>NC_141009.1:59601529-60006529 GCF_052327205.1 Somniosus microcephalus | reverse complement strand
TGGGGGGAAGAGAGAGAGCGACTGGGGGGAAGAGAGAGAGCGACTGGGGGAAGAGAGCGAGCGACTGGGGGGAAGGGAGGGCGGGTGGGGGGGAAGGGGCGGGGGGAAGGGAGGGGGGGCGGGGGGAAGGGAGGGGGGCGGGGGGGGAAGGGAGGGGGGGGCGGGGGGGGAAGGGGGGGGCGGGAAGGGGGGCGGGAAGTGGGGGGTGGAGGAAGGGGCCGCTCTCGGAGCCCCCGCCCCGCACTCTTGAGAGCCCTGCTCTCCAAGCCCCAGCCGCCCCGCTGTCCGAGCCCAGCAGCCCCTCCGCCCGAGCCGAGCGCGGAACACTCACCAAGGCCGAGAGCACTGTCGAGAGCCCCGCCCCCCACCCGCCCGAGCCGAGCGCGGAACACTCACCAAGGCCGAGAGCACTGTCGAGAGCCCCGCCCGAGCCGAGCGCGGAACAGAGACGGCGCGTCTCACCTGCTCCTGCTGTGCGCGCACCCTGACCCTCGTGGCTGACGCCGTTGCCCTGCGTAACATGACACGGGGGGGGAGGAGCTTAGCAGAAGCCCAATCACCTAGCTCGGGCGTGGCTGGGCAAGAAAGGCGCAGGCTTTCAGGCCTAAGAAAAAAATGGGGAAAGGTAGGAAAAAGAATCTTCAGGTTAGATAAAATATTAACAAATGAGTGATTTATTTTAAAACAATTTAATAAATTCAATTTTATTTTGCTGGAAATGTATATTTGCAAAGAAAGACGCAGAAAGCAGGAAAAAGAATGGAAGCAAGATGGCGGCTACTCACCTCGGTTCAGAACGATAAGGCCCGCCCACACATGCACCGATTGGCCTGGCTGCACGTGGCAGCAAGCCGCCGTACGATTGGTCGACCTCGAGGTCACTCTGTCGCTAATGAGCGGATAATGACATGCTAATGATCGGAATGTTGAAGGTTTTTGGGATACCGCGGGCGCGATTTTAGCCCGGCCGAAACATAAATACGCTTAAAACCGTCTCGGAAGCGTAAGCTTTCTTTGGAGGTAACGCGCGCGTAGGTACGCCCTGTAACTTTCGAGCGCATAGCCCGCCAGACGCACACACGATGACAGACAGAATGACAGAATGACAGAAGGACAGAATGCCAGACAGACAGGTCGACCAATTTATATATATAGACTAGCTGAAGTGCCCGGCGGTGCCGAGGCTTTTTCGAGGGCATGTTGTTGTTGGAAGAGAGAGTGAGAGAGCGACGGGGGGGGGGGGGGCGGAGAGAGAGAGAGAGAGCGCGACTGGGGGGGAAGAGAGAGAGCGACTGGGGGGTAGAGAGAGAGCGACTGGGGGAAGAGAGAGAGAGACTGGGGGGAAGAGAGGGCGGGTGGGGAGAAGAGAGGGCGGGTGGGGGGAAGGGGGAGGGAAAGGGGGGGAAGGGAGGGGGAAGGGGGGGCGGGGGGGGAGGGCGGGGGGGGAAGGGAGGGCGGGGGGAGGGGAAGGGAGGGCGGAAGGGAGGGCGGGGGGGAAGGGGGGGAGGGGAGAGGGGAAGAAGGGGGAGGGGGGAGTGGAAGACGGAGGGGGGGAGGGGAAGGGGGGAAGGGAGGGAAGGGGGTGGGGAAGGGGGGGAAGGGGGAGGGGAAGGGGGAAGGGAGGGGAAGGGAGGGCGGGGGGGAAGGAAGGGTGGGCGGGGGGGGAAGGGAGGGCGGGCGGGGGGGGAAGGGAGGGTGGGGGAGGGAGGGGGGAGGGAGGGGGGAAGGGAGGGGGGAAGGGAGGGCGGGGGGGAAGGGAGGGGGGAAGGGAGGGGGGAAGGGAGGGAGGGCGGGGGGGAAGGGAGGGCGGGGGTAGGGCGGGGGGGGAAGGGAGGGCGGGGGGGAAGGGTGGGGGGGCGGGGGGGAAGGGGGGCAGGGGGAAGGGAGGGTGGGGGTGGAAGGGGTGGAAGGGGTAAGGGGGGAAGGGAGGGGGGAAGGGAGGGCGGGAAGTGAGGGCGGGGGGGAGGGGGGGAAGGGAGGGCGGGGGGGAAGGGAGGGCGGAAGGGAGGGCGGGGGGAAGGGGAAGGGGGAGGGGAGAGGGGAAGAAGGGGGAGGGGGAGGGGAAGGGGGAGGGGGGAAGGGAGGGGGGAAGGGAGGGGGGGAAGGGTGGGGGAGGGGGGAAGGGAGGGGGGAGGGAGGGGGATGGGGGAAGGGAGGGGAAGGGCGGGGGGGAGGGAGGGAGGAAGGGAGGGCTTGAGGCTGAGAGACGGCCACGGCCACGCCCGGTTGCCGGGGTAACCCTGCCGCGCCGCCCCGCCCCGCACTCCTGAGAGCCCTGCTCTCGAAGCCGCAGCCGCCCCGCCCCGCACTCCCGAGAGCCCCGCTCTTCGAGCCCGCCCTGCACTCCCGAGAGCCCCGCTCTTCGAGCCCGCCCCGCACTCCCGAGAGCCCCGCTCTCCAAGCCCCAGCCGGCCCGCACTCCCGTTGCCGGGGTAACCCTTCCCGCTCACCAAGGCCGAGATCCGCACTCTCGAGTGCCCCGCCACCCCCCCCGCCCGAGCCGAGCACGGAACAGAGTCTCACCTGCTCCTGCTGCGCGCGCACCCTGACCCTCGTGGCTGATGCCGTTGCCCCGGGTAACGTGACACCGGGGGGGGGGGCGCGGTGAGGAGCTTAGCAGCAGCCCAGTTACCTAGCTCGGGCCTGGCTGGGCAAGAAAGGCCCAGGCTTTCAGGCCTAAGAAAAAAACGGGCAAAGGTAGGAAAAAGAATGTTCAGGTTAGATAAAATATTAACAAATGAGTGATTTATTTTAAAAGAATTTAATAAATTGAATTTTATTTTGCTGGAAATGTATATTTGAAAAGAAAGACGCAGAAAGCAGGAAAAAGAATGGAAGCAAGATGGCGGCTACTCAGCTCGGTTCAGAACGATAAGGCCCGCCCACACACGCACCGATTGGTCGACCGTCAGGTCACCAAAGCGTAGGATTGGTCAATCGTCCCGTAGGAGGGCCTGGCCGCACGCGGCAGCAAGCCGCCGTACGATTGGTCGACCTCGAGGTCACTCTGTCGCTAATGAGCGGATAATGAGATGCTAATGAGCGGAATGGTGTAGGTTTTTCGGATACCGCGGGCGCAATTTTAGCCCGGCCGAAACGTAAATACGCTTAAGACCGTTTTGGAAAGGTAAGCTTTCTTTCGATGTAACGCACGCGTAGGTACACCCTGTAACTTTCGAGCGCATAGCCCGACAGACGCACACGTGATGACAGACAGAAGGACAGACAGAAGGACAGAAGCATCACTTTATATATATAGATACGCTTTAAGATAATAATTGAGGACATAAGTATGATGAAGACCAGAGTAATAGAGCGGAGAAAAGCTGATTTTGAGGAGCTGAGAATAGAACTTGGGAAAATAAAATGGACACAATATTGGCAAACAATGACGAGTGACAGCAATGGGAAACATTTAACACGGTGTTCAACAGAATCCAGAAAAAAATTAATTCTGCTATAAAAAGAACAAAATAAGCACGAATGAGACACCATGGATGAATAAAGCCATAAGGGAACAATTGAGGGTAAGGAAGGCGGCATATATTAAGTACATGGACAGCAGAGGACAGCATGATAAGGGAGAATACAAAGAGATTTGGAGAGAAGTAAAAAAAAACAATTAGGAAGGCAAAGAGGAACTAGGAAATTAAATTATCAAGGAACATAAAACAAAATAGTAAAATATTTTATAGGCACATAAATAAAAAAAGGAAGGTCGGGATGGGAATAGGGCTACTAAGGGATGGACAGGATAATACCACAGGCAGTGACAGAGAGATGGCAGAGATATTAAATAATTACTTTGCCTCAATATTTAGCAGGGAGATAGAACAGGTGGACATGACATAGGATCATGAGTTTAGTAATGAAATAAATGCATTTAAAATAAAAACAGGATATATATTGGCCCAGAAATTCGGGTCCCAATGCGTGAGTACGCACGGAGTACTCACGCGTGGACCCGATGGAAGTGCCGGTTTTCTGCATGCACTACGCATGCGTGGGAAACCGGCACTTCCGATCCTCTGAACGAAGGGGTTCAGAGGTCGAACGCGTGCGCGCGGGAGTCTGCGCGTGCGCTTTGAACTTACTTTTTTTTTACAGGTTTTTCCGTGAGGGTAAGTCTTTAGATTTTAGAAATGTAAAAACCAGGTGTAAGGACTGCATTTTAAAAGGCAAGTGGTCAATTAATTAAAATTAAAACATTTTTTCCACAGGTTTGTTATTTTTAAATACTTTAAAGCAAGGTAAGTTTATTTTTAGCCCCGTTTTTTTATAAAATTATTTTTTTCAAAAATTTAAATTATTGTTTAAAATAGTTATTTAATGTAATTTACAGTTTATTTAAAAAGTGTGATTTAAAAAAAAAATTATTTCAAGGTTAACTACTGTTTTGGGCCCTCAGCATTCATACGTTTTGACAGGTCTTTCTGTCAATCTTATGAATGGGCTTTTCCCTCGTCCGATTGGCTGCCCATGGCTCACGTGATCCCAGGGGACGCATCGCACTAACTACACCCCTGAGACACGCCAGCACAGCGCGCCGGCCTCTGGGCCAGTCCCCGGAGAGGAATTCTACACAGGCCCAGAGCTCAACGGCTGGCGCGCTAGGTAAGTGTAGGTCGGGGGCTTGCACCCGCGGGAAGCCCCCGACCCGAATTTCTGGGCCATTAAAGAAACTAATCAAACTCAAAGTGGAAAAACCCCCTGGTCCGGATGGATTACATCCGCGCATTTTAAAAGAATCTAGGGAAGAGATAGCAGAGGCACTACGACACATATTTAATAATTCGTTTAAAAAAAGGTGTAGTGCCGGAGGACTGATTGATAGCTAAAGTAATACCTATATTTAAAAAAGGAGATAGAACATGTCCAGGTAACTATAGACAAGTCAGCTTAACATCGGTGGTAGGAAAAATAATGGAATCCTTACTAAAGGAGAAAATAGAACAACTAGAAGTCAAAAAAATAATAAATAGTCAGCATGGATTTCAAAAGGGAAAGTCTTGCTTGACCAACCTCACTGAATTTTTTGAAGAGGCAACAGAGAGAGTAGACAAGGGTAATGCAGTAGATGTAATTTATCTAGATTTTCAAACGGCCTTCGATAACATGCCACATAATAGACTAATGAATAAGGTCAGAGAATGTGGAGACAGGGGACAAGCAGCAGAATGGATTGCTGGCTGGCTTCAAGACAGAAAGCAGAGAGTGGGAGTAAAGGGTAGCTATTCGCAGTGGTAGTGGTGCTCCACAAGGATCAGTGCTGGGACCACTGTTGTTCACAATTTATATTAACAATTTAGACTTTGGAATCAAAAACACAATTTCTAAATTTGCGGATGACAACAAATTGGGGGAGGGGATTGTCAATACTGAGGAGGACTGCAACAAATTACAGGAGGACATTAATAAACTTGCAGAATGGGCATATAATTGGCAAATGAATTTCAACACAGATAAATGTGAGGTATTACATTTTGGTAGGAAGAATAGGGAGGTCACTTATTACTTGGAGGGTGCGAGTCTAGGTGGGGTAGAGGAACAAAGGGATCTCGGAGTACAAATACACAAATCACTAAAAGTTGCGACACAGGTTAACAAGACCATAAAAAAGCAAACCAAGCACTCGGGTTTATTTCTAGAGGGATAGAATTGAAAAGTAGGGTAGTTATGCTAAACTTGTATTGAACCTTGGTTAGACCACACTTGGAGTACTGCGTACATTTCTGGTCGCCATATTATAAAAAGGATATAGAGGCACAGGAGAGGGTGCAGAGAAGATTTACAAGGATGATACAAGAAATGCGAGGGTATACATATCAGGAAAGGATGAACAGGCTGGGTCTCTTTTCTCTTGAAAAGAAAAGGCTGAGGGGTGACCTAATAGAGGTCTTTAAAATTATGAAAGGTTTTGATAGAGTGGATACAGAGAGAATGTTTCCACTTGTGGGGAAGAGCATAACTAGAGGCCATCAATATAAGATAGTCACCAAGAAATCCAATAGGGAATTCAGAAGAAACTTCTTTACCCAGAGAGTGGTGAGAATGTGGAACTCGCTACCACAGGGAGTGGTTGAGGTGAATAGTATAGATGCATTTAAGGGGCGGTTAGATAAGCATCTGAGGGAGAAGGGAATAGAGGGTTATGCTGATAGAGTTAGATGAGGAAAGACGGGAGGAGGCTCGAGTGGACCATAAATGCCGGCATGGACTGGTTGGGCCGAATGGCCTGTTTCTGGGCCGTATATCCTGTGTAATTGGAAGGAGCATCAGGACCTTGCAGTCAGTGACTGTGTCAGATTGGAACACTGGGCCTGCGACGCTCTCACTCCTCCTCGTTTTACTTGTGTTTTTAAAGCTATTCTAACACAGTAACACAACACAGCTTCTCCTGCCGGAATGGCAGACAATCTCATTGATAAACGTCTGAACAAACGCAGGTATCACATGCCTTACTTTTGTGGAGAGTTTCGCTTTTAGCACAGGACAGTGTGACTGCCAAACAGAGAGTGCACTCAGTATCACTGTACAGTATATCCATTGATCAATAAAATGTGTTCAATACTCAACTAACTGAACACCACATCAAGCCATTCCCGACACATTTACCTTAGCCTGACCCCCATTATCATGGTTACAGTTTCTATTATACTATTGGATGCAAAATCACTATCTATCCATCCATATGCCTATCTGGCAATCTATCATCTATCTATTACCTGTCTAGTTACATAGTTGTACCCAATTGGCTCAAGTTTCATATTCATAGAACAGTGATAAATCACAACTCAAGAGGTAAGCAATGTACAAATCGATTGGGGGAAACTTCTCATGAAAAACTACTGTACTAAGAATCTATGAAAATAAGCAATCCAGAATGACAAGTTAGCAAAACCTACCAATAAAAAATAAGGCTGCCAATTAAATTGCATAACATTTTTTAAACCCTTTCAGTCACCATCTTGGGTTGTTACTAAGTTAATGAGTACTGGAAATAAGTTTTCTAAGATTGGCCCAGAAATCCGGGTCGGGGGCTTCCCGCGGGTGTAAGCCCCCGACCTGCACTTACCTTGCGCGCCGGCAGTTGAGCTGCAGGGCCTCGTGGAATTCCGCTCCGGGGCCTGGCCCAGAGGCCGGTGCGCTGTGCTTGCGTGTCCCAGGGGCGTAGTTAGTGCGATGCATCCCCTGGGATCACATGGGCCATGGGCAGCCAATCGGAGGAGGGAAAAGCCCATTCATAAGATTGACAGGAAGACCTGTCAAAACTTATAAATACTACGGGCCCAAAATAGCAGTAAACCTTCAAATAAATGTTTTAAAAACATCACACTTTTTAAATAAACTATAAATTACATTAAATAACTATTATAAACATTAATTTAAATTTTTGAAAAAAATAATTTTATATTATAACGGGGCTAAAAATAAACTTACCTTGCTTTAAAGTATTTAAAAATAATAAACCTGTGGAAAAAATGTTTTAATTTTAATTAATTGACCACTTACCTTGCAAAAAGCAGGCCTTACACCTGCTTTTTAAATGTGTAAATCCTGCAGGCTTACCCTCCCGGGAAAACCTGTAAAAAAAAACCTAAGATCGATGCGCACGCGCAGCCTCCCCTGCGCGTGCGTTCGACCTCTGAACCCCTTCGTTCAGAGGATCGGAAGTGCCGGTTTCCCGCGCCTGCGCAGTGCATGCAGGAAACCGGCAATTCCATTCGGCCTACGGGTGAGTACCCCGTGCGTACTCACCCGTGGAGACCCGAATTTCTGGGCCAATAAATACAACAAAATTTGCAACACAAAAAAAGTAAACTTACCGATACAATAGCATTTTGTGTGTAAAATTGTGGCTAGCAATATTTTACATTTTCCGAGAGCTCGAGGCTAGAATTTGTAGGGCCCCCACGGCCATTGCTGACAACAAAGAGCGTCAGTAAGGTAGCAGGCTCCGCTTTCCAGTGCACATCTATGCCTGTCGCTCCCATTGACAACAAGACTGGCCATTGACAGTGTGTGCCAGGACTCGCTGCGTGTAAGGACCAGCTTCTTCCACCCCTGTGCATCATAGGAAGATTACTGAAGAGAAAAAGCCCAAGGGGAACCTTTTATAGGAGCAGTGACAGGAACCAGAATTTAACATCAGAAAAAGGGAAAGCATGAAACAAGAGTAGAAAATGCTGCAAAGACGAGTTTCGGGGAGGTACCCTTGACACCTGAATCGTGACCTGTCCTTTCTCTTTACAGATGCTGACTGACCTCCCTTGTAGTTCCAGCATATTCTGTTTTTTATTTCAGGTTTACAGCATTTGCAACTTTCCCGTTCTGAAGTAAAACATGAACTCGCCAACTTTTCCCGCGGTAGTTTTGTTGGAAGGTGACGAGATCCTACAGGTTGTTTATTTGGCAAACACACCATGACAAGTGAAACTTGTTTCTTTCAAACTTGGTATTATTTAATCTTTATGTTTTGCAATGGGTTCCAATGGTTACACAAGCAGCATGTATTTTATTTATTTTTATCTCATAACTGAAAGACAACTAGCAAAAAATGAGGATGAATATAAACAGTGGAAATTTTGGAAGGACTGTACCATTGTTTAAGTTTGGAGGAAGGCTCAGAATAACATTTCTGGCCTAAAACAAGATTAGTTAAGCAGAATATATTAATAACACTAAGTACTGTTGCAGAGATATTTGATAAAGAATGAAAGATATAAATTAGTTTAACTAAATTTTATAATTATTGATCCTTGCTTTAAAAACACATGCCCTGAATTGGCAGTCGGTAAAGGTAAAGTGTCGTTTATCCCTCTGTGAGACATCTATTCATTGTAATTATTGCAGGAACTATGTACCTGCAGTTGATAAAGGAAACACTATTTATTTTGCAGGAACCAATCAAAAAACACTTACTACACTGTTTTAGAGGAGATCTCTTACAAACTTCTTTTGGTCCCAATTCTAGAGTCCAGCGGAGCCCCCCTTACAACAGCGTGACCGCTCACTCACTGCGGCCGACTTCAAGTGGCTCTGCCTGGTGTAAATGGGGTACTAGTGGGCTGGAAGTGGCATCGGGTCGCTTACCGCTGCGTTTACACTGGCGCACCAGCCGCCACCAGCTTGGGTAGGGTCCGGAGACGGAGGCCGGGGCACCTCCTGGAAAATGCAAATCAGGGTCCTGTGACAGACACAGGACCACAACTGCAATTTGGAAGTACAAACAGGCGGACTGTGCGCCGTACATGCTCCGCCCATTTGTACCAATGTTGAGCAACATAACTTGCGGTCCTCAAAGGCACTCAGAAAACAGGCATTGTTTTTTTTTAACTTTTATTTTTTGTGGCATCAGGAGGAACTCCTCCTCGGTCCAGAAAGAAAATGTCCAGCCTGTTGCCAGCCCGTGTGAGGCTCCACCTCCCCCCTCCCCCGCACACTGCCCCCCACCTCTCCCCCCCCCACACTGCCCCCACCCCTCCCCCCCACACTGCCCCCACCTCTCCCCCCCACACTGCCCCCCACCTCTCCCCCCATCACACTGTCCCCCACCTCTCCCCCACCACACTGCCCCCCACCTCTCCCCCTACCACACTGCCCCCCACCTCTTCCCCCACCACACTGCCCCCCACCTCTTCCCCACCACACTGCCCCCCACCTCTTCCCCCACCACACTGCCCCCACCTCTTCCCCCCCACCACACTGCCTCCCACCTCTCCCCCCACCACACTGCCCCCACCTCTTCCCCCACCACACTGCCCCCCACCTCCCCCCCACCACACTGCCCCCCACCTCTCCCCCCACCACACTGCCCCCCACCTCTCCCCCCACCACACTGCCCCCCCACCTCTCCCCCACCACACTGCCCCCCACCTCTCCCCCCCACCACACTGCCCCCCACCTCTCCCCCCCACCACACTGCCCCCCACCTCTCCCCCCCACCACACTGCCCCCCACCTCTCCCCCCCACCACACTGCCCCCCACCTCTCCCCCCCACCTCTCCCCCACCACACTGCCCCCCACCTCCCCCCCACCACACTGCCCACCACCTCTCCCCCCCACCACACTGCCCCCCACCTCTCCCGACCCCCCCGGCCAGTTCTATGTAGGATCGACCATTTCCTGTCCTCCACTACCAGCGAGCTACCTCAGCTTGCCCGATTCATTTAATGCGGCCTCAGAATGGGTCGAGCCTGATGGGAGTAACAACGGGCAGGCTGCGGGCACACGCTGCCTGGCTGCCAACCACCCATTGTGCCCCTGAAACTAAAATGGACACACCTGTGAGTAAAACCATGGGGGATCCAAGTTTATCTATTTGTAATATATTAAAACATTTGCCCATGACATGCACTTCCAGTGCACATTGACCATACATTGGGTGCCATGATTTTTGAGCAATGCTTTATATGTCAATATTGATAAGTTGTCAACATTTCTCAGTATCAAGTATACGTCAATATTTACCTGCGGTGCTTCTGTTGTATGAAGCCTGAAAGGCCTCTGGACACTAGGTGGCACCGTCGTGCCTCCCCACTGCATCGCCCACGGTTACCGCCATTTTGTTTTGTCACTCAGTTTTTCCCGATTTTCAAGTTTCCAAGTTCACCCACCCCATACAAAGTATTAACAGCATAGAAACAGGCCATTCGGCCCATTAGATCTATACAAACAGCTGCTACCCACCCAGTGCTAGCACTGAGGCCCACCAACCGGACCCAGCCCGAGTCTGATTTCAGGCCTCTCCTGCCCCTTCCAACATCCCGGTTTCATGTTGTAGTGTATGTGCCTTTAAGAGCCCCAGGTGTGCTGTAATGCCAGCAATTGCCACTCGGGCTATATAAGCCTGTATATTGTGTATATCCGTTAGAACCCCCCCCCCCAGACTTTGCTTAGTAAATACCTATGAACCAACTCCTGTCTTCAGTGTCTTTATCAACACACGGACACTACAGTGGCGACGAAGTGGAAACGGACTTACCTGCAATTCGGCAGCACCTCAAGGACATCGATTCCTCGGGCGTCCAGAAGACTCAAGGAAGTGAGAGAAGCTGTGGTTTCACCAACTGGCCAAGCTGGTGGCAGGTACTGCGCTAATCCTTCCTGGGCATCAGGCTGGGGCTCCAGCGACTGGCTCTACAGCTGAGACAGGCAGCGAAATCGGAGGCAAGCAATAACGGACTGGGAGGGAGCACTCGAGAGACGGCCGGCGCGGCAAGCAGGTCAGCGTTCAGACCTGGAGAGAAAGTCCGGCGGGAACGAGTCTCCAACAGTAAATAAAAATTAAAAAAACCTCGGTAAACAGCGTTGTCATCGGCAGCAGCGGCGGGAAAGCGCGGGAAGCGCCATTTCTTTGCTGCAGAAAAGAAAGAAAAGCGCGGGAAGCGCCATATCTTTTCTGAAATGCCTAAGTCTGGCAATATTAATGCTTTTGATAGCGAAATAGAGGATTGGACCGCATACGTGGAAAGAGTAGAGGTATATTGCACTGCAAATGGAATAGAAGATGAAAAAAAAGCTTCAGTACTGCTGAACCTAATGGGCGCAAAGGCATACGGGCTGTTACGAAATGTAATCACTCCAGCCAAACCAAAGGACAAGAATTTTAAAGAAATTGTTGATACCCTGCAGGAGCACTTAAACCCTACACCGCTGCTGATAGCGGAACGATTCAAGTTCTTCAAGAGAAATCAACACAAGAATGAAAGTAACGCTGATTACCTAACCGAATTAAGAAATCTATCAAAGTACTGCCAATTCGGGGCAGGACTATCAGATTATCTTCGAGACAAATTCGTTTGCGGTCTCTTAAGTGAAGGAACACAAAAAAGGCTGCTTTCTGAAAAAGATTTAACATTGGACAAAGCTTTCAGTATGGCTGTATCATACGAAGCAGCAGCAAGAGGAGCTGCAGAGATACAACAAAAGACACAGGACTTCAGCACCCATGAAATGACACAGGGTTTCGAAAGATGTTATCGTTGCGGCAGATCCACCCATAACCAGAGGGACTGCTGGTTCAAGGACAAAGCATGCAGGCAATGCGGAAAAATTGGACACATTGCACGGGTATGCCGATCTGGACAAAATAAATCCACAGACAGAAAAAAAAAAAATCAATAAAGTACAGGAAGGTACAAATGATGACGGACAGTAGCTCCGAAGACCAGAAGAGCGATAACGACTTCGAAAACAAGAGACTAAGCTGTCTCAAATTACATAATGTACTTGCCAAAGAGGATTACCAAACTATTTGGGTTACCCTCACGATAGCAGGGTCCCCAGTTAAAATGGAGCTAGATACAGGATCAGCACTAACCGTAATAAATCGATGGGATTACGAGAGGCTATTTTCGCATATACCTCTAAAAGACACATCCATTATCTTAAAAACATATACGGGGCAGAAAGTGTACCCCAAAGGAAAAATAAGGGTGCCTGTTGTATACAACGGCAAAGAAATACAAAAGTTGTATTTATACATTCTACAAGATGGTGGTCCACCGTTGTTGGGACGTGAATGGATCAGAAAGATACGTTTAGACTGGCACTCCATTCAGGCACTGACGGTGACCAGTAAGGAAAAAAACAATGATGACATCATACCTGAACGATTAAAAGACATCTTGGCCAACGCCAAAGAAGTGTTTCAAGAGAAACTAGGAACCTTGAAAGGCATCACCGCCTCAATAAAAGTGGAAGATGCAGCAATTCCAAAAATTTTTAAGGCAAGACCAGTGCCATACGCAATACGTCCAGCAGTCGAGGCAGAGCTGGAGAATTTGGAAAAAGCAGGCATGTTATCCAAGGTAGATTGGAGCGAGTGGGCAACACCCATCGTCCCGGTCATGAAGAAAACGTTGAATAAAGATAAATCTGAAGAACAGAGAAAAATTCGCATCTGTGGAGACTTCAAGGTGACTGTAAACCTGGTCCTTCACACAGTACAGTATCCTCTTCCGATGATAGAAGATATTTTCGCCTCACTATCCGGAGGGAAACGTTTCACCAAAATTGACTTGGCACAGGCATATCTACAGATGGAGGTTGAGGAGGCCTCTAAAAAGTATCTCACGATAAACATACACAAAGGCCTGTACCAGTACAATCGACTGGTTTTTGGAGTAGCATCAGCTCCAGCTATCTGGCAAAGAGCTATGGAGCAAGTCCTACAAGGGATTCCGGGGACTCAATGCTACCTAGACGACATCCTTGTAACAGGAGAAAACGACAACGAGCACCTTGCCAATTTGGAGCAGGTGCTCACTAGGCTGAAAGAACGGGGCCTACGAGCAAATCGCCCCAAGTGCGAATTTTTCCAAAATCAGATTTCATATTGTGGCCACATAATAAATAATGAAGGGTTGCATAAGTCACCTGAAAAAATTGAAGCGGTCATAAAAGCCCCAGCACCTGAAAATGTTTCACAATTAAGGTTGTTCCTGGGATTAATAAATTACTATCATAAATTTTTACCGAACTTATCAACTCTTCTACACCCTCTTAATGAACTTCTACAAACAGGAGTGATTTGGAATTGGAACGAAGACTGTAAACATGCCTTCCATAAATGCAAAGACTTAATCACATCCGAAGAAGTTTTGGCTCATTACAACCCATCACTGCCAATCAGACTAGCGTGCGATGCATCCCCTTACGGCATATTATCCCATAAATTCCCTGATGGCTCAGAACGGCCGATAGCTTTTGCGTCACGCTCATTAAACTCAGCTGAGTGTAACTATGCCCAAATCGACAGGGAAGCACTCAGCCTGGTATGGGGAGTGAAGAAATTCAACCATTACCTACACGGACAAAAATTTACCTTGTTGACTGACCATCAACCCCTCATCTCCATATTCAACCCAAAAAAAGGTGTTCCCATTATGACAGCGCAAAGGCTACAGAGGTGGTCCCTTTTTCTAGGGGCACACCAATACAACATAGAATACAAAGGATCGAAACAGCATGGGAATGCTGATGGTTTATCGCACCTACCGTTGCCAACGGTAGAAAAGGCACCTACAGTAGACCCAGTAGAGATGTTCCACTCTACCATAGTGGAATGTCTACCAGTAACAAATTCTGCCATTGAAAGGGAGACAAGAAATTACCCGACTCTCTCACGGGTCTACGATTTTACAGTGAAGGGATGGCCAGCACATGGCGAACCACTGTTGCCAGCATTCTCGCAAAGAAGAGAACAGCTGTCAGTGTGCCGAGGAACCTTGATGTGTGGATCCAGAGTGGTAATTCCACCCAAACTCCAGGATAAAGTGCTAAAGGAGCTTCACGAGGGGCATCTGGGTGGAGTGAAAATGAAGAACCTAGCTAGGGCGTTTGTATGGCGGCCAGGTATCGATGGAGACATCGAAGAAATGACCAAGAGCTGCCTAGGATGCCAGAAGGTCCAAAACGCTCCACCACAAGCCCCTCTACATCCATGGGAGTGGCCCTCATCTCCCTGGCAAAGGGTGCACATCGACTTTGCTGGTCCATTTATGGACTCAATGTTCTTAATCGCGGTTGATGCACACTCCAAGTGGCCGGAGGTAATAAAGATGTCCTCCACCACCACGGAAAAAACCATCACAGTATTAAGGACCATATTTGCCAGGAATGGGCTGCCGGAACAGATATGTTCTGATAATGGACCGCAATTTGTGTCCGAAGAATTCAGGAAGTTCTTAAAAAACAATGGGGTTAAGCACTACACGTCCACCCCATACCATCCCGCCACCAATGGATTGGCTGAAAGGTTTGTCCAGACCTTCAAGAAGGCCATAAAGGCCATGGGTAATGAAGGCATAAAACTTCAGCACAAGGTGGATAACTTCTTATTCGCATACAGGAATGCAACACATATGGTTACCAACCAAACTCCCGCCATGATGTTCTTCAATAGAAACCTAAGATGCCGGCTGGATTTGGTCAAGCCCAACATCAGAAGGGACATGGAGAACCGGCAGTTTCAAGGCATAAATGAAAGGCCAACTAGAACCTTCCAGATAGGTCAACAAGTTTTGGCCCGGGACTACCGTACCGAGAAATGGCAGCCTGGAACTATCTGCACACGACTAGGACCACTGATGTATACCGTGGACATCGGAGAAAGCATAATAAGGCGCCATGCTGACCAAATCATAAAGTCATCCAAAAAGGGACAACCTACACCACAACTCTATACATCTAACGATGAAGTAGAGATACCCATATCTACCTCCGATCCGGTGATACTGGAACCCGATGAACCCGACACTGGCATTCAAGCCGAATCAGCCTTGCCAGAAGAACCTACTACACCACCAGAAACTACTACATCCCCGAGGCATTATCCGGACCGAGTCAGGAAGCCTCCTGAGAGACTGACTTATAATTAATTAACTACAGCAATGTATATTATTTTGCTTATAACATGTAATTAATAATTACTTAAAATATGATGTACTGGTTAGCTAAAAGGGGAGGAATTGTAGTGTATGTGCCTTTAAGAGCCCCAGGTGTGCTGTAATGCCGGTAATTGCCACTCGGGCTATATAAGCCTGTATATTGTGTATATCCGTTAGAAACCCCCCCCCCCCCAGACTTTGCTTAGTAAATACCTATGAACCAACTCCTGTCTTCAGTGTCTTTATCAACACACGGACACTACACATGTCCTTGAGGGTAATGGTCGGGTCTCAAGTTTACCACCTGGGGCCTTCACACCGCAACTCACAACCATAAGTGTGCCCTGGGGATTACGCTTAAAAGTCACTGCACTGTGCGAATATAAAGTGCTAACTCTTTAAATGCCTTACCAAACTGAAACTGTCTTTCACAACTCAGTGCTCTGAAACAAGACTTTTGGTATTTTTTTTTAAACTTTAACATTCGCCTCGCTGCAGGTGTTGCAATGGAATTTGCTGTGAGGCGACTTTGTCACAGCAGGGGCTTAAACAGCACGTCATTTGGCTCGCCGTGATCAATGCCGTCAAGACCTGCTAAACTGTTGCACCTAGTATGCATTTCCTGTTTTCCACACTTACTTCTGCCATGCCTGGGTGTCACTCCTGGGTATTCATTTTAGCTGCCAGCAATGTTCCCGCTAATTTTATTGGGTGCGCAGCCCATTCAAATTTCCGCGCATGCGCGGATTTTCCACTTAGAAGCCGCTGAGCGGGACCTCCAGACCCATCTTAAAGGGAACACTTGCTGCAAGGTATTTATACTTACTATTGCACTTCACTTTCAGTCCTCCCAACACTAGGTGGAGCTGCTGCTCCTCCACCACCATCTCCCAAATCTGTTCCTCTAGATAGCACTGAAGGTACGTTTTATTATATTTATGTTTAATTCTTCCTTCCCTAAACCAATGATCCCTACAGGTAAGTTTATTTTATAAACGGTAGAGTTATTTAACAGTTATTTCCTGCCACAACCCGGTAAGTGAGCAATGCCATGGAGGATCTGCTAGTCTATCTATTAATATATTAAAAATCATATCTGCGTGCACTTTCTGTCTACAAAACCTTACTTCTGGTTGTCCAATTTTCCGATATAAATGCCTATGTATAGATTTGTAATGGAAACAAATATGTAAACATATAACACTGTAATTACACCATCCCGCCAGTGGTGGCAGTGTAGCAACTCTGTTTTGCATCTTCCGAGCTCCTCAGCCTGCAGTAAAAAAAGCTCCGAGACTCCAACCAGCTCGACTTCTCTGCTTTCCAATTGCTGTAAGTGTTGCTACTTAAACTATATAAATAATATAACTTAAAGTATTATATAAAATTAAGGACAGAATGCATGATTTTACAATGAGGCTGAATGGCCTGTGCCCTGGTGCAATTATCCCCGGCCCCCTCACCCTGCTTCAGATGAAGACTACACTTGGTCATCACTCATCCTGTGCGATACTGCAGGAGATCGAGTAACAATATATTAAAAGTTATAAATATGGCGCACGTTTCCTGTACACAGTAACCTTCTACTTTCTGTCTCACAAATTTGGAGTAATCCTTAACCTCGTCATACACAGCCGCTCAACAAGTCCAGGTCGAGCTCGAGCTTCCTTTAGAACGTCCCTCTTGGGGCTGCATTTACCGAATATCATCTCGCGACTACAGTTCAATTCGGAAAAGTCAGCAAAATACCAAACACTTACCAGCTCGGAGGAAGGCAGTGGGCAGCTCCAAGGGCAGCACAGGGTCCTGGGTAGTACCTCCATCCCCACAGCTAGACAGGACTACAACCCTGGTTTTCAGTTTCAACTCCAGGATCTCAGGAATGGTCACTATATAGTAACACTCCTCCACAAGTTCTCCAGCAGCCGGAGGTGGATGTGGAGTAAAGAGCAACACACCGTCTTCCCAGCTCCCGGATGTCGCTGCAACATCAGAAAGATCATCATTAGGGGAGTGTCTGCTCATTGTTTAAAACTTCTTGGTGAGAAATTTTTGTTCAGACATCAGAGGATATCAGAACCCCATCAAACACTCCCAGTGCAGGTACAGCACGGGTTAGATACAGAGTAAAGCTCCCTCTACACTGTCCCATCAAACACTCCCAGGGCAGGTACAGCACGAGTTAGATACAGAGTAAAGCTCCCTCTGCACTGTCCCATCAAACACTCCCAGGGCAGGTACAGCACGGGTTAGATACAGAGTAAAGCTTCCTCTACACTGTCCCATCAAACACTCCCAGGGCAGGTACAGCACGGGTTAGATACAGAGTAAAGCTCCCTCTACACTGTCCCATCACACACTCCCAGGGCAGGTACAGCACGGGTTAGATACGGAGTAAAGCTCCCTCTACACTGTCCCATCAAACATTCCCAGGGCAGGTACAGCACGGGTTAGATACGGAGTAAAGCTCCCTCTACACTGTCCCATCAAACACTTCCAGGGCAGGTACAGCACGGGTTAGATACGGAGTAAAGCTCCCTCTACACTGTCCCATCAAACACTTCCAGGGCAGGTACAGCACGGGTTAGATACGGAGTAAAGCTCCCTCTACACTGTCCCATCAAACACTTCCAGGGCAGGCACAGCACGGGTTAGATACAGAGTAAAGCTCCCTCTACACTGTCTCATCAAACACTCCCAGGGCAGGTACAGCACGGGTTAGATACGGAGTAAAGCTCCCTCTACACTGTCCCATCAAACACTTCCAGGGCAGGCACAGCACGGGTTAGATACAGAGTAAAGCTCCCTCTACACTGTCTCATCAAACACTCCCAGGGCAGGTACAGCACGGGTTAGATACAGAGTATAGCTCCCTCTATACTGTCCCATCAAACACTCCCAGGGCAGGTACAGCACAGGGTTAGATATAGAGTAAAGCTCCCTCTACACTGTCCCATCAAACACTCCCAAGGCAGGTACAGCACGGGTTAGATACAGAGTAAATCTCCCTCTACACTGTTCCATCAAACACTCCCAAGGCAGGTACAGCACGGGTTAGATACAGAGTAAAGCACCCTCTACACTGTCCCATCAAACACCCCCAGGGCAGATACAGCACGGGTTAGATACAGAGTAAAGCTCCCTCTACACTGTCCCATCAAACACTCCCAGGGCAGGTACAGCACGAGTTAGATACAGAGTAAAGCTCCCTCTGCACTGTCCCATCAAACACTCCCGGGGCAGGTACAGCACGGGGCTAGATACAGAGTAAAGCTCCCTCTGCACTGTCCCATCAAACACTCCCAGGGCAGGTACAGCACGGGTTAGATACAGAGTAAAGCTTCCTCTACACTGTCCCATCAAACACTCCCAGGGCAGGTACAGCACGGGTTAGATACAGAGTAAAGCTCCCTCTACACTGTCCCATCACACACTCCCAGGGCAGGTACAGCACGGGTTAGATACGGAGTAAAGCTCCCTCTACACTGTCCCATCAAACATTCCCAGGGCAGGTACAGCACGGGTTAGATACGGAGTAAAGCTCCCTCTACACTGTCCCATCAAACACTTCCAGGGCAGGTACAGCACGGGTTAGATACGGAGTAAAGCTCCCTCTACACTGTCCCATCAAACACTTCCAGGGCAGGTACAGCACGGGTTAGATACGGAGTAAAGCTCCCTCTACACTGTCCCATCAAACACTTCCAGGGCAGGCACAGCACGGGTTAGATACAGAGTAAAGCTCCCTCTACACTGTCTCATCAAACACTCCCAGGGCAGGTACAGCACGGGTTAGATACGGAGTAAAGCTCCCTCTACACTGTCCCATCAAACACTTCCAGGGCAGGCACAGCACGGGTTAGATACAGAGTAAAGCTCCCTCTACACTGTCTCATCAAACACTCCCAGGGCAGGTACAGCACGGGTTAGATACAGAGTATAGCTCCCTCTATACTGTCCCATCAAACACTCCCAGGGCAGGTACAGCACAGGGTTAGATATAGAGTAAAGCTCCCTCTACACTGTCCCATCAAACACTCCCAAGGCAGGTACAGCACGGGTTAGATACAGAGTAAATCTCCCTCTACACTGTTCCATCAAACACTCCCAAGGCAGGTACAGCACGGGTTAGATACAGAGTAAAGCACCCTCTACACTGTCCCATCAAACACCCCCAGGGCAGATACAGCACGGGTTAGATACAGAGTAAAGCTCCCTCTACACTGTCCCATCAAACACTCCCAGGGCAGGTACAGCACGGGTTAGATACAGAGTACGTCTCCCTCTACACTGTCCCATCAAACACTCCCAAGGCAGGTACAGCACGGGTTAGATACAGAGTAAAGCTCCCTCTACACTGTCCCATCAAACACCCCCAGGGCAGATACAGCACGGGTTAGATACAGAGTAAAGCTCCCTCTACACTGTCCCATCAAACACTCCCAGGGCAGGTGCAGCACGGGGTTAGATACAGAGTAAAGCACCCTCTACACTGTCCCATCAAACACTCCCAAGGCAGATACAGCACGGGTTAGATACAGAGTAAAGCTCCCTCTACACTGTCCCATCAAACACCCCCAGGGCAGATACAGCACGGGTTAGATACAGAGTAAAGCTCCCTCTACACTGTTCCATCAAACACTCCCAGGGCAGATACAGCACGGGTTAGATACAGAGTAAAGCTCCCTCTACACTGTCCCATCAAACACTCCCAGGGCAGGTACAGCACGGGTTAGATACAGAGTAAAGCTCCCTCTACACTGTCCCATCAAACACTCCCAGGGCAGGTACAGCACGGGTTAGATACAGAGTAAAGCTCCCTCTACACTGTCCCATCAAACACTCCCAGGGCAGGTACAGCACGGGGTTAGATACAGAGTAAAGCTCCCTCTACACTGTCCCATCAAACACTCCCAAGGCAGGTACAGCACGGGTTAGATACAGAGTAAATCTCCCTCTACACTGTCCCATCAAACACTCCCAAGGCAGGTACAGCACGGGTTAGATACAGAGTAAAGCTCCCTCGACACTGTCCCATCAAACACTCCCAGGGCAGGTACAGCACGGGTTAGATACAGAATAAAGCTCCCTCTACACTGTCCTATCAATGGGGTAAATTTTCATCTTCACCATCTGGCACAGCATAAAACTCACCTGATTTTTACTCCATTGATTTGCAGCCTACACAAACCCGTCAATCTGGACCCTGGAATCAGCTGTACCACTGGAATGTCTCTTTACCAAGTCCCCCCCACGAGGACCTGGATGAAGCAGTTAGTGATAAGTATGCCTGGGGACGCAGCATTAGATCTTGACGTCTGGAATGTCAAGGAGACCGAGACTTGAAAATCACTACCTGGAGGCTGGGTAAGAGAACCTGTATGCTCGTATCGTAATTGGGTCACAGTGAATCCAGCAACTGGGGCTGAAACCCCACAGCTCTACGTGATGAACCACCAATGGAGCATGGTGTGTCCTTGCTATGGTCAGGAGGGTGGTGCCTGTGCACTCTCACATTTTATGATAAGTTGTGTTACTCAGCATGTGAGGCCCCAGCTCACACTTGTTAGTTGTTTACCGACGAATGATCATCCTCCTTGGGGAAGAGGAGGTGCATGGGATTGATTGGGGTCGAGGTGTCTCCAAGCGGCCGTGGCTGGCAATGGAGGTTCGAAACCACATCAGTCCTCCACGGTAGATCTAGTAATCCAATTACTGAGCCAGCACTACTCCAGGGCACTGCTGATGACTGACCAGCCAGCCTGGCTCACTAATGGAAACTGGAGGCTGCGATTCGTCCCACTCAACTCCAGATAACCATGCAGCCCTAAACCCCTTGTAGGTAGGGTGAACCTGACTGGACAGGCCTTGGGAAGCTGGCCAATTCCCTGCTCTGGTCATGTGTGTGGTTTTAGCTGGTTAACCTCCAGCAGCACAGTTGGGGGCCCCTAAGCCTTGGCTGGGCTAACCTGCACCTAATCTCTCTAGCTAAAAATCAGTGGATGTGGCCCTAGAGGGAGAGAGTGTGCACACTGTACTGGGTAAGCAGAAACCCTACAGGCGAGAGTAGCTAACTCAGTAGTTTGAACTGGAGGCTCTGAAATGTGGCGATGGGTTTCCGCACGTGTCAGACACCCATAACAAAATTGTTCTTTTAGTTCTTTTTCGCTGCCTGACTGAGGTGAGATTTGTATAGGGACATAGGAATTGCTAGACGAAGACTTACACTATCCTGGGAGTCCCATGATACAACGACAATGGAGTTGTTGACTAATCATAGCAATCAATCTCTATCAATTAGTCTACGACAGACCCAGATATGAGGCGATGAAAACCTTTGGGAACCATAGGTCCAAAGTCCCCTGTTCCTCCAATGGCATCACCATTTGAAAACAGCTGTTTCCAGGTCATTACTGGCTTCTGTGACAGGACTCAGCATTACTGGCCTCTCTGTGACAGGACTCAGCATTACTGGCCTCTCTGTGACAGGACTCAGCATCACTGGCCTCTCTGTGACAGGACTCAGCATTACTGGCCTCTCTGTGACAGGACTCGGCATTGCTGGCCTCTCTGTGACAGGACTCAGTATTACTGGCCTCTCTGTGACAGGACTCGGCATTGCTGGCCTCTCTGTGACAGGACTCAGCATTACTGGCCTCTCTGTGACAGGACTCGGCATTACTGGCCTCTCTGTGACAGGACTCAGCATCACTGGCCTCTCTGTGACAGGACTCAGCATCACTGGCTTCTGTGACAGGACTCAGCATTACTGGCCTCTCTGTGACAGGATTCAGCATTACTGGCCTCTCTGTGACAGGACTCAGCATCACTGGCTTCTGTGACAGGACTCAGCATTACTGGCCTCTCTGTGACAGGACTCAGCATCACTGGCCTCTCTGTGACAGGACTCAGCACTCCTGGCCTCTCTGTGACAGGACTCAGCATTACTGGCCTCTCTGTGACAGGACTCAGCATTACTGGCCTCTCTGTGACAGGACTCAGCATTACTGGCCTCTCTGTGACAGGACTCAGCATTACTGGCCTCTCTGTGACAGGACTCAGCATTACTGGCCTCTCTGTGACAGGACTCAGCATTACTGGCCTCTCTGTGACAGGACTCAGCATTACTGGCCTCTCTGTGACAGGATTCAGCTTCACTGGCCTCTCTGTGACAGGACTCAGCATTACTGGCCTCTCTGTGACAGGACTCAGCATTACTGGCCTCTCTGTGACAGGACTCAGCATTACTGGCCTCTCTGTGACAGGACTCAGCACTCCTGGCCTCTCTGTGACAGGACTCAGCATTACTGGCCTCTCTGTGACAGGACTCAGCATCACTGGCCTCTCTGTGACAGGACTCAGCATTACTGGCCTCTCTGTGACAGGATTCAGCATTACTGGCCTCTCTGTGACAGGACTCAGCATTACTGGCCTCTCTGTGACAGGACTCAGCATCACTGGCCTCTCTGTGACAGGACTCAGCATTACTGGCCTCTCTGTGACAGGACTCAGCATCACTGGCCTCTCTGTGACAGGACTCAGCATTACTGGCCTCTCTGTGACAGGACTCAGTATTACTGGCCTCTCTGTGACAGGACTCGGTACTGTTGGCTTTACTTTTACCTGCACCAATAACTGGACCAGCCACATAAATATTATAACTACAAGCAGTGATCCCGCTAAGCTGCGCGGTCTGGACATCCTGTGCAGGCCGTTCATCAGCTTTGATACGGAAGAAACCGCGCATGCGCGATAATTTGAATGGGCCATGCAGCCAGTTAAAGGGAGCGTGCACAAAAAAAAAAGAGGGAAGAGTCAGAGGCTGGGTATTCTGAGACGAGTGACTCACCCGACTCCCCAAAGCCTTTCCACCATCTACAAGACACAAGTAGGGAGTGTGATGGAATACTCTCCACTTGCCTGGATGAGTGCAGCTCCAACAACACTCAAGAAGCTCGACACCATCCAGGACAAAGCAGCCCGCTTGATCGGCACCCCATCCACCACCTTAAACATTCACTCCCTCCACCACCGGTGTACCGTGGCTGCAGTGTGTACCATCTACAAGATGCGCTGCAGCAACTCGCCAAGGCTTCTTAGACAGCACCTCCCAAACTCACGACCTCTACCACCTACAAGGACGAGGGCAGCAGGCGCACGGGTACACCACCACCTCCAAGTCACAGTTCCTTCATCGTCGTTGGGTCAAAATCCTGGAACTCCCTCCCTAACAGCACTGTGGAAGTACCTTCACCAGACGGACTGCAGCGGTTCAGGAAGGCGGCTCACCACCACCTTCTGAAGGGCAATTAGGATGGGCAATAAATGCCGGCCTTGCCAGTGACTCCCACATCCCATGAATGAATAAATTAAAAAAATTAAAACACTGCAGATGCATGAAATCTGAAAATCAGAACAGGAAATGCTGGAAATACACAACAGGTCAGTCAGCACCCGAGAGATAATACAGGGTAATATTTTCCACAGCAAGGCAAAACCCAAATCCGTCTGATCCCTTCTCAGATGCTAACGGAGCAGGGTCTCGCCACAATTACAGTGATTACGACGGCAGCACTTCCAAGGAAATTCCCGGCCGTGGCCCCTGGAAGGCTGAATAAGCTCATTGTCACACCATGATAATTAGTTTGCTTACTCTAGCTGGGTGCACACTACTTATTAAGTGTCTCTGCCCATATCTTGGTCTTTGCCTCCATGGAGCAAGTGAGAATCCCAGGTTTCAATTCTGACTAAATTAATGTAATCGATTACCATCAATTGTCACTTTATTATCCTGAAAAAAATTCACATTTTTTCTTTGCTTTCTCCAGGAGCTTTGAAATGATCATTTTGAGGAGAAATGCTCCCAGGTCAGTGATAGCAAGGTTTGATGCAACGTAAAGCTCCCTCCACTCTACCCCAACACTGTGTCTCAGTCCCAAACTCAGAAGAGCGCCCCTATTGACACTTTAGTGCCATTATTAGGGGCAGTTTTGTTCTGTCCGTTTCTGCATAACTGCATTGAGCTTAACCAAAGGCATTTCATGTAGGGCCCCAGCAGAAAATGGACACCCTGATAGTCATCAGTCCCGGCTGAGTTTGGACATGGGTCAGCAAACAGTGTCTGACCCGTACCACCTGCTGATCACCAGCTCATTATCACACCATGATAACTAGGGCCGTATCGTGGTCTGGCTCAGCAGTGTCCCAGAGACGGCATGGCCTGGTAGCGAGCAGACTCTGCTTACCGATATGTACAACCGTCGTCTGCGGAAGTTCGCTGAGCACGCTCTTCTTAGTTGCTTCCTCGCCCATGACTGCCTTGGTTTGCAGGTACTCGGCCACCTTGATAACTTCCTTTTGGGCTGCGATTAATGGACCCCACGGCTTCCAAACTCTTCCCCATAAGGACAACGCTGAAGGGAAATGCGGGCTTCCCACAACCAGGGCCCGCGATCTGTGGAACACCTAAAGGCGGAAAGATCCCACGGTTAAACACTTCCATTGGTATAACAGAGGTCACGTGGATTTACAACCACTGAATGGGTCATGAAGGAATAAACCCTTTCTGTCAGATGTGATATCATAAAACTAGAAAGCAAGAAAAGAAAGGCCTGCATTTCTATAGCGCCTTTCATGACCTCAGGACATTCCAAAGCACTTTACAGCCAATGAAATATTCTCGAAGTGTAGTTTTAAAGTAGAAAACGCAGCAGCCAACTTGCACACAGCAAGATCCCACAAACAGCAATGACCAGATAATCTGTTTCAGTGCATGTTGGTTGAGGGGTAACTATTGGCCAGGACACCGGAGAGAACTCCTCTGCTCTTCTTCAAATAGCCCCATGGGATCTTTTATGTCCACCTGACAGGGAAGACTGGGCCTCAATTTAACGTCTCATCCGAAAGACGGCACCTCCAACAGTGCAGCACTCCCTTAGTACCGCATAGGAGTGTCAGCCTAGATTATGTGTTGATGTTGCTGGAGTGGGACTTGAACCCATGACTTTCTGCCTCAGAGGGGAGAGAGAGTGCTACCACTGAGGCACGGCTGAGGCCTGACTAATGAATAAATGCTAACATCTCCTTCACAGTTTAACCAAAATTTCCATTCCTTCTCTTCGTGTTGACTGTAACGATCTTTATTGATGTGTCATCTTCTCATTCTGCTCACAAGTCTGGAACACCCGAGTCACCTTCAGTACTTCAGGCCAAATTTATTTAGTGCTCCATTGTCCCTTTCTATCCTAAAGGTGCCCGCAATGCATCTCAGGGAAGTCTACACTTACAGACACCCTCCCAGTCTGTGTAGTCAGACCCAGACACACTCCCAGTCTGTGTAGTCAGACCCAGACACACTTCCAGTCTGTGTAGTCAGGCCCAGACACACTCCCAGTCTGTGTAGTCAGACCCAGACACACTCCCGGTCTGTGCAGTCAGACCCAGACACACTCCCAGTCTGTGTAGTCAGACCCAAACACACTTCCAGTCTGTGTAGTCAGACCCAGACACACTCCCAGTCTGTGTAGCCAGACCCAGACACACTCCCAGTCTGTGTAGTCAGACCCAGACACACTCCCGGTCTGTGTAGTCAGACCCAGACACACTCCCGGTCTGTGTAGTCAGACCCAGACACACTCCCAGTCTGTGTAGCCAGACCCAGACACACTCCCAGTCTGTGTAGTCAGACCCAGACACACTCCCAGTCTGTGTAGCCAGACCCAGACACACTCCCAGTCTGTATAGTCAGACCCAGACACACTCCCAGACTGTGCAGTCAGACCCAGACACACTTCCAGTCTGTGTAGTCAGACCCAGACACACTCCCGGTCTGTGCAGTCAGACCCAGACACACTCCCAGTCTGTGTAGTCAGACCCAGACACACTCCCGGTCTGTGCAGTCAGACCCAGACACACTTCCAGTCTGTGTAGTCAGACCCAGACACACTCCCGGTCTGTGCAGTCAGACCCAGACACACTCCCAGACTGTGTAGTCAGACCCAGACACCCTTCCGGTCTGTGTAGTCAGACCCAGACACCCTCCCAGTCTGTGTAGTCAGACCCAGACACACTCCCAGTCTATGTAGTCAGACCCAGACACACTCCCGGTCTGTGTAGTCAGACCCAGACACACTCCCGGTCTGTGTCGTCAGACCCAGACACACTCCCAGTCTATGTAGTCAGACCCAGACACACTCCCGGTCTGTGTAGTCAGACCCAGACGCACTCCCGGTCTGTGTAGTCAGACCCAGACACCCTCTCAGTCTGTGTAGTCAGACTAGATTTATAGACCCTGACACCCTCCCAGTCTGTGTAATCCGACTAGATTTCTAGACCCAGACACCCTCCCAGTCTGTGTAATCAGACTAGATTTCTAGACCCAGACACCCTCCCAGTCTGTGTAGTCAGACTAGATTTATAGACCCTGACACCCTCCCAGTCTGTGTAATCCGACTAGATTTCTAGACCCAGACACCCTCTCAGTCTGTGTAATCAGACTAGATTTCTAGACCCAGACACCCTCCCAGCCTGTGTAGTCAGGCTAGATTTCTAGACCCAGACACCCTCCCAGTCTGTGTAGTCAGACTAGATTTATAGACCCTGACACCCTCTCAGTCTGTGTAGTCAGACTAGATTTCTAGACCCAGACACCCTCCTAGTCTGTGTAGTCAGACTAGATTTATAGACCCAGACACCCTCTCAGTCTGTGTAGTCAGGCTAGATTTCTAGACCCAGACACCCTCTCAGTCTGTGTAGTCAGGCTAGATTTCTAGACCCAGACACCCTCCTAGTCTGTGTAGTCAGACTAGATTTCTAGACCCAGACACCCTCCTAGTCTGTGTAGTCAGACTAGATTTATAGACCCAGACACCCTCCTAGTCTGTGTAGTCAGACTAGATTTATAGACCCAGACACCCTCCTAGTCTGTGTAGTCAGACTAGATTTATAGACCCAGACACCCTCTCAGTCTATGTAGTCAGGCTAGATTTCTAGACCCAGACACCCTCTCAGTCTGTGTAGTCAGACTAGATTTATAGACCCTGACACCCTCTCAGTCTGTGTAGTCAGACTAGATTTCTAGACCCAGACACCCTCTCAGTCTGTGTAGTCAGACTAGATTTCTAGACCCAGACACCCTCTCAGCCTGTGTAGTCAGACTAGATTTATAGACCCTGACACCCTCTCAGTCTGTGTAGTCAGACTAGATTTCTAGACACAGACACCCTCCTAGTCTGTGTAGTCAGGCTAGATTTCTAGACCCAGACACCCTCTCAGTCTGTGTAGTCAGACTAGATTTCTAGACCCAGACACCCTCTCAGTCTGTGTAGTCAGACTAGATTTCTAGACCCAGACACCCTCTCAGTCTGTGTAGTCAGACTAGATTTATAGACCCTGACACCCTCCCAGTCTGTGTAGTCAGACTAGATTTCTAGACCCAGACACCCTCTCAGTCTGTGTAGTCAGGCTAGATTTATAGACCCAGACACCATCCCAGTCTGTGTAGACAGACTAGATTTCTAGGCCCAGACACCCTCTCAGTCTGTGTAGTCAGACTAGATTTCTAGACCCAGACACCCTCCCAGTCTGTGTAGTCAGACTAGATTTATAGACCCTGACACCCTCTCAGTCTGTGTAGTCAGACTAGATTTCTAGACCCAGACACCCTCTCAGTCTGTGTAGTCAGACTAGATTTCTAGACCCAGGCACCCTCCTAGTCTGTGTAGTCAGACTAGATTTCTAGACCCAGACACCCTCTCAGTCTGTGTAGTCAGACTAGATTTCTAGACCCAGACACCCTCCCAGTCTGTGTAGTCAGACTAGATTTCTAGACCCAGACACCCTCTCAGTCTGTGTAGTCAGACTAAATTTCTAGACCCAGACACCCTCTCAGTCTGTGTAGTCAGACTAGATTTCTAGACCCAGACACCCTCCTAGTCTGTGTAGTCAGACTAGATTTCTAGACCCTGACACCCTCTCAGTCTGTGTAGTCAGGCTAGATTTCTAGACCCTGACACCCTCTCAGTCTGTGTAGTCAGACTAGATTTCTAGGCCCTGACACCCTCCCAGTCTGTGTAGTCAGACTAGATTTCTAGACCCTGACACCCTCCTAGTCTGTGGACAAATCTTCCCGTTAGCAGCTTCATCATTTTCAGTTTGTACTGAATGTTTAATCAGCACAGAATGAGGCCGTAACACACTCTACAGTCACACGGCTCTCCAAATAAACATCCACAGTCTCATTCATGGTTCAACAATGGGATCACAGGGTTACCGCCCGTGGCTAGGGCAGCTGCATAGCTTCCATTCAGATACTTGCCTGTTTGAATGGAGGAATGATGTATGGGGATCTGGCAACAATCGTGTTAGTGGATGTACAGTTGACGAGGTGACTCACAGTGTCCATGAGTCCCAGCTTCCGTAGCCCGTACAACTCCTGGTGGGACCCACCCATAGTTTCCAGCATAGCCATAGTTGAAACTGGCCCTATGACACAGAGAGAAGGAGGAATTCTGATGAACTGGGAATGCATGAAAGGCCGGATTCTGATTTAATAACTAACAGATTACAGTGCTTTAAAGCTGACAGGAGTCAGGTGTGAAGAGCGGAGGGCAACAATTGAAACATGCAAAGCACACACTGGTCCTCAAACATTACTATTCATTGTCAAAGCTGACCACAACACGGCCATCCCAATTGCTCAGTGGTTGAGGCAGTGAGTAGGTAGGCCACACAAACCAACTTTGATCCCAGCCTGTGCTGAGTTCACTGATTTGAACCAGGGGAACAGTTGGCCTCAGTGATAGAGAGAGGAATGTTACAATCCAATGAGAGAGAGAGAGGGAGAGCGAGAGGGAGAGAGCATGTGTGAGTGTATGTATCAGGCTTGGCTGTGAGGACTCAAGCACTCCAGCAGCCAGCTGACACCCACGGACTAGGCTCGCAGATTAGGAGTGGCACCTTGGGTGAGGTACCAGAGGGTGCCCACCACCTGTGGAGAGGAGGGGCCTGGGGGAGAATTGGTCGCAAACCTACAACCTTGACTCAGAGGCAAGAATGTTACCACTGAGCCAAGGCTGGCACCTAGTTTTAATCCTGATTTATCAATGGGACAACAGCACACACAATGCTGCCAATAGTCAACTCCAATAATCTTTGGAAGTATTTGGTTTAAATATTTGAGTCAAATGGAGAATTTAAAACTTAGCTTCTCTGTGTTTACATTGCTCGTGTGAATCGTGAATGTTAATTAGAAAAGAATCTGACGGTCAGAGTTCCAAATGGTTTTATCTAATAATTCTGCGTTTCAAAGTAGCAAGTATGAGCTGCTGGGCTGTTCCAGGTTTATTGCTAAATCGTGTACGGCCACTCACTGGCAATGGAACATGGTTCTGTGGAGCTTAGGCACAGAGCTTGGAGACAGAGCTGGGGGGTGCATCGCAGTGGATCGCAGATTGGAAGCTGAGAATTTAGTGATTGCAGGAATTCAGTGGCAAGGAGGAAGGTGATTTCTCATGTCCAGCTCATAAGGAGTGGAGCCGCAGAACCTGAGGAGTCTAAGAGAAGTATCTAGGTTAAGTATCTAGATATCTCATATTTAGGTTCTTTGGCCTAGAAATTCAGTTGTTTGCGCCAGCCGCTAGCGCCTTAGGAGGAGGAGATGTTGGGCGCTAGGCGGCTAGCGGCCGGGCGCAGCGCGATCTGCGCCTCTCCCCAACTTCAGTAAAGATTTAGCGGCGGCGCAAAGCCTTTGCGCGCGCTCAGCTGCGCGCGCAGATCCTGACGTCATTTCATCGTGCAACGCCCTTTGTTCGCCCCAAACCGGAAATTCAGTGGCGCCGCCCTATTGTGTGCCTGGCACCCCTAGCGACTGGTAGAGGGGAACGGTTCCCAGTCGCTGCGGGGCGAGGGGGGCGCTAATTAAAGGGCACTTCTCCTGCAGTAGAAATGGCAGCCATTTTGCAACACTCCTTCTTTGTGAGAGACGGATCTTTGCAGAGAGACAAAGGTAGAGAGCTTTCTGGTTTGGCTCAACACTCGCACAGGTACTTGTGGCTTCAGGCCACAGCTTTGCACTTGTCTTTAACTTCAGAGCCATAGCATTGATTGGAAACATATAATGGGGGCTGCAATGGGTGCAAACATTGGCCTTCTCCATAGTCCTGGGCGTTGTACAGATCAAGCAGCAGTGGTCAGGCCTTGCTTCAGGGCTGCAGTGTGCAGGGCGTGGCAGGCAAACAAATCCACCCTCCCCCTTTAAGAGCTCACCGGCGCCAGAGTGTCTGCCGTCAATCAGCAACTCGCCGCACCTGCGCTGCGCCCGCCCTCGGGGGTATCGCCCCGGGCCGCCGGCTTAGCGCCTAATGATAGTCGTGCATCGCCTGTTTTAGCGCAGCAGCAACCTCTTGGGGCGATGCGACTGAATATCGGCGAAGGTGGCGCGAACTTGCGCCGGGCGCAAACTTTAGCGGCCGCCCGACTGTAGCGCCCCAAACGTGGCTATACTGAATTTCTAGGCCTTTGTGTTTAGTATCTCAATGGTTCTTGTTAAGCTTGAGTAAATAATTTAGTCTTTGGTTAGTTTGCTTTGAGGAGCAAATAGAAAAATATAAGTGTAGTTTAGACCTAGTCAACAGCAGTTATATAAATCGCCCTGTATCTAAGTACTGTACTTTATTTTAAATTTCTAATTAGAATGGAGGCCAGCTGCGACCCATAGCCTGCAATTCCTGCGTCATGTGGGAACTTTAGGATGCGTCATGTGGGAACTTTAGGATGCGTCATGTGTCCCGGAGACCCATGTTCGCAGGAACTGCCCCCAGCTGCTCGAACTCATGCTGAGGGTTTCTGAGATTGAGGGACAGCTGGATTCACTGCACGGCATATGGGTGGCTAATGTTTCCTGGATCGCAGGTTCCAGGAGGTGGTCACCCCACAGCCAGTTAGAGTTCAGAATAGCAAGTGGGTGCCCACCCGGAAGGGTAGGAAGAGGCAGGCAGTGCGGGAATCATCCAGGATTGTGGCACACTCAAACCAATATTCAGCATTGAATACTGGAAGGGTGACGACACCTCGAAGGAGTGCAGTCCTGAGCCTGGCACCGCGAGGTGGGTGCAGCAAAGTGTGGGAATGCAGCAGTAATTGGGGATGTGCCAGAGGACTGGAGAACCGCTAATGTAGTACCATTATTCAAGAAGGGGAGTAGGGAAAAACTGGGGAACTACAGGCCAGTGAGCCTAACATCAGTGGTAGGAAAATTATTGGAAAAAATTCTGAGGGACAAAATTTGTCTCCACTTGGAGAGGCAAGGATTAATCAGGGATAGTCAACATGGCTTTGTCAAGGGAAGATCATGTCTGACTAATTTGATTGAATTTTTTGAGGGGGTGACTAGGTGTGTGGATGAGGGTAACGCAGTGGATGTGGTATACATGGATTTCAGTAAGGCCTTCGATAAAGTCCCGCACAGGAGACTGGTCAAGAAGGTAAGAGCCCATGGAATCCAGGGTGCCTTGGCACATTGGATACAAAACTGGCTTAGTGGCAGAAGGCAGAGGGTGATGGTCGAAGGTTGTTTTTGTGACTGGAAGCCTGTGGCCAGTGGGGTACCACAGGGATCGGTGCTGGGTCCCTTGCTGTTTGTGGTCTACATTAATGACTTGGATATGAATGTAAAAGGTATGATCAGTAAGTTCGCGGATGATACAAAAATTGGTAGGGTGGTGAATAGCGAGGAGGGTAGCCTCAGTCTGCAGGACGATATAGATGGGTTGGTCAGATGGGCGGAACAGTGGCAAATGGAATTTAATCCGGAAAAGTGCGAGGTGATGCACTTTGGGGGGACTAACAAGGCAAGGGAATACACAATGAATGGAAAGACCCTAGGCAAGACGGAGGGTCAGAGGGATCTGGGTGTGCAAGTACACAGATCCCTGAAGGCGGCGGAACAGGTGGATAAGGTGGTAAAAAAGGCATATGGGATACTTGCCTTCATTAGCCGAGGCATTGAATATAAGAGCAAGGAGGTTATGATGGAGCTGTATAAAACACTGGTTAGGCCACAGCTGGAATACTGTGTGCAGTTCTGGTCGCCACACTACAGGAAGGATGTGATCGCGTTAGAGAGGGTGCAGAGGAGGTTCACCAGGATGTTACCAGGGCTGGAGCGCTTCAGCTATGGAGAGAGACTGGGCAGATTGGGTTTGTTTTCCTTGGAGCAGAGGAGGCTGAGGGGGGACATGATTGAGGTGTACAAAATTATGAGGGGCATAGATAGGATGGATGCTGAGGAGCTTTTTCCCTTAGTAGAGGGGTCAATAACTAGGGGGCATAGATTCAAGGTAAAGGGCGGGAGGTTTAGAGGGGATTTGAGAAAGAACTTTTTCACCCAGAGGGTGGTTGGAGTCTGGAACTCACTGCCTGAAAGGGTTGTGGAGGCAGAAACCCTCACAACATTTAAGAAGCATTTGGATGAGCACTTGAAATGCCATAGCATACAAGGCTACGGACCAAATGCTGGAATATGGGATTAGATTAGACAGGGCTTGATGGCCGGCGCGGACACGATGGGCCGAAGGGCCTCTATCCGTGCTGTATTACTCTATGACTCTATGACTCTAATAGTCAGGGGAACAGACAGGCAGTTCTGCTACCGTCGATGTGAGACCCGTATGGTACATTGCCTTCCTGGTGCCAGGGTAAGGGACATCAGAGAGAGGGTGCAGAGCATTCTGCGGGGGGAAGGGGAAGAGCCAGAAGTCGTGGTCCATGTTGGAAATAGGAAGGAAGAGGGTTGAGGTACTGCAGGCAGAGTTTAAGGAGCTGGGGAGGAAGTTAAAAAGCAGGACCTCAAAGGTCGTAATGTCTCTGATTAATTCCAATGCCACGTGCTAGTGAGAGTAGAAATAGGAAATGTGTCAGCTCAGTTGGTAGCACACTTGCCTCCGAGTCAGAAGGTTGTGGGTTCTGTAATGATCAATAACATGTCATTCTATAGTGGACACTAGGTGGAGCCGTAGAGCTGTGTAGAGCTGTATATAAGACTACACTACCCAGCTGTATGTATATTAAGACTACATTACCCATGAGGCACTAGGCTACCTACAAGGCAGCAGTCAAGATGGATGCCTCTACAGATACTGTACCTAGTCCACGTGTGCTCAATAAAAGTGTCTAGCAAAAGCTAGCTGTGTTCATAATAAGAATGTCTATTTATTAATGAACATAAGATGGTACCAGGATGGTGAAGATCTGCTGAAAATTGTGAAAAGCGACATGGAGAATTTGAAGCCACCAGAGCGTTTGAAACTCACAGGAAATATCGACTACAATTGGCAAACTCTTAAACAACAATTCGAACTCTACATTGCAGCCATCGGATTCGGTACGAAGCCAGACACAAGGAAGATAGCGTTGCTGCTTACGGTTGCAGGCCCACAGGCGATAGAGGTATTTAATACATTTGTATTTAATCCAGAGGAGAACAGAGAAAAATTAGAAGATGTGCTAAAAAAATTTGATGCACATTGCTCTCCCAAAAAGAATGAGACCTATGAAAGATACATGTTCTGTTCAAGGACACAGCAGCAAAATAAGACTTTTGATAGCTTTATAACTGATCTGAAACTGAAAGCACAGACATGTAATTTCTTTGAGCTGAAATCATCCATGATTCGTGACCAGATTGTGTTTGGTATTCATGATAAAAAAGTCAGGGAACGTCTGTTGAGAGAAACCGAACTAAATTTGGAAAATGCAGTGAAAATATGCCAAGCCACCGAGCTAGCTCGAAAGCACGCGAAGACTTTCAGTGAAATCAATAATGATGCGATTGTGATGAGTGATAATGCTGCTGTCGGTGCTGTGTCCTACAAGGGGAAGAAACGTGGGCAGAACAGAAATGAAAAGCAATCGGAGGATGAAATTTTTAATTGTAAACGCTGTGGTTACAAACACCAGTTAAGACAATGCCCAGCGTTTGGAAAAATGTGCACAAAGTGTAATGGAAAGAATCACTTTGCCAAACAATGCTTTTCAAAAGTACAAACTAAGAAAGGGCAACGAGTTAATGTAATTGAGGACACTGATTTAAGTGAGACATTTTTTGTAGGAATGGTGTCATGTGACAATATCAAAAAGGATACAGAAAATGTGCAGCCTTCAGATATGGACAATGCTGAACATAAGGTTAATGCAGTAAAAGAGGACAAATGGATGATCCCACTGCAGGTAAATGGAGCATTAGTTACCTTGAAACTAGACACTGGGGCAAAAGCAAACTTAATCAGTATGAGTGACACTAACAATATGAAAGAAAAGCCCAAAATACAGAAAAAGTCAGTACTACTGAAGGACTATAATGGACAGAAAATAGATAGCTTAGGTGTATGCAGTGGATTGGTGGTTAGGATCAGATCAGCCATGATCTTATTGAATGGCGGAGCAGGCTCGAGGGGCCAATTGGCCTACTCCTGCTCCTATTTCTTATGTTCTTATGTTCTTATGCAGACTTAAAGTGACAGTCAAAGACAAAGTGCATCATCTCATGTTTTCTGTTGTGGCTGAAAGACTTGATTCACTACTGGGTGACAAAGCTTGTGAGGACTTAGAACTGGTCAAGAGAGTCTACCGTATAAACTGTGCCATAAGCAGACCAGATGACTCGGTGGATTCTGTAGTGAATAATTTCCAGGATGTGTTCAAAGGATTTGGAGTTCTACCATTCACTTACAAGATCCAGCTAAAGGAGGATGCTCAGCCAGTGGTACATGCTCCATGAAGAGTTCCAGCACCCCTGCGTGACCGGCTCAAGAATGAACTGGACAGAATGACCACACTAGGAGTCATCAGGAAAGTCGAAGAGCCAACAGACTGGGTTAACTCCATGGTATGTGTAAAGAAAAAGAACAATGATCTAAGAATATGCATGGATCCAAAGGACTTAAATGCAAACATAAAACGTGAACACTACCAGATTCCCAAGCGAGAAGAAATCACCAGTGAAATGTCAGGTGCCAGATACTTTACAAAGCTCGATGCCTCACAAGGATTTTGGCAACTAAAACTGGATGAAGAGAGCACCAAATACTGTACCTTCAACACACCATTTGGCAGGTATTGTTTCCTCAGAATGCCTTTCGGGATAATATCTGCATCTGAAATCTTTCATAGAGCGATGGAACACATAATTGATGGTCTGGAAGGAGTTTGGGTCTATGTTGATGACATCATCATCTGGGGCTCCACACTGAAAGAACACAATGAGAGACTGACTAAAGTGCTACAGAGCATACGCCGGAATGGACTGAAGCTCAACAAAGCCAAGTGTCAGTTTGGCGTCCAGGAAGTCACTTTCCTAGGAGATAATATATCTGGTAAAGGAATAGAGCCAGATATGGAAAAAGTAAACGCCATACTCAAAATGCCCCGACCCACTGACAAAAAAGGAGTGCTACGCATCATGGGGATGATAAACTTCATTGGAAAGTTCATTCCTAACTTGTCAGCCAAGACAGCCTGTCTGCGAGACCTGCTACATAAAACAAATGAGTTCGCATGGACAGAAAGACATGAACAAGAGTGGATAAACCTCAAAACAGTGCTGACAACCATACCTGTACTCACCTTCTTTGACCCAACAAAAAGAATCAAAGTGTCAACGGATGCATCAAAAGATGGCCTAGGTGCGGTCTTGCTACAAGCAGAGGGTGAAGATTGGAAGCCTGTTGCCTATGCCTCCAGGTCTATGACTGATACTGAGTGTCGATACGCCCAGATTGAAAAGGAATGTCTAGGCTTGATAGTTGGACTAGAAAAGTTTCATGGCTACATATATGGACTTCCCACCTTCACAGTTGAGACAGACCACAGCCCACTGGTTGCCATCATAAAAAAGAACCTGAATGAGATGTCTCCAAGGATTCAACGACTCATGATGAAGCTGCAAAGATATGACTTTGAACTGATCTACACACCAGGCAAATACATAGTGTTAGCAGATGTACTATCCAGAGCACCCACAATGAGTCATGTGAGCTCTACTGAAGAAGACGTGGATGTTCATGTGAGTATGGTCACTGCTGCGCTGCCCATGTCAGACACAAAATCAAAGCAAATAGCAGAAGAAACAGTAAAAGATACAGTGTTACAAACAATAATAGAGAACATTCATCATGGTTGGCCAAAAGGTTCCTGTCCAAAATATTTTCACATAAGGTCAGAATTGAGTGTCGCAAGTGGACTATTACTAAAACAGAACAGAATAGTCATTCCACAGGCTTTACGTCAAGACATGCTCAAAAGGATTCATGAGGGACACCTCAGAATTGAAAAATGCAAAAGGAGGGCAAGAGACACTGTTTATTGGCCTGGCATAAATAAGGACATTGAGAACATGATAGGCAAATGTGAGACATGTCAGAAACACCAAAACAAACAAGCAAAGGAACCAATGATAGTAGCTGACATACCAACAGCAGCATGGCAAAAGGTTGGTATGGACCTTTTTCATTTAAATGGTAAAGACTATCTAATAGTGATTGACTACTATTCTAACTATCCTGAGATGGCGCTGCTCTCAAGCACCACAGCAAGCAGTGTCATAATGCATGTGAAATCCATCTTCGCCAGACATGGAATTCCCAGGATTGCCGTTAGCGACAATGGTCCGTGCTTCAACTGTAAGGAGTGGCAACAGTTTGCAGCACATTATGACTTTCAGCACATCACATCCAGTCCTTTGTATGCCCAGTCAAATGGTAAGGCAGAGAAAGGTGTTCAAGTTCTCAAGCAGCTACTGAAGAAAGCGACAGAAAGCAAGTCTGATCCTTATCTCGCCCTGCTGAGCTACCGAGCCTCACCTTTAGACTGTGGTTCTTCACCTGCTGAACTACTAATGGGTCGCAAGTTGTGCACTACGCTACCCAACTGTGCAAAAGAACAGCAAAGTGAGGAACTGAGACAGAGACTTCAACTGTTAAAGCTGAAACAGAAATCACACTATGACAAGTCATCCAAAACTCTAAAACCATTGACAAGGGATGATGTTGTCAGGATTGAGGATCCAGATGCATGGAACAGGAAAGCTACAGTTCTTGAGAAAGTAGGACCAAGGTCATACACTGTTAGAACTGAGGAAAGACAGATTCTCAGGAGGAACCGCCGTTCCCTCCTAAAAACACAAGAGACTATTCAAGACCAGATTGATGACAATGTCGCAACTGCATCTTGTCATTCACCGCCAGAACAATCTCATGAAAACACATCAGACTTACCCGTGTTGAGAAGATCCACACGTGAAGTAAAAAAGCCTGATAGACTTAATCTTTGAGTATAAAGTGAAGCTTTGAAAATGTGTTGACTGTTTTGAAAATGTTTATGTTTATAGAGCACTAACAAAAGTGTTACTGATATTATCTTTATTGTTTTCTTGAAAGTTGATTGATATTGATTTTGTTAAACCTCAAAGAAAGGGGGATGTAATGATCAATAACATGTCATTCTATAGTGGACACTAGGTGGAGCCATAGAGCTGTGTAGAGCTGTATATAAGACTACACTACCCAGCTGTATGTATATTAAGACTACATTACCCATGGGGCACTAGGCTACCCACAAGACAGCAGTCAAGATGGATGCCTCTACAGATACTGTACCTAGTCCACATGTGCTCAATAAAAGTGTCTAGCAAAAGCTAGCTGTGTTCATAATAAGAATGTCTATTTATTAATGAACATAAGACTAAAAAGAATTCGATAATAAACTGCCTGCTAACTACAAAGCTTCACTCAGGGAGGTCACAAGGATGGATGGTGTGGGAACTGGCTGGTGCAATAGGACCTGCTTTTTATGGTCTGGTAGTAAGAGATATTGTTGGCACAGGGTAGGGAGGGTTTTATGCTGATTCTAACCCTCTAGTTGGTCTGAGAGTCTTTGACACTGAATATGTCACCAAAATATGGGGGGGAAATATCATTCTCTAGCACTGCCATCCCTAATTTTGCTAAACAAACAAGTAAACCCACAGAGAAAAACAACACAAAATGGCTATTCAGTGCCACCCGCCATTTTGAGTGGTGCTCCTTGTATCATAAAGAAGTGCCACTATCCCAAGACCATTGTGGCACCGACCTTCCTCTCCACTGGTCTGTCGAAGTTTGGGTCCATACTGCTGCAGGAGTTGGTCACAGTCTCTCAGTTGGCATCCAACTAAATAAGCAATCACCAAAATATCAACAAATCGTAACGGAAGAATGTACAAATCAAGCATGGGGCGAATGTGTAACAAACTCGTGCCATTTCAAAAGCTACAGAGATTTACCGTTTAAACTGTAATCCGGGGCACTGGGACTTGTAGCATTACTCCTAGACTAGCTTTAGTCCTCGCAGTTTTCTCCCCTCCTCCCCGGAATGTGCTGACTCTCATGGGACAGTCCTCTGGTACCTCGCCCGAGTGCTCAGACAGTGAGCATCAATGGGCTGCTTAACTACATGCAGTCACTGGACAGGGATCAGGAAGAGGAGTCCTTGCTGGTACCCCCCATCCCTAGCCCAGGGCATTACAAGTAACTGTAGCACACCGGCTCTTTGCGTGGCCGAGAGCAGCTGAGCACCGACTGGGCATTGAACCCGGGATGTTACGGACAGCCTGGCTTTAAACTTCCCCATTGACTGTTGGCTGGACGGTCGATCTGCTCAGGATATTGCTGATCTGACTGATTGAACCTGCAGCGCGAGGAGGATTTACATAACGTCACAAAGATCAGGCAGTCCCCTGACTGTTGCCACATCTGTGCAGAGACATTCTCGCCATGGCACTGATCGCTGAGCCTGCTACAGGTCAACAGTTAAACCACCTTGCCCCTTCGGAGTTTCTGATCTTGTTGTTTTAAACTGACCACAATGAATCCTGGGACCCGGATGGAGCACCAATAAGGGCCTCAGTGCTCCTCGATAAGAAGGAGGGGGAGGAGAAACAGCCAGCGTCCCTGTTCCTTGGTGTCAGCCCTGGCTCAGTGGCAGCACTCTCGTCTCTGAGTTAGAACTCAATTCAATTCAATTCAATTTTATTTGTCATATATGCAGCAGACGTGTGTACTGCACAATGAAATGTTGATTTTTACGAGTCCTCCCAACATTGGAATAAATATGGCATAACAATGAGGTTGTGCGTTCAAGCCCCACTCAAGAGACTTGAGCCCATAATCTAGGCTGACACTTCAGTGCAGTGCTGAGGGAGTGCTGCACTGTCGGAGGTGCCGTCTTTCAGATGAGACGTTAAACCGAGGCCCCGTCTGTCCTCGCAGGTGGATGTGAAAGATCCTATGGCACTATTTTGAAGAAGAACAGGGGAGTTCTTCCCGGTGTCCTGTCCAATAATTATCCCTCAACCAACATCACTAAAACAGATTATCTGGTAGTTATCACACTGCTGTTTGTGGGAGCTTACTGTGGGCAGATTGGCTGCCGCGTTTCCTACATTACAACAGCGACTACACTTCAAAAAGTACTTAATTGGCTGTGAAACACTTTGCAACGTCCTGAGATTGTGAAAGGCGCTGCATCACTCTTTCTGTCTTTTGCTATTAAATGTCCCCGCTGGAAAACGTGTGTGTGGGGTTGCCTGCATGGTTGATTATGCCACCCTCCTGTGGTTGAATAGCCTGATGGCCCTTACTGTGAATAGACTCATCCATGAGAGATGGCCCCTTGGGCAATGCGTTAGTGCTTGCTTCATTCAGCTTCAGCAAGTGAATTCTAGCTCCTCTCCCACAGCGAGGTTACCAGTTACCATGGGCCAGCTTGACTCACCAACTGAATGGAATATGTTGCGGGGTCACGGGGTCACTCTGTGAAGCTCTGATGCCAACTTGCCAGATTTGGCAGATCAGACATAGGATTGTAACAGCACAGCTCTCCAACCTCCGCTCGCTCACTCCAAGCCCACTTGGAAGTGGAACCTTGCAAAATGATACCTCTAATGTCCACGCCTGGGTATATCAAACAAGACACACATATCGCTGTGAGGGGAGTACGATTTGCCCCACTGTTTAGCGGCATAACCTATAATGCTTACCTTTTGAAACTCCATGATCATGCCTGCGGAGGCTGTTTCTGGACTACAGGGAGGATCTGTTGGCATATTGCTCTGGTCAACCTTTAAAACCATCTTCACTCACGGGCCTGTGGGAACAAAAAGCATGTTAATTCACAGGGTTGCTGAGAAGACTACATCTAGGACTTCCAGCCCCTAGCCCTCAGCAGCACCAGGTGTCGAACCATGATATCATCTGGCAGCATTTACCCTAAACCACAAGAGGCCAATGTGTGTCCTTGTGGTACAAAGGCAATATGCCTAATTATACAGCCCTGTGCAAAGACTGCTTCAATACATATCAACACAGAGGGGCTAGATCTGGACTTCGTGCGAAAGAATATAACGGTTGATAGTGAGTCAGCAGCCCATTATACATGTCTCTGATTTTTATTTCTATTAACTTCATTGGAAATAAAAATCGGGAGTGATGTGAAATGGGCCGCTGACTCACTGTCACCCACTTTACATGATCGCTAGAATGTTTCTTTTTATTCAGTTATGGGATGTGGGCGTCTCTGGCAAGGCCAGCATTTATTGCCCATCCCTAATTGCCCTTGAGAAGGTGGTGGTGAGCCACCTTCTTGAACCGCTGCAGTCCGTGCGGTGAAGGTACTCCCACAGTGCTGTGAGGGAGGGAGTTGCAGGATTTTGACCCGGCGACGATGAAGGATCGGCGATATACTTCTAAGTCAGGATGGTGTGTGTCTTGGAGGGGAACTTCGAGGTGGTGGTGTTCCCATGTGCCTGCTGCCCTTGTCCTTCTAGTATATGAGAGGTGCGAGCGTGTCAGTGCACGAGAGGTGCGAGCGTGTCAGTGCACGAGAGGTGCGAGCGTGTCAGTGCACGAGAGGTGCGAGCGTGTCAGTGCACGAGAGGTGTGAGCGTGTCAGTGCACGAGAGGTGCGAGCGTGTCAGTGCACGAGAGGTGCGAGCGTGTCAGTGTACGAGAGGTGCGAGCGTATCAGTGTACGAGAGGTGCGAGTGTGTCAGTGTAGGAGAGGTGCGAGCGTGTCAGTGCATGAGAGGTGCGAGCGTGTCAGTGCACGAGAGGTGCGAGCGTGTCAGTGCACGAGAGGTGCGAGCGTGTCAGTGCACGAGAGGTGCGAGCGTGTCAGTGCACGAGAGGTGCGAGCGTGTCAGTGCACGAGAGATGCGAGCGTGTCAGTGCACGAGAGGTGCGAGCGTGTCAGTGCACGAGAGGTGCGAGTGTGTCAGTGTACGAGAGGTGCGAGTGTGTCAGTGTACGAGAGGTGCGAGCGTGTCAGTGCATGAGAGGTGCGAGCGTGTCAGTGCATGAGAGGTGAGTGTGTCAGTGTACGAGAGGTGCGAGTGTGTCAGTGCACGAGAGGTGCGAGCGTGTCAGTGTACGAGAGGTGCGAGCGTGTCAGTGTACGAGAGGTGCGAGTGTGTCAGTGTACGAGAGGTGAGTGTGTCAGTGTACGAGAGGTGCGAGTGTGTCAGTGTACGAGAGGTGATTGTGTCAGTGTACGAGAGGTGCGAGTGTGTCAGTGTGCGAGGGGTGAGTGTGTCAGTGTACGAGAGGTGAGTGTGTGTCAGTGTACGAGAGTTGCGAGTGAGTCAGTGTACGAGAGGTTCGAGTGTGTCAGTGTACGAGAGGTGCGAGTGTGTCCGTGTACGAGAGGTGCGAGTGTGTCAGTGTACGAGAGGTGCGAGTGTGTCCGTGTACGAGAGGTGCGAGTGTGTCAGTGTACGAGAGGTGAGTGTGTCAGTGTACGAGAGGTGCGAGTGTGTCAGTGTACGAGAGGTGCGAGTGTGTCAGTGTACGAGAGGTGCGAGTGTGTCAGTGTACAAGAGGTGCGAGTGTGTCAGTGTACGAGAGGAGAGTGTGCCAGTGTACGAGAGGTGCGAGAGTGTCAGTGTACGAGAGCTGCGAGTGTGTCAGTATACGAGGTGCGAGTGTGTCAGTGTACGAGAGGTGCGAGTGTGTCAGTGTACGAGAGGTGCGAGCGTGTCAGTGTACGAGAGGTGCGAGCGTGTCAGTGTACGAGAAGTGCGAGTGTGTCAGTGTACGAGAGGTGCGAGTGTGTCAGTGTACGAGAAGTGCGAGTGTGTCAGTGTACAAGAGGTGCGAGTGTGTCAGTGTACGAGAGGTGTGAGTGTGTCAGTGTACGAGAGGTACGAGTGTGTCAGTGTACAAGAGGTGCGAGTGTGTCAGTGTACGAGAGGTGCGAGCGTGTCAGTGTACGAGAGGTGCGAGCGTGTCAGTGTACGAGAAGTGCGAGTGTGTCAGTGTACGAGAGGTGCGAGTGTGTCAGTGTACGAGAAGTGCGAGTGTGTCAGTGTACAAGAGGTGCGAGTGTGTCAGTGTACGAGAGGTGTGAGTGTGTCAGTGTACGAGAGGTACGAGCGTGTCAGTGTACGAGAGGTGCGAGTGTGTCAGTGTATGAGAGGTGCGAGTGCGTCAGTGTACGAGAGGTGCGTGTGTGTCAGTGTACCAGAGGTGCGAGTGTGTCAGTGTACGAGAGGTGAGTGTGTCAATGTACGAGAGGTGCGAGTGTGTCATTGTACGAGAGGCGCGAGTGTGTCAGTGTACGAGAGGTGCGAGTGCGTCAGTGTACGAGAGGTGCGTGTGTATCAGTGTACCATAGGTGCAAGTGTGTCAGTGTACGAGAGGTGAGTGTGTCAGTGTAAGAGAGGTGCGAGTGTGTCAGTGTACGAGAGGAGCGAGTGTGTCAGTGTACGAGGTGCCAGTGTGTCAGTGTATGAGAGGTACGAGTGTGTCAGTGTATGAGAGGTGCGAGTGTGTCAGTGTACGAGAGGTGTGTGTGTCAGTGTACGAGAGGTGCGAGTGCGTCAGTGTACGAGAGGTGCGAGTGTGTCAGTGTACTAGAGGTGCGAGTGTTTCAGTGTACGAGTGTGCAAGTGTGTCAGTGTACGAGGTGCGAGAGTGTCAGGGTTCGAGAGGTGCGAGTGTGTCAGTGTTCGAGAGGTGCGAGTGTGTCAGTGTACGAGAGGTGCGAGCGTGTCAGTGTACGAGAGGTGTGAGCGTGTCAGTGTACGAGAGGTGAGTGTGTCAGGGGAGGAGAGGTGCGAGCGTGTCAGTGTACGAGAGGTGCGAGCGTGTCAGTGTATGAGAGGTGCGAATGCGTCAGTGTGCGAGAGATGCGATTGTGTCAGTGTACGAGAGTTGCGTGTGTCAGTGTACGAGAGGTGCGAGCGTGTCAGTGTACGAGAGGTGCGAGCGTGTCAGTGTACGAGAGGTGCGAGTGTGTCAGTGTAAGAGAGGTGCGAGCGTGTCAGTGTACGAGAGGTGCGAGTGTGTCAGTGTACGAGAGGTGTGAGCGTGTCAGTGTACGAGAGGTGCGAGTGCGTCAGTGTACGAGAGGAGCGAGTGTGTCAGTGTACGAGAGGTGAGTGTGTCAGTGTGTGAGAGGTGCGAGTGTGTCAGTGTATGAGAGGTGCGAGCGTGTCAGTGTACGAGAAGAGCGAGCGCGTCAGTGTACGAGAGGTGCGAGTGCGTCAGTGTACGAGAGGTGAGTGTGTCAGTGTGCGAGAGGTGCGAGTGTGTCAGTGTACGAGAGGTGCGAGTGTGTCAGTGTACGAGAGGTGCGAGTGTGTCAGTGTACGAGAGGTGCGATTGTGTCGGTGTACGAGAGGTGCGAGTGTGTCAGTGTACGAGAGGTGCGAGCGTGTCAGTGTACGAGAGGTGAGTGTGTCAGTGTACGAGAGGTGCGAGTGCGTCAGTGTACGAGAGGTTTGAGTGTGTCAGTGTACGAGAGGTGCAAGTGTGCCAGTGTGTGAGAGATGAGTGTGTCAGTGTACGAGAGGTGCGAGTGTGTCAGTGTATGAGAGTTGCGAGTGTGTCAGTGTAGGAGAGGTGCGAGCGTGTCAGTGTACGAGAGGTGCGAGTGTGTCAGTGTACGAGAGGTGCGAGTGTGTTAGTGTACGAGAGGTGCGAGTGTGTCAGTGTACGAGAGGTGCGAGCGCGTCAGTGTACGAGAGGTGCGAGCGTGTCAGTGTACGAGAGGTGCGAGCGTGTCAGTGTATGAGAGGTGCGAGTGTGTCAGTGTACGAGAGGTGCGAGCGTGTCAGTGTACGAGAGGTGCGAGTGTGTCAGTGTACGAGAGGTGCGAGCGTGTCAGTGTACGAGAGGTGAGTGTGTCAATGTACGAGAGGTGCGAGTGTGTCAGTGTACGAGAGGTGAGTGTGTCAGTGTACGAGAGGTGCGAGTGTGTCAGAGTACGAGAGGTGCGAGTGTTTCAGTGTACGAGAGGTGCGAGTGTGTCAGTGTACGAGAGGTGAGTGTGTCAGTGTACGAGAGGTGCGAGTGTGTCAGTGTACGAGAGGTGCGAGTGTGTCAGTGTACGAGAGGTGAGTGTGTGTCAGTGTAAAAGAGGTGAGTGTGTCAGTGTACGAGAGGTGCGAGTGTGTCAGTGTACGAGAGGTGCGAGTGTGGCAGTGTACGAGAGGTGCGAGCGTGTCAGTGTACGAGAGGTGAGTGTGTCAGTGTACGAGAGGTGAGTGTGTCAGTGTACGAGAGCTGCGAGCATGTCAGTGTAAGAGAGGTGCGAGTGTGTCAGTGTTGGAGAGGTGCGAGCGTGTCAGTGTACGTGAGGTGCGAGTGTGTCAGTGTACGAGAGGTGCGAGCGTGTCAGTCTACGAGAGGTGCGAGCATGTCAGTGTAGGAGAGGTGCGAATGTGTCAGTGTACGAGAGGTGCGAGTGTGTCAGTGTACGAGAGGTGCGAGTGTATCAGTGTACGAGAGGTGCGAGTGTCAGTTTACGCCAGGTGCGAGTGTGTCAGTGTACGAGAGGTGCGAGTGTGTCAGTGTACGAGAGGTGCGAGTGTGTCAGTGTACGATAGGTGAGAGTGTGTCAGTGTACGAGAGGTGCGAGTGCGTCAGTGAACGAGAGGTGCGAGTGCGTCAGTGTACGAGAGGTGCGGGTGTGCCAGTGTACGAGAGGTGTGAGTGTGTCCGTGTACGAGGGGTGTGAGTGTGTCAGTGTACGAGAGGTGCGAGTGTGTCAGTGTACGAGAGGTGCGAGTGTGTCAGTGTACGAGAGGTGCGAGTGCGTCAGTGTACGAGAGGTGCGATTGTGTCGGTGTACGAGAGGTGCGAGTGTGTCAGTGTACGAGAGGTGCGAGCGTGTCAGTGTACGAGAGGTGAGTGTGTCAGTGTACGAGAGGTGCGAGTGCGTCAGTGTACGAGAGGTTGGAGTGTGTCAGTGTACGAGAGGTGCAAGTGTGCCAGTATGTGAGAGGTGAGTGTGTCAGTGTACGAGAGGTGCGAGTGTGTCAGTGTACGAGAGTTGCGAGTGTGTCAATGTAGGAGAGGTGCGAGCGTGTCAGTGTACGAGAGGTGCGAGTGTGTCAGTGTACGAGAGGTGCCAGAGTGTCAGTGTACGAGAGGTGCGAGCGTGTCAGTGTTCGAGAGGTGCGAGCGTGTCAGTGTACGAGAGGTGCGAGCGTGTCAGTGTACGAGAGGTGCGAGCGTGTAAGTGTACGAGAGGTGCGAGTGTGTCAGTGTACGAGAGGTGCGAGCGTGTCAGTGTACGAGAGGTGCGAGTGTGTCAGTGTACGAGAGGTGCGAGCGTGTCAGTGTACGAGAGGTGAGTGTGTCAATGTACGAGAGGTGCGAGTGTGTCAGTGTACGAGAGGTGAGTGTGTCAGTGTACGAGAGGTGCGAGTGTGTCAGAGTACGAGAGGTGCGAGTGTTTCAGTGTACGAGAGGTGCGAGTGTGTCAGTGTACGAGAGGTGAGTGTGTCAGTGTACGAGAGGTGCGAGTGTGTCAGTGTACGAGAGGTGCGAGTGTGTCAGTGTACGAGAGGTGAGTGTGTGTCAGTGTACAAGAGGTGAGTGTGTCAGTGTACGAGAGGTGCGAGTGTGCCAGTGTACGAGAGGTGCGAGTGTGGCAGTGTACGAGAGGTGAGAGCATGTCAGTGTACGAGAGGTGAGTGTGTCAGTGTACAAGAGGTGAGTGTGTCAGTGTACGAGAGGTGCGAGCATGTCAGTGTAAGAGAGGTGCGAGTGTGTCAGTGTAGGAGAGGTGCGAGCGTGTCAGTGTACGTGAGGTGCGAATGTGTCAGTGTACGAGAGGTGCGAATGTGTCAGTGTACGAGAGGTGCGAGTGTGTCAGTGTACGAGAGGTGCGAGTGTGTCAGTGTACGAGAGGTGCGAGTGTCAGATTACGCTAGGTGCGAGTGTGTCAGTGTACGAGAGGTGCGAGTGTGTCAGTGTACGAGAGGTGCGAGTGTGTCAGTGTACGATAGGTGCGAGTGTGTCAGTGTACGAGAGGTGAGTGTGTCAGTGTACGAGAGTTGCGAGCGTGTCAGTTTACGAGAGGTGCGAGCGTGTCAGTGTACGAGAGGTGCGAGCGTGTCAGTGTACGAGAGGTGCGAGTATGTCAGTGTACGAGAGGTGCGAGTGTGTCAGTGTACGAGAGGTGCGAGCGTGTCATTGTACGAGAGGAGCGAGTGTGTCAGTGTACGAGAGGTGCGAGCGTGTCAGTGTATGAGAGGTGCGAGCGTGTCAGTGTACGAGAGGTGCGAGTGCGTCAGTGTACGAGAGGTGCGTGTGCGTCAGTGTACCAGAGGTGCGAGTGTGTCAGTGTACGAGAGGTGAGTGTGTCAATGTACGAGTGGTGCGAGTGTGTCATTGTACGAGAGGCGCGAGTGTGCCAGTGTACGAGAGGTGCGAGTGTGGCAGTGTACGAGAGGTGCGAGCATGTCAGTGTACGAGAGGTGAGTGTGTCAGTGTACGAGAGGTGAGTGTGTCAGTGTACGAGAGGTGCGAGCATGTCAGTGTAAGAGAGGTGCGAGTGTGTCAGTGTAGGAGAGGTGCGAGCGTGTCAGTGTACGTGAGGTGCGAATGTGTCAGTGTACGAGAGGTGCGAATGTGTCAGTGTACGAGAGGTGCGAGTGTGTCAGTGTACGAGAGGTGCGAGTGTGTCAGTGTACGAGAGGTGCGAGTGTCAGTTTACGCTAGGTGCGAGTGTGTCAGTGTACGAGAGGTGCGAGTGTGTCCCTGTACGAGAGGTGCGAGTGTGTCAGTGTACGAGAGGTGCGAGCGTGTCAGTTTACGAGAGGTGCGAGCGTGTCAGTTTACGAGAGGTGCGAGCGTGTCAGTGTACGAGAGGTGCGAGTGTGTCAGTGTACGAGAGGTGCGAGTGTGTCAGTGTACGAGAGGTGCGAGCGTGTCATTGTACGAGAGGAGCGAGTGTGTCAGTGTACGAGAGGTGCGAGCGTGTCAGTGTATGAGAGGTGCGAGCGTGTCAGTGTACGAGAGGTGCGAGTGCGTCAGTGTACGAGAGGTGCGTGTGCGTCAGTGTACCAGAGGTGCGAGTGTGTCAGTGTACGAGAGGTGAGTGTGTCAATGTACGAGTGGTGCGAGTGTGTCATTGTACGAGAGGCGCGAGTGTGTCAGTGTACGAGAGGTGCGAGTGCGTCAGTGTACGAGAGGTGCGTGTGTATCAGTGTACCATAGGTGCGAGTGTGTCAGTGTACGAGAGGTGAGTGTGTCAGTGTACGAGAGGTGCGAGTGTGTCAGTGTACGAGAGGTGCGAGTGTGTCAGTGTACGAGGTGCGAGTGTGTCAGTGTATGAGAGGTACGAGTGTGTCAGTGTATGAGAGGTGCGAGTGTGTCAGTGTACGAGAGGTGTGTGTGTCAGTGTACGAGAGGTGCGAGTGTGTCAGTGTACGAGAGTTGCGAGTGTGTCAGTGTATGAGAGGTGCGAGTGTGTCAGTGTACGAGAGGTGCGAGTGTGTCAGTGAACGAGAGGTGCGACTGTGGCAGTGTACGAGACGTGCGAGCGTGTCAGTGTACGAGAGGTGAGTGTGTCAGTGTACGAGAGGTGAGTGTGTCAGTGTACGAGAGCTGCGAGCATGTCAGTGTAAGAGAGGTGCGAGTGTGTCAGTGTAGGAGAGGTGCGAGCGTGTCAGTGTACGTGAGGTGCGAGTGTGTCAGTGTACGAGAGGTGCGAGCGTGTCAGTCTACGAGAGGTGCGAGCATGTCAGTGTAAGAGAGGTGCGAATGTGTCAGTGTACGAGAGGTGCGAGTGTGTCAGTGTACGAGAGGTGCGAGTGTGTCAGTGTACGAGAGGTGCGAGTGTCAGTTTACGCTAGGTGCGAGTGTGTCAGTGTACGAGAGCTGCGAGTGTGTCAGTGTACGAGAGGTGCGAGTGTGTCAGTGTACGATAGGTGAGAGTGTGTCAGTGTACCAGAGGTGCGAGTGCGTCAGTGAACGAGAGGTGCGAGTGTGTCAGTGTACGAGAGGTGCGGGTGTGCCAGTGTACGAGAGGTGTGAGTGTGTCCGTGTACGCGGGGTGCGAGTGTGTCAGTGTACGAGAGGTACGAGTGCATCAGTGTACGAGAGGTGCGAGTGCGTCAGTGTACGAGAGGTGCGATTGTGTCGGAGTACAAGAGGTGCGAGTGTGTCAGTGTACGAGAGGTGCGAGCGTGTCAGTGTACGAGAGGTGAGTGTGTCAGTGTACGAGAGGTGCGAGTGCGTCAGTGTACAAGAGGTTCGAGTGTGTCAGTGTACGAGAGGTGCAAGTGTGCCAGTGTGTGAGAGGTGAGTGTGTCAGTGTACGAGAGGTGCGAGTGTGTCAGTGTACGAGAGTTGCGAGTGTGTCAGTGTAGGAGAGGTGCGAGCGTGTCAGTGTACGACAGGTGCGAGTGTGTCAGTGTATGAGAGGTGCGAGTGTGTCAGTGTACGAGAGGTGCCAGTGTGTCAGTGTACGAGAGGTGCCAGTGTGTCAGTGTACGAGAGGTGCGAGCGTGTCAGTGTACGAGAGGTGCGAGCGTGTCAGTGTACGAGAGGTGCGAGCGTGTCAGTGTACGAGAGGTGCGAGTGTGTCAGTGTACGAGAGGTGCGAGCGTGTCAGTGTACGAGAGGTGCGAGTGTGTCAGTGTACGAGAGGTGCGAGCGTGTCAGTGTACGAGAGGTGAGTGTGTCAATGTACGAGAGGTGCGAGTGTGTCAGTGTACGAGAGGTGAGTGTGTCAGTGTACGAGAGGTGCGAGTGTGTCAGAGTACGAGAGGTGCGAGTGTTTCAGTGTACGAGAGGTGCGAGTGTGTCAGTGTACGAGAGGTGAGTGTGTCAGTGTACGAGAGGTGCGAGTGCGTCAGTGTACGAGTAGTGCGAGTGTGTCAGTGTACGAGAGGTGAGTGTGTGTCAGTGTACAAGAGGTGAGTGTGTCAGTGTACGAGAGGTGCGAGTGTGCCAGTGTACGAGAGGTGCGAGTGTGGCAGTGTACGAGAGGTGCGAGCGTGTCAGTGTACGAGAGGTGAGTGTGTCAGTGTACGAGAGGTGAGTGTGTCAGTGTACGAGAGGTGCGAGCATGTCAGTGTAAGAGAGGTGTGAGTGTGTCAGTGTAGGAGAGGTGCGAGCGTGTCAGTGTACGAGAGGTGCGAGCGTGTCAGTGTACGAGAGGTGCGAATGTGTCAGTGTACGAGAGGTGCGAGTGTGTCACTGTACGAGAGGTGCGAGTGTGTCAGTGTACGAGAGGTGCGAGTGTCAGTTTACGCTAGGTGCGAGTGTGTCAGTGTACGAGAGGTGCGAGTGTGTCACTGTATGAGAGGTGCGAGTGTGTCAGTGTACGATAGGTGCGAGTGTGTCAGTGTACGAGAGGTGAGAGTGTCAGTGTACGAGAGGTGCGAGCGTGTCAGTTTACGAGAGGTGCGAGCGTGTCAGTGTACGAGAGGTGCGAGTGTGTCAGTGTACGAGAGGTGCGAGTGTGTCAGTGTATGAGAGGTGCGAGCGTGTCATTGTACGAGAGGTGCGAGTGTGTCAGTGTACGAGAGGTGCGAGCGTGTCAGTGTACGAGAGGTGTGAGTGTGTCAGTGTATGAGAGGTGTGAGTGTGTCAGTGTACGAGAGGTGAGTGTGTCAGTGCACGAGAGGCGCGAGCGTGTCAGTGTACACGAGGTGAGTGTGTCAGTGTACGAGAGGTGCGAGTGTGTCAGTGTACGAGAGGTGCGAGTGTGTCAGTGTACGAGAGGTGAGTGTGTGTCAGTGTACAAGAGGTGAGTGTGTCAGTGTATGAGAGGTGAGTGTGTCAGTGTACGAGAGGTGCGAGCATGTCAGTGTAAGAGAGGTGCGAGTGTGTCAGTGTAGGAGAGGTGCGAGCGTGTCAGTGTACGAGAGGTGCGAGTGTGTCAGTGTACGAGAGGTGCGAGTGTGTCAGTGTACGAGAGGTGCGAGTGTGTCAGTGTACGAGAGGTGAGTGTGTGTCAGTGTACAAGAGGTGAGTGTGTCAGTGTACGAGAGGTGAGTGTGTCAGTGTACGAGAGGTGCGAGCATGTCAGTGTACGAGAGGTGCGAGCGTGTCAGTGTACGAGAGGTGCGAGCGTGTCAGTGTACGAGAGGTGCGAGTGTGTCAGTGTAAGAGAGGTGCGAGCGTGTCAGTGTACGAGAGGTGCGAGCGTGTCAGTGTATGAGAGGTGTGAGCGTGTCAGTGTACGAGAGGTGCGAGTGCGTCAGTGTACGAGAGGAGCGAGTGTGTCAGTGTACGAGAGGTGAGTGTGTCAGTGTGTGAGAGGTGCGAGTGTGTCAGTGTATGAGAGGTGCGAGCGTGTCAGTGTACGAGAAGAGCGAGCGCGTCAGTGTACGAGAGGTGCGAGTGCGTCAGTGTACGAGAGGTGAGTGTGTCAGTGTGCGAGAGGTGCGAGTGTGTCAGTGTACGAGAGGTGCGAGTGTGTCAGTGTACGAGAGGTGAGTGTGTCAGTGTACGAGAGGTGCGAGTGTGTCAGTGTACGAGAGGTGCGAGTGTGTCAGTGTACGAGAGGTACGAGTGCGTCAGTGTACGAGAGGTGCGAGTGTGTCAGTGTACGAGAGGGGCGAGCGTGTCAGTGTACGTGATGTGCGAGTGTGTCAGTGTACGAGAGGTGCGATTGTGTCAGTGTACGAGAGGTGCGAGTGTGTCAGTGTACGAGAGGTGCGAGTGTGTCAGTGTACGAGAGGTGCGAGTGTGTCAGTGAACGAGAGGTGCGAGTGTGTCAGTGTACGAGAGGTGCGGGTGTGCCAGTGTACGAGAGGTGTGAGTGTGTCCGTGTACGAGGGGTGCGAGTGTGTCAGTGTACGAGAGGTGCGAGTGTGTCAGTGTACGAGAGGTGCGAGTGTGTCAGTGTACGAGAGGTGCGAGTGCGTCAGTGTATGAGAGGTGCGATTGTGTCGGTGTACGAGAGGTGCGAGTGTGTCAGTGTACGAGAGGTGCGAGCGTGTCAGTGTACGAGAGGTGAGTGTGTCAGTGTACGAGAGGTGCGGGTGCGTCAGTGTACGAGAGGTTTGAGTGTGTCAGTGTACGAGAGGTGCAAGTGTGCCAGTGTGTGAGAGGTGAGTGTGTCAGTGTACGAGAGGTGCGAGTGTGTCAGTGTACGAGAGTTGCGAGTGTGTCAGTGTAGGAGAGGTGCGAGCGTGTCAGTGTACGAGAGGTGCGAGTGTGTCAGTGTACGAGAGGTGCGAGTGTGTCAGTGTACGAGAGGTGCGAGCGTGTCAGTGTACGAGAGGTGCGAGCGTGTCAGTGTACGAGAGGTGCGAGCGTGTCAGTGTACGAGAGGTGCGAGTGTGTCAGTGTACGAGAGGTGCGAGCGTGTCAGTGTACGAGAGGTGCGAGTGTGTCAGTGTACGAGAGGTGCGAGCGTGTCAGTGTACGAGAGGTGAGTGTGTCAATGTACGAGAGGTGCGAGTGTGTCAGTGTACGAGAGGTGAGTGTGTCAGTGTACGAGAGGTGCGAGTGTGTCAGAGTACGAGAGGTGCGAGTGTTTCAGTGTACGAGAGGTGCGAGTGTGTCAGTGTACGAGAGGTGAGTGTGTCAGTGTACGAGAGGTGCGAGTGTGTCAGTGTACGAGAGGTGCGAGTGTGTCAGTGTACGAGAGGTGAGTGTGTGTCAGTGTAAAAGAGGTGAGTGTGTCAGTGTACGAGAGGTGCGAGTGTGTCAGTGTACGAGAGGTGCGAGTGTGGCAGTGTACGAGAGGTGCGAGCGTGTCAGTGTACGAGAGGTGAGTGTGTCAGTGTACGAGAGGTGAGTGTGTCAGTGTACGAGAGCTGCGAGCATGTCAGTGTAAGAGAGGTGCGAGTGTGTCAGTGTTGGAGAGGTGCGAGCGTGTCAGTGTACGTGAGGTGCGAATGTGTCAGTGTACGAGAGGTGCGAGCGTGTCAGTCTACGAGAGGTGCGAGCATGTCAGTGTACGAGAGGTGCGAATGTGTCAGTGTACGAGAGGTGCGAGTGTGTCAGTGTACGAGAGGTGCGAGTGTGTCAGTGTACGAGAGGTGCGAGTGTCAGTTTACGCCAGGTGCGAGTGTGTCAGTGTACGAGAGGTGCGAGTGTGTCAGTGTACGAGAGGTGCGAGTGTGTCAGTGTACGATAGGTGAGAGTGTGTCAGTGTACGAGAGGTGCGAGTGCGTCAGTGAACGAGAGGTGCGAGTGCGTCAGTGTACGAGAGGTGCGGGTGTGCCAGTGTACGAGAGGTGTGAGTGTGTCCGTGTACGAGGGGTGCGAGTGTGTCAGTGTACGAGAGGTGCGAGTGTGTCAGTGTACGAGAGGTGCGAGTGTGTCAGTGTACGAGAGGTGCGAGTGTGTCAGTGTATGAGAGGTGCGAGTGTGTTAGTGTACGAGAGGTGCGAGTGTGTCAGTGTACGAGAGGTGCGAGCGTGTCAGTGTACGAGAGGTGAGTGTGTCAATGTACGAGAGGTGCGAGTGTGTCAGTGTACGAGAGGTGAGTGTGTCAGTGTACGAGAGGTGCGAGTGTGTCAGAGTACGAGAGGTGCGAGTGTTTCAGTGTACAAGAGGTGCGAGTGTGTCAGTGTACGAGAGGTGAGTGTGTCAGTGTACGAGAGGTGCGAGTGTGTCAGTGTACGAGAGGTGCGAGTGTGTCAGTGTACGAGATGTGAGTGTGTGTCAGTGTACAAGAGGTGAGTGTGTCAGTGTACGAGAGGTGCGAGTGTGCCTTTGTACGAGAGGTGCGAGTGTGGCAGTGTACGAGAGGTGCGAGCATGTCAGTGTACGAGAGGTGAGTGTGTCAGTGTACGAGAGGTGAGTGTGTCAGTGTACGAGAGGTGCGAGCATGTCAGTGTAAGAGAGGTGCGAGTGTGTCAGTGTAGGAGAGGTGCGAGCGTGTCAGTGTACGTGAGGTGCGAATGTGTCAGTGTACGAGAGGTGCGAATGTGTCAGTGTACGAGAGGTGCGAGTGTGTCAGTGTACGAGAGGTGCGAGTGTGTCAGTGTACGAGAGGTGCGAGTGTCAGTTTACGCTAGGTGCGAGTGTGTCAGTGTACGAGAGGTGCGAGTGTGTCAGTGTACGAGAGGTGCGAGTGTGTCAGTGTACGATAGCTGCGAGTGTGTCAGTGTACGAGAGGTGAGTGTGTCAGTGTACGAGAGGTGCGAGCGTGTCAGTTTACGAGAGGTGCGAGCGTGTCAGTGTACGAGAGGTGCGAGCGTGTCAGTGTACGAGAGGTGCGAGTGTGTCAGTGTACGAGAGGTGCGAGTGTGTCAGTATACGAGAGGTGCGAGCGTGTCATTGTACGAGAGGAGCGAGTGTGTCAGTGTACGAGAGGTGCGAGCGTGTCAGTGTATGAGAGGTGCGAGCGTGTCAGTGTACGAGAGGTGCGAGTGCGTCAGTGTACGAGAGGTGCGTGTGCGTCAGTGTACCAGAGGTGCGAGTGTGTCAGTGTACGAGAGGTGAGTGTGTCAATGTACGAGTGGTGCGAGTGTGTCATTGTACGAGAGGCGCGAGTGTGCCAGTGTACGAGAGGTGCGAGTGTGGCAGTGTACGAGAGGTGCGAGCATGTCAGTGTACGAGAGGTGAGTGTGTCAGTGTACGAGAGGTGAGTGTGTCAGTGTACGAGAGGTGCGAGCATGTCAGTGTAAGAGAGGTGCGAGTGTGTCAGTGTAGGAGAGGTGCGAGCGTGTCAGTGTACGTGAGGTGCGAATGTGTCAGTGTACGAGAGGTGCGAATGTGTCAGTGTACGAGAGGTGCGAGTGTGTCAGTGTACGAGAGGTGCGAGTGTGTCAGTGTACGAGAGGTGCGAGTGTCAGTTTACGCTAGGTGCGAGTGTGTCAGTGTACGAGAGGTGCGAGTGTGTCACTGTACGAGAGGTGCGAGTGTGTCAGTGTACGAGAGGTGCGAGCGTGTCAGTGTACGAGAGGTGTGAGTGTGTCAGTGTATGAGAGGTGTGAGTGTGTCAGTGTACGAGAGGTGAGTGTGTCAGTGCACGAGAGGCGCGAGCGTGTCAGTGTACACGAGGTGAGTGTGTCAGTGTACGAGAGGTGCGAGTGTGTCAGTGTACGAGAGGTGCGAGTGTGTCAGTGTACGAGAGGTGAGTGTGTGTCAGTGTACAAGAGGTGAGTGTGTCAGTGTATGAGAGGTGAGTGTGTCAGTGTACGAGAGGTGCGAGCATGTCAGTGTAAGAGAGGTGCGAGTGTGTCAGTGTAGGAGAGGTGCGAGCGTGTCAGTGTACGAGAGGTGTGAGTGTGTCAGTGTACGAGAGGTGCGAGTGTGTCAGTGTACGAGAGGTGCGAGTGTGTCAGTGTACGAGAGGTGAGTGTGTGTCAGTGTACAAGAGGTGAGTGTGTCAGTGTACGAGAGGTGAGTGTGTCAGTGTACGAGAGGTGCGAGCATGTCAGTGTACGAGAGGTGCGAGCGTGTCAGTGTACGAGAGGTGCGAGCGTGTCAGTGTACGAGAGGTGCGAGTGTGTCAGTGTAAGAGAGGTGCGAGCGTGTCAGTGTACGAGAGGTGCGAGCGTGTCAGTGTATGAGAGGTGTGAGCGTGTCAGTGTACGAGAGGTGCGAGTGCGTCAGTGTACGAGAGGAGCGAGTGTGTCAGTGTACGAGAGGTAAGTGTGTCAGTGTGTGAGAGGTGCGAGTGTGTCAGTGTATGAGAGGTGCGAGCGTGTCAGTGTACGAGAAGAGCGAGCGCGTCAGTGTACGAGAGGTGCGAGTGCGTCAGTGTACGAGAGGTGAGTGTGTCAGTGTGCGAGAGGTGCGAGTGTGTCAGTGTACGAGAGGTGCGAGTGTGTCAGTGTACGAGAGGTGAGTGTGTCAGTGTACGAGAGGTGCGAGTGTGTCAGTGTACGAGAGGTGCGAGTGTGTCAGTGTACGAGAGGTACGAGTGCGTCAGTGTACGAGAGGTGCGAGTGTGTCAGTGTACGAGAGGGGCGAGCGTGTCAGTGTACGAGATGTGCGAGTGTGTCAGTGTACGAGAGGTGCGATTGTGTCAGTGTACGAGAGGTGCGAGTGTGTCAGTGTACGAGAGGTGCGAGTGTGTCAGTGTACGAGAGGTGCGAGTGTGTCAGTGAACGAGAGGTGCGAGTGTGTCAGTGTACGAGAGGTGCGGGTGTGCCAGTTTACGAGAGGTGTGAGTGTGTCCGTGTACGAGGGGTGCGAGTGTGTCAGTGTACGAGAGGTGCGAGTGTGTCAGTGTACGAGAGGTGCGAGTGTGTCAGTGTACGAGAGGTGTGAGTGCGTCAGTGTATGAGAGGTGCGATTGTGTCGGTGTACGAGAGGTGCGAGTGTGTCAGTGTACGAGAGGTGCGAGCGTGTCAGTGTACGAGAGGTGAGTGTGTCAGTGTACGAGAGGTGCGAGTGCATCAGTGTACGAGAGGTTTGAGTGTGTCAGTGTACGAGAGGTGCAAGTGTGCCAGTGTGTGAGAGGTGAGTGTGTCAGTGTACGAGAGGTGCGAGTGTGTCAGTGTACGAGAGTTGCGAGTGTGTCAGTGTAGGAGAGGTGCGAGCGTGTCAGTGTACGAGAGGTGCGAGTGTGTCAGTGTACGAGAGGTGCGAGTGTGTTAGTGTACGAGAGGTGCGAGTGTGTCAGTGTACGAGAGGTGCGAGCGTGTCAGTGTACGAGAGGTGCGAGCGTGTCAGTGTACGAGAGGTGCGAGCGTGTCAGTGTACGAGAGGTGCGAGTGTGTCAGTGTACGAGAGGTGCGAGCGTGTCAGTGTACGAGAGGTGCGAGTGTGTCAGTGTACGAGAGGTGCGAGCGTGTCAGTGTACGAGAGGTGAGTGTGTCAATGTACGAGAGGTGCGAGTGTGTCAGTGTACGAGAGGTGAGTGTGTCAGTGTACGAGAGGTGCGAGTGTGTCAGAGTACGAGAGGTGCGAGTGTTTCAGTGTACGAGAGGTGCGAGTGTGTCAGTGTACGAGAGGTGAGTGTGTCAGTGTACGAGAGGTGTGAGTGTGTCAGTGTACGAGAGGTGCGAGTGTGTCAGTGTACGAGAGGTGAGTGTGTGTCAGTGTAAAAGAGGTGAGTGTGTCAGTGTACGAGAGGTGCGAGTGTGTCAGTGTACGAGAGGTGCGAGTGTGGCAGTGTACGAGAGGTGCGAGCGTGTCAGTGTACGAGAGGTGAGTGTGTCAGTGTACGAGAGGTGAGTGTGTCAGTGTACGAGAGCTGCGAGCATGTCAGTGTAAGAGAGGTGCGAGTGTGTCAGTGTTGGAGAGGTGCGAGCGTGTCAGTGTACGTGAGGTGCGAGTGTGTCAGTGTACGAGAGGTGCGAGCGTGTCAGTCTACGAGAGGTGCGAGCATGTCAGTGTACGAGAGGTGCGAATGTGTCAGTGTACGAGAGGTGCGAGTGTGTCAGTGTACGAGAGGTGCGAGTGTGTCAGTGTACGAGAGGTGCGAGTGTCAGTTTACGCCAGGTGCGAGTGTGTCAGTGTACGAGAGGTGCGAGTGTGTCAGTGTACGAGAGGTGCGAGTGTGCCAGTGTACGATAGGTGAGAGTGTGTCAGTGTACGAGAGGTGCGAGTGCGTCAGTGAACGAGAGGTGCGAGTGCGTCAGTGTACGAGAGGTGCGGGTGTGCCAGTGTACGAGAGGTGCGAGTGTGTCAGTGTACGAGAGGTGCGAGTGTGTCAGTGTACGAGAGGTGCGAGTGTGTCAGTGTACGAGAGGTGCGAGTGCGTCAGTGTACGAGAGGTGCGATTGTGTCGGTGTACGAGAGGTGCGAGTGTGTCAGTGTACGAGAGGTGCGAGCGTGTCAGTGTACGAGAGGTGAGTGTGTCAGTGTACGAGAGGTGCGAGTGCGTCAGTGTACGAGAGGTTGGAGTGTGTCAGTGTACGAGAGGTGCAAGTGTGCCAGTATGTGAGAAGTGAGTGTGTCAGTGTACGAGAGGTGCGAGTGTGTCAGTGTACGAGAGTTGCGAGTGTGTCAATGTAGGAGAGGTGCGAGCGTGTCAGTGTACGAGAGGTGCGAGTGTGTCAGTGTATGAGAGGTGCGAGTGTGTTAGTGTACGAGAGGTGCGAGTGTGTCAGTGTACGAGAGGTGCCAGAGTGTCAGTGTACGAGAGGTGCGAGCGTGTCAGTGTACGAGAGGTGCGAGCGTGTCAGTGTACGAGAGGTGCGAGCGTGTCAGTGTACGAGAGGTGCGAGCGTGTAAGTGTACAAGAGGTGCGAGTGTGTCAGTGTACGAGAGGTGCGAGCGTGTCAGTGTACGAGAGGTGCGAGTGTGTCAGTGTACGAGAGGTGCGAGCGTGTCAGTGTACGAGAGGTGAGTGTGTCAATGTACGAGAGGTGCGAGTGTGTCAGTGTACGAGAGGTGAGTGTGTCAGTGTACGAGAGGTGCGAGTGTGTCAGAGTACGAGAGGTGCGAGTGTTTCAGTGTACGAGAGGTGCGAGTGTGTCAGTGTACGAGAGGTGAGTGTGTCAGTGTACGAGAGGTGCGAGTGTGTCAGTGTACGAGAGGTGCGAGTGTGTCAGTGTACGAGAGGTGAGTGTGTGTCAGTGTACAAGAGGTGAGTGTGTCAGTGTACGAGAGGTGCGAGTGTGCCAGTGTACGAGAGGTGCGAGTGTGGCAGTGTACGAGAGGTGCGAGCATGTCAGTGTACGAGAGGTGAGTGTGTCAGTGTACGAGAGGTGAGTGTGTCAGTGTACGAGAGGTGCGAGCATGTCAGTGTAAGAGAGGTGCGAGTGTGTCAGTGTAGGAGAGGTGCGAGCGTGTCAGTGTACGTGAGGTGCGAATGTGTCAGTGTACGAGAGGTGCGAATGTGTCAGTGTACGAGAGGTGCGAGTGTGTCAGTGTACGAGAGGTGCGAGTGTGTCAGTGTACGAGAGGTGCGAGTGTCAGTTTACGCTAGGTGCGAGTGTGTCAGTGTACGAGAGGTGCGAGTGTGTCAGTGTACGAGAGGTGCGAGTGTGTCAGTGTACGATAGGTGCGAGTGTGTCAGTGTACGAGAGGTGAGTGTGTCAGTGTACGAGAGGTGCGAGCGTGTCAGTTTACGAGAGGTGCGAGCGTGTCAGTGTACGAGAGGTGCGAGCGTGTCAGTGTACGAGAGGTGCGAGTGTGTCAGTGTACGAGAGGTGCGAGTGTGTCAGTGTACGAGAGGTGCGAGCGTGTCATTGTACGAGAGGAGCGAGTGTGTCAGTGTATGAGAGGTGCGAGCGTGTCAGTGTATGAGAGGTGCGAGCGTGTCAGTGTACGAGAGGTGCGAGTGCGTCAGTGTACGAGAGGTGCGTGTGCGTCAGTGTACCAGAGGTGCGAGTGTGTCAGTGTACGAGAGGTGAGTGTGTCAATGTACGAGTGGTGCGAGTGTGTCATTGTACGAGAGGCGCGAGTGTGCCAGTGTACGAGAGGTGCGAGTGTGGCAGTGTACGAGAGGTGCGAGCATGTCAGTGTACGAGAGGTGAGTGTGTCAGTGTACGAGAGGTGAGTGTGTCAGTGTACGAGAGGTGCGAGCATGTCAGTGTACGTGAGGTGCGAATGTGTCAGTGTACGAGAGGTGCGAATGTGTCAGTGTACGAGAGGTGCGAGTGTGTCAGTGTACGAGCGGTGCGAGTGTGTCAGTGTACGAGAGGTGCGAGTGTCAGTTTATGCTAGGTGCGAGTGTGTCAGTGTACGAGAGGTGCGAGTGTGTCACTGTACGAGAGGTGCGAGTGTGTCAGTGTACGAGAGGTGCGAGCGTGTCAGTTTACGAGAGGTGCGAGCGTGTCAGTGTACGAGAGGTGCGAGCGTGTCAGTGTACGAGAGGTGCGAGTGTGTCAGTGTACGAGAGGTGCGAGTGTGTCAGTGTACGAGAGGTGCGAGCGTGTCATTGTACGAGAGGAGCGAGTGTGTCAGTGTACGAGAGGTGCGAGCGTGTCAGTGTATGAGAGGTGCGAGCGTGTCAGTGTACGAGAGGTGCGAGTGCGTCAGTGTACGAGAGGTGCGTGTGCGTCAGTGTACCAGAGGTGCGAGTGTGTCAGTGTACAAGAGGTGAGTGTGTCAATGTACGAGTGGTGCGAGTGTGTCATTGTACGAGAGGCGCGAGTGTGTCAGTGTACGAGAGGTGCGAGTGCGTCAGTGTACGAGAGGTGCGTGTGTATCAGTGTACCATAGGTGCGAGTGTGTCAGTGTACGAGAGGTGAGTGTGTCAGTGTACGAGAGGTGCGAGTGTGTCAGTGTACGAGGTGCGAGTGTGTCAGTGTATGAGAGGTACGAGTGTGTCAGTGTATGAGAGGTGCGAGTGTGTCAGTGTACGAGAGGTGTGTGTGTCAGTGTACGAGAGGTGCGAGTGTGTCAGTGCACGAGAGTTGCGAGTGTGTCAGTGTATGAGAGGTGCGAGTGTGTCAGTGTACGAGAGGTTCGAGTGTGTCAGTGTACGAGAGGTGCGAGTGTGGCAGTGTACGAGACGTGCGAGCGTGTCAGTGTACGAGAGGTGAGTGTGTCAGTGTACGAGAGGTGAGTGTGTCAGTGTACGAGAGCTGCGAGCATGTCAGTGTAAGAGAGGTGCGAGTGTGTCAGTGTAGGAGAGGTGCGAGCGTGTCAGTGTACGTGAGGTGCGAGTGTGTCAGTGTACGAGAGGTGCGAGCGTGTCAGTCTACGAGAGGTGCGAGCATGTCAGTGTAAGAGAGGTGCGAATGTGTCAGTGTACGAGAGGTGCGAGTGTGTCAGTGTATGAGAGGTGCGAGTGTGTCAGTGTACGAGAGGTGCGAGTGTCAGTTTACGCTAGGTGCGAGTGTGTCAGTGTACGAGAGCTGCGAGTGTGTCAGTGTACGAGAGGTGCGAGTGTGTCAGTGTACGATAGGTGAGAGTGTGTCAGTGTACCAGAGGTGCGAGTGCGTCAGTGAACGAGAGGTGCGAGTGTGTCAGTGTACGAGAGGTGCGGGTGTGCCAGTGTACGAGAGGTGTGAGTGTGTCCGTGTACGTGGGGTGCGAGTGTGTCAGTGTACGAGAGGTACGAGTGCATCAGTGTACGAGAGGTGCGAGTGCGTCAGTGTACGAGAGGTGCGATTGTGTCGGAGTACAAGAGGTGCGAGTGTGTCAGTGTACGAGAGGTGCGAGCGTGTCAGTGTACGAGAGGTGAGTGTGTCAGTGTACGAGAGGTGCGAGTGCGTCAGTGTACGAGAGGTTCGAGTGTGTCAGTGTACGAGAGGTGCAAGTGTGCCAGTGTGTGAGAGGTGAGTGTGTCAGTGTACGAGAGGTGCGAGTGTGTCAGTGTACGAGAGTTGCGAGTGTGTCAGTGTAGGAGAGGTGCGAGCGTGTCAGTGTACGACAGGTGCGAGTGTGTCAGTGTATGAGAGGTGCGAGTGTGTTAGTGTACGAGAGGTGCGAGTGTGTCAGTGTACGAGAGGTGCCAGTGTGTCAGTGTACGAGAGGTGCGAGCGTGTCAGTGTACGAGAGGTGCGAGCGTGTCAGTGTACGAGAGGTGCGAGCGTGCCAGTGTATGAGAGGTGCGAGCGTGTCAGTGTACGAGAGGTGCGAGTGTGTCAGTGTACGAGAGGTGCGAGCGTGTCAGTGTACGAGAGGTGCGAGTGTGCCAGTGTACGAGAGGTGCGAGCGTGTCAGTGTACGAGAGGTGAGTGTGTCAATGTACGAGAGGTGCGAGTGTGTCAGTGTACGAGAGGTGAGTGTGTCAGTGTACGAGAGGTGCGAGTGTGTCAGAGTACGAGAGGTGCGAGTGTTTCAGTGTACGAGAGGTGCGAGTGTGTCAGTGTACGAGAGGTGAGTGTGTCAGTGTACGAGAGGTGCGAGTGCGTCAGTGTACGAGAGGTGCGAGTGTGTCAGTGTACGAGAGGTGAGTGTGTGTCAGTGTACAAGATGTGAGTGTGTCAGTGTACGAGAGGTGCGAGTGTGCCAGTGTACGAGAGGTGCGAGAGTGGCAGTGTACGAGAGGTGCGAGCGTGTCAGTGTACGAGAGGTGAGTGTGTCAGTGTACGAGAGGTGAGTGTGTCAGTGTACGAGAGGTGCGAGCGCGTCAGTGTCCGAGAGGTGCGAGTGGGTCAGTGTATGAGAGGTGCGAGTTTGTCAGTGTACAAGAGGTGCGAGTCCGTCAGTGTACGAGAGGTGAGTGTGCCAGTGTACGAAAGGTGCGAGTGCGTCAGTGTATTAGAGGTGTGAGTGTGTCAGTGTACGAGAGGCACGAGTGCGTCAGTGTACGAGAGGTGCGAGTGTGTCAGTGTACGAGAGGTGAGTGTGTCAGTGTACGAGAGGTGAGTGTGTCAGTGTATGAGAGGTGCGAGTGTGTCAGTGTACGAGAGGTGAGTGTGTCAGTGTACGAGATGTGCGAGTGTGTCAGTGTACGAAAGGTGCGAGTGTGTCAGTGTACGAGAGGTGAGTGTGTCAGTGTATGAGAGGTGCGAGTGTGTCAGTGTACGAGAGGTGCGAGTGTATCAGTGTACGAGAGGTGCGAGAGTGTCAGTGTACGAGAGGTGCGAGTGCGTCAGTGTACGAGAGGTGAGTGTATCAGTGTACGAGAGGTGCGAGTGTGTCAGTGTACGAGAGGTGCGAGTGTGTCAGTGTACGAGAGGTGAGTGTGTGTCAGTGTACGTGAGGTGCGTGTGTGTCAGTGAACGAGAGGTGCGAGTGTGTCAGTGTACGAGAGGTGCGAGTGTGTCAGTGTCCGTGAGGTGCGATTGTGTCAGTGTACGAGAGGTGAGTGTGTCAGTGTACGAGAGGTGAGTGTGTCAGTGTACGAGAGGGACGAGTGCGTCAGTTTACGAGAGATGCGAGAGTGTCAGTGTACGAGAGGTGCGAGTGTGTCAGTGTACGAGAGGTGCGAGTGTGTCAGTGTACGAGAGGTGAGTGTGTCAGTGTACGAGAGGTACGAGTGCGTCAGTGTACGAGAGGTGCGAGTGTGTCAGTGTACGACGGATGCGAGTGTGACAGTGTACGAGAGGTGTGAGTGTGTCAGTGTACGAGAGGTGCGAGTGTGTCAGTGTACGAGAGGTGCGAGTGAGTCAGTGTACGAGAGGTGCGAGTGGGTCAGTGTACGAGTGGTGCGAGTGTGTCAGTGTACGAGAGGTGCAAGCGTCTCAGTGTACGAGAGGTGAGTGTGTCAGTGTACGAGAGGTGCGAGTGTGTCAGTGTACGAGAGGTGCGAGTGTGTCAGTGTACGAGAGGTACGAGTGTATCAGTGTACGAGAGGTGCGAGCGTGTCAATGTACGAGAGGTGCGAGTGTGTCAGTGTACGAGAGGTGCGAGCGTGTCAGTGTAGGAGAGGTACGAGTGTGTCAGTGTACGAGAGGTGCGAGTGTGTCAGTGTACGAGAGGTGAGTGTGTCAGTGTACGAGTGTGCGAGTGTGTCAGTGTACGAGGTGCGAGAGTGTCAGTGTTCGAGAGGTGCGAGTGTGTCAGTGTTCGAGAGGTGCGAGTGTGTCAGTGTACGAGAGGTGTGAGCGTGTCAGTGTAAGAGAGGTGAGTGTGTCAGTGTATGAGAGGTGCGGGCGTGTCAGTGTACGAGAGGTGCGAGCGTGTCAGTGTACGAGAGGTGAGTGTGTCAGTGTACGAGAGGTGCAAATGCGTCAGTGTGCGAGAGGTGCGAGTGTGTCAGTGTACGAGAGGTGCGAGAGTGTCAGTGTACGAGAGGTGCGAGTGTGTCAGTGTACGAGAGGTGCGAGTGAGTCAGTGTACGAGAGGTGCGAGCGTGTCAGTGTACGAGAGGTGCGAGTGTGTCAGTGTACGAGAGGTGAGAGTGTCAGTGTACGAGAGGTGCGAGCGTGTCAGTGTACGAGAGGTGCGAGCGTGTAAGTGTACGAGAGGTGCGAGTGTGTCAGTGTACGAGAGGTGCGAGCGTGTCAGTGTACGAGAGGTGCGAGCGTGTCAGTTTACGAGAGGTGCGAGTGTGTCAGTGTACGAGAGGTGCGAGTGTGTCAGTGTACGAGAGGTGCGAGCGTGTCATTGTACGAGAGGAGCGAGTGTGTCAGTGTACGAGAGGTGCGAGCGTGTCAGTGTATGAGAGGTGCGAGCGTGTCAGTGTACGAGAGGTGCGAGTGCGTCAGTGTACGAGAGGTGCGTGTGCGTCAGTGTACCAGAGGTGCGAGTGTGTCAGTGTACGAGAGGTGAGTGTGTCAATGTACGAGTGGTGCGAGTGTGTCATTGTACGAGAGGCGCGAGTGTGTCAGTGTACGAGAGGTGCGAGTGCGTCAGTGTACGAGAGGTGCGTGTGTATCAGTGTACCATAGGTGCGAGTGTGTCAGTGTACGAGAGGTGAGTGTGTCAGTGTACGAGAGGTGCGAGTGTGTCAGTGTACGAGGTGCGAGTGTGTCAGTGTATGAGAGGTACGAGTGTGTCAGTGTATGAGAGGTGCGAGTGTGTCAGTGTACGAGAGGTGTGTGTGTCAGTGTACGAGAGGTGCGAGTGTGTCAGTGTACGAGAGTTGCGAGTGTCTCAGTGTATGAGAGGTGCGAGTGTCTCAGTGTACGAGAGGTTCGAGTGTGTCAGTGTACGAGAGGTGCGAGTGTGGCAGTGTACGAGACGTGCGAGCGTGTCAGTGTACGAGAGGTGAGTGTGTCAGTGTACGAGAGGTGAGTGTGTCAGTGTACGAGAGCTGCGAGCATGTCAGTGTAAGAGAGGTGCGAGTGTGTCAGTGTAGGAGAGGTGCGAGCGTGTCAGTGTACGTGAGGTGCGAGTGTGTCAGTGTACGAGAGGTGCGAGCGTGTCAGTGTACGAGAGGCACGAGTGCGTCAGTGTACGAGAGGTGCGAGTGTGTCAGTGTAGGAGAGGTGCGAGCGTGTCAGTGTACGTGAGGTGCGAGTGCGTCAGTGTATTAGAGGTGTGAGTGTGTCAGTGTACGAGAGGCACGAGTGCGTCAGTGTACGAGAGGTGCGAGTGTGTCAGTGTACGAGAGGTGAGTGTGTCAGTGTACGAGAGGTGAGTGTGTCAGTGTATGAGAGGTGCGAGTGTGTCAGTGTACGAGAGGTGAGTGTGTCAGTGTACGAGATGTGCGAGTGTGTCAGTGTACGAGAGGTGCGAGTGTGTCAGTGTACGAGAGGTGAGTGTGTCAGTGTATGAGAGGTGCGAGTGTGTCAGTGTACGAGAGGTGCGAGTGTATCAGTGTACGAGAGGTGCGAGAGTGTCAGTGTACGAGAGGTGCGAGTGCGTCAGTGTACGAGAGGTGAGTGTATCAGTGTACGAGAGGTGCGAGTGTGTCAGTGTACGAGAGGTGCGAGTGTGTCAGTGTACGAGAGGTGAGTGTGTGTCAGTGTACGTGAGGTGCGTGTGTGTCAGTGAACGAGAGGTGCGAGTGTGTCAGTGTACGAGAGGTGCGAGTGTGTCAGTGTCCGTGAGGTGCGATTGTGTCAGTGTACGAGAGGTGAGTGTGTCAGTGTACGAGAGGTGAGTGTGTCAGTGTACGAGAGGGACGAGTGCGTCAGTTTACGAGAGATGCGAGAGTGTCAGTGTACGAGAGGTGCGAGTGTGTCAGTGTACGAGAGGTGCGAGTGTGTCAGTGTACGAGAGGTGAGTGTGTCAGTGTACGAGAGGTACGAGTGCGTCAGTGTACGAGAGGTGCGAGTGTGTCAGTGTACGACGGATGCGAGTGTGACAGTGTACGAGAGGTGTGAGTGTGTCAGTGTACGAGAGGTGCGAGTGTGTCAGTGTACGAGAGGTGCGAGTGAGTCAGTGTACGAGAGGTGCGAGTGGGTCAGTGTACGAGTGGTGCGAGTGTGTCAGTGTACGAGAGGTGCAAGCGTCTCAGTGTACGAGAGGTGAGTGTGTCAGTGTACGAGAGGTGCGAGTGTGTCAGTGTACGAGAGGTGCGAGTGTGTCAGTGTACGAGAGGTACGAGTGTATCAGTGTACGAGAGGTGCGAGCGTGTCAATGTACGAGAGGTGCGAGTGTGTCAGTGTACGAGAGGTGCGAGCGTGTCAGTGTAGGAGAGGTACGAGTGTGTCAGTGTACGAGAGGTGCGAGTGTGTCAGTGTACGAGAGGTGAGTGTGTCAGTGTACGAGTGTGCGAGTGTGTCAGTGTACGAGGTGCGAGAGTGTCAGTGTTCGAGAGGTGCGAGTGTGTCAGTGTTCGAGAGGTGCGAGTGTGTCAGTGTACGAGAGGTGTGAGCGTGTCAGTGTAAGAGAGGTGAGTGTGTCAGTGTATGAGAGGTGCGGGCGTGTCAGTGTACGAGAGGTGCGAGCGTGTCAGTGTACGAGAGGTGAGTGTGTCAGTGTACGAGAGGTGCAAATGCGTCAGTGTGCGAGAGGTGCGAGTGTGTCAGTGTACGAGAGGTGCGAGAGTGTCAGTGTACGAGAGGTGCGAGTGTGTCAGTGTACGAGAGGTGCGAGTGAGTCAGTGTACGAGAGGTGCGAGCGTGTCAGTGTACGAGAGGTGCGAGTGTGTCAGTGTACGAGAGGTGAGAGTGTCAGTGTACGAGAGGTGCGAGCGTGTCAGTGTACGAGAGGTGCGAGCGTGTAAGTGTACGAGAGGTGCGAGTGTGTCAGTGTACGAGAGGTGCGAGCGTGTCAGTGTACGAGAGGTGCGAGCGTGTCAGTTTACGAGAGGTGCGAGTGTGTCAGTGTACGAGAGGTGCGAGTGTGTCAGTGTACGAGAGGTGCGAGCGTGTCATTGTACGAGAGGAGCGAGTGTGTCAGTGTACGAGAGGTGCGAGCGTGTCAGTGTATGAGAGGTGCGAGCGTGTCAGTGTACGAGAGGTGCGAGTGCGTCAGTGTACGAGAGGTGCGTGTGCGTCAGTGTACCAGAGGTGCGAGTGTGTCAGTGTACGAGAGGTGAGTGTGTCAATGTACGAGTGGTGCGAGTGTGTCATTGTACGAGAGGCGCGAGTGTGTCAGTGTACGAGAGGTGCGAGTGCGTCAGTGTACGAGAGGTGCGTGTGTATCAGTGTACCATAGGTGCGAGTGTGTCAGTGTACGAGAGGTGAGTGTGTCAGTGTACGAGAGGTGCGAGTGTGTCAGTGTACGAGGTGCGAGTGTGTCAGTGTATGAGAGGTACGAGTGTGTCAGTGTATGAGAGGTGCGAGTGTGTCAGTGTACGAGAGGTGTGTGTGTCAGTGTACGAGAGGTGCGAGTGTGTCAGTGTACGAGAGTTGCGAGTGTCTCAGTGTATGAGAGGTGCGAGTGTGTCAGTGTACGAGAGGTTCGAGTGTGTCAGTGTACGAGAGGTGCGAGTGTGGCAGTGTACGAGACGTGCGAGCGTGTCAGTGTACGAGAGGTGAGTGTGTCAGTGTACGAGAGGTGAGTGTGTCAGTGTACGAGAGCTGCGAGCATGTCAGTGTAAGAGAGGTGCGAGTGTGTCAGTGTAGGAGAGGTGCGAGCGTGTCAGTGTACGTGAGGTGCGAGTGTGTCAGTGTACGAGAGGTGCGAGCGTGTCAGTCTACGAGAGGTGCGAGCATGTCAGTGTAAGAGAGGTGCGAATGTGTCAGTGTACGAGAGGTGCGAGTGTGTCAGTGTACGAGAGGTGCGAGTGTGTCAGTGTACGAGAGGTGCGAGTGTCAGTTTACGCTAGGTGCGAGTGTGTCAGTGTACGAGAGCTGCGAGTGTGTCAGTGTACGAGAGGTGCGAGTGTGTCAGTGTACGATAGGTGAGAGTGTGTCAGTGTACGAGAGGTGCGAGTGCGTCAGTGAACGAGAGGTGCGAGTGTGTCAGTGTACGAGAGGTGCGGGTGTGCCAGTGTACGAGAGGTGTGAGTGTGTTCGTGTACGCGGGGTGCGAGTGTGTCAGTGTACGAGAGGTACGAGTGCATCAGTGTACGAGAGGTGCGAGTGCGTCAGTGTACGAGAGGTGCGATTGTGTCGGAGTACAAGAGGTGCGAGTGTGTCAGTGTACGAGAGGTGCGAGCGTGTCAGTGTACGAGAGGTGAGTGTGTCAGTGTACGAGAGGTGCGAGTGCGTCAGTGTACGAGAGGTTCGAGTGTGTCAGTGTACGAGAGGTGCAAGTGTGCCAGTGTGTGAGAGGTGAGTGTGTCAGTGTACGAGAGGTGCGAGTGTGTCAGTGTACGAGAGTTGCGAGTGTGTCAGTGTAGGAGAGGTGCGAGCGTGTCAGTGTACGACAGGTGCGAGTGTGTCAGTGTATGAGAGGTGCGAGTGTGTTAGTGTACGAGAGGTGCGAGTGTGTCAGTGTACGAGAGGTGCCAGTGTGTCAGTGTAGGAGAGGTGCGAGCGTGTCAGTGTACGAGAGGTGCGAGCGTGTCAGTGTACGAGAGGTGCGAGCGTGTCAGTGTACGAGAGGTGCGAGCGTGTCAGTGTACGAGAGGTGCGAGTGTGTCAGTGTACGAGAGGTGCGAGCGTGTCAGTGTACGAGAGGTGCGAGTGTGTCAGTGTACGAGAGGTGCGAGCGTGTCAGTGTACGAGAGGTGAGTGTGTCAATGTACGAGAGGTGCGAGTGTGTCAGTGTACGAGAGGTGAGTGTGTCAGTGTACGACAGGTGCGAGTGTGTCAGAGTACGAGAGGTGCGAGTGTTTCAGTGTACGAGAGGTGCGAGTGTGTCAGTGTACGAGAGGTGAGTGTGTCAGTGTACGAGAGGTGCGAGTGCGTCAGTGTACGAGAGGTGCGAGTGTGTCAGTGTACGAGAGGTGAGTGTGTGTCAGTGTACAAGATGTGAGTGTGTCAGTGTACGAGAGGTGCGAGTGTGCCAGTGTACGAGAGGTGCGAGTGTGGCAGTGTACGAGAGGTGCGAGCGTGTCAGTGTACGAGAGGTGAGTGTGTCAGTGTACGAGAGGTGAGTGTGTCAGTGTACGAGAGGTGCGAGCGCGTCAGTGTCCGAGAGGTGCGAGTGGGTCAGTGTATGAGAGGTGCGAGTTTGTCAGTGTACAAGAGGTGCGAGTGCGTCAGTGTACGAGAGGTGAGTGTGCCAGTGTACGAAAGGTGCGAGTGCGTCAGTGTATTAGAGGTGTGAGTGTGTCAGTGTACGAGAGGCACGAGTGCGTCAGTGTACGAGAGGTGCGAGTGTGTCAGTGTACGAGAGGTGAGTGTGTCAGTGTACGAGAGGTGAGTGTGTCAGTGTATGAGAGGTGCGAGTGTGTCAGTGTACGAGAGGTGAGTGTGTCAGTGTACGAGATGTGCGAGTGTGTCAGTGTACGAGAGGTGCGAGTGTGTCAGTGTACGAGAGGTGAGTGTGTCAGTGTATGAGAGGTGCGAGTGTGTCAGTGTACGAGAGGTGCGAGTGTATCAGTGTACGAGAGGTGCGAGAGTGTCAGTGTACGAGAGGTGCGAGTGCGTCAGTGTACGAGAGGTGAGTGTATCAGTGTACGAGAGGTGCGAGTGTGTCAGTGTACGAGAGGTGCGAGTGTGTCAGTGTACGAGAGGTGAGTGTGTGTCAGTGTACGTGAGGTGCGTGTGTGTCAGTGAACGAGAGGTGCGAGTGTGTCAGTGTACGAGAGGTGCGAGTGTGTCAGTGTCCGTGAGGTGCGATTGTGTCAGTGTATGAGAGGTGAGTGTGTCAGTGTACGAGAGGTGAGTGTGTCAGTGTACGAGAGGGACGAGTGCGTCAGTTTACGAGAGATGCGAGAGTGTCAGTGTACGAGAGGTGCGAGTGTGTCAGTGTACGAGAGGTGCGAGTGTGTCAGTGTACGAGAGATGAGTGTGTCAGTGTACGAGAGGTACGAGTGCGTCAGTGTACGAGAGGTGCGAGTGTGTCAGTGTACGACGGATGCGAGTGTGACAGTGTACGAGAGGTGTGAGTGTGTCAGTGTACGAGAGGTGCGAGTGTGTCAGTGTACGAGAGGTGCGAGTGAGTCAGTGTACGAGAGGTGCGAGTGGGTCAGTGTACGAGTGGTGCGAGTGTGTCAGTGTACGAGAGGTGCAAGCGTCTCAGTGTACGAGAGGTGAGTGTGTCAGTGTACGAGAGGTGCGAGTGTGTCAGTGTACGAGAGGTGCGAGTGTGTCAGTGTACGAGAGGTACGAGTGTATCAGTGTACGAGAGGTGCGAGCGTGTCAATGTACGAGAGGTGCGAGTGTGTCAGTGTACGAGAGGTGCGAGCGTGTCAGTGTAGGAGAGGTACGAGTGTGTCAGTGTACGAGAGGTGCGAGTGTGTCAGTGTACGAGAGGTGAGTGTGTCAGTGTACGAGTGTGCGAGTGTGTCAGTGTACGAGGTGCGAGAGTGTCAGTGTTCGAGAGGTGCGAGTGTGTCAGTGTTCGAGAGGTGCGAGTGTGTCAGTGTACGAGAGGTGTGAGCGTGTCAGTGTAAGAGAGGTGAGTGTGTCAGTGTATGAGAGGTGCGGGCGTGTCAGTGTACGAGAGGTGCGAGCGTGTCAGTGTACGAGAGGTGAGTGTGTCAGTGTACGAGAGGTGCAAATGCGTCAGTGTGCGAGAGGTGCGAGTGTGTCAGTGTACGAGAGGTGCGAGAGTGTCAGTGTACGAGGTGCGAGTGTGTCAGTGTACGAGAGGTGCGAGTGAGTCAGTGTACGAGAGGTGCGAGCGTGTCAGTGTACGAGAGGTGCGAGTGTGTCAGTGTACGAGAGGTGAGAGTGTCAGTGTACGAGAGGTGCGAGCGTGTCAGTGTACGAGAGGTGCGAGCGTCTAAGTGTACGAGAGGTGCGAGTGTGTCAGTGTACGAGAGGTGCGAGCGTGTCAGTGTACGAGAGGTGCCAGTGTGTCAGTGTACGAGAGGTGCGAGCGTGTCAGTGTACGAAAGGTGCGAGTGTGTCAGTGTACGAGAGGTGAGTGTGTCAGTGTACGAGAGGTGCGAGCGTGTCAGTTTACGAGAGGTGCGAGCGTGTCAGTGTACGAGAGGTGCGAGCGTGTCAGTGTACGAGAGGTGCGAGTGTGTCAGTGTACGAGAGGTGCGAGTGTGTCAGTGTACGAGAGGTGCGAGCGTGTCATTGTACGAGAGGAGCGAGTGTGTCAGTGTACGAGAGGTGCGAGCGTGTCAGTGTATGAGAGGTGCGAGCGTGTCAGTGTACGAGAGGTGCGAGTGCTTCAGTGTACGAGAGGTGCGTGTGCGTCAGTGTACCAGAGGTGCGAGTGTGTCAGTGTACGAGAGGTGAGTGTGTCAATGTACGAGTGGTGCGAGTGTGTCATTGTACGAGAGGCGCGAGTGTGCCAGTGTACGAGAGGTGCGAGTGTGGCAGTGTACGAGAGGTGCGAGCATGTCAGTGTACGAGAGGTGAGTGTGTCAGTGTACGAGAGGTGAGTGTGTCAGTGTACGAGAGGTGCGAGCATGTCAGTGTAAGAGAGGTGCGAGTGTGTCAGTGTAGGAGAGGTGCGAGCGTGTCAGTGTACGTGAGGTGCGAATGTGTCAGTGTACGAGAGGTGCGAATGTGTCAGTGTACGAGAGGTGCGAGTGTGTCAGTGTACGAGAGGTGCGAGTGTGTCAGTGTACGAGAGGTGCGAGTGTCAGTTTACGCTAGGTGCGAGTGTGTCAGTGTACGAGAGGTGCGAGTGTGTCACTGTACGAGAGGTGCGAGTGTGTCAGTGTACGAGAGGTGTGAGCGTGTCAGTTTACGAGAGGTGCGAGCGTGTCAGTGTACGAGAGGTGCGAGCGTGTCAGTGTACGAGAGGTGCGAGTGTGTCAGTGTACGAGAGGTGCGAGTGTGTCAGTGTACGAGAGGTGCGAGCGTGTCATTGTACGAGAGGAGCGAGTGTGTCAGTGTACGAGAGGTGCGAGCGTGTCAGTGTATGAGAGGTGCGAGCGTGTCAGTGTACGAGAGGTGCGAGTGCGTCAGTGTACGAGAGGTGCGTGTGCGTCAGTGTACCAGAGGTGCGAGTGCGTCAGTGTACGAGAGGTGCGTGTGTATCAGTGTACCAAAGGTGCGAGTGTGTCAGTGTACGAGAGGAGCGAGTGTGTCAGTGTACGAGAGGTGCGAGCGTGTCAGTGTACGAGAGGTGAGTGTGTCAATGTACGAGTGGTGCGAGTGTGTCATTGTACGAGAGGCGCGAGTGTGTCAGTGTACGAGAGGTGCGAGTGCGTCAGTGTACGAGAGGTGCGTGTGTATCAGTGTACCATAGGTGCGAGTGTGTCAGTGTACGAGAGGTGAGTGTGTCAGTGTACGAGAGGTGCGAGTGTGTCAGTGTACGAGGTGCGAGTGTGTCAGTGTATGAGAGGTACGAGTGTGTCAGTGTATGAGAGGTGCGAGTGTGTCAGTGTATGAGAGGTGCGAGTGTGTCAGTGTATGAGAGGTGCGAGTGTGTCAGTGTACGAGAGGTGCGAGTGTGGCAGTGTACGAGACGTGCGAGCGTGTCAGTGTACGAGAGGTGAGTGTGTCAGTGTACGAGAGGTGAGTGTGTCAGTGTACGAGAGCTGCGAGCATGTCAGTGTAAGAGAGGTGCGAGTGTGTCAGTGTAGGAGAGGTGCGAGCGTGTCAGTGTACGTGAGGTGCGAGTGTGTCAGTGTACGAGAGGTGCGAGCGTGTCAGTCTACGAGAGGTGCGAGCATGTCAGTGTAAGAGAGGTGCGAATGTGTCAGTGTACGAGAGGTGCGAGTGTGTCAGTGTACGAGAGGTGCGAGTGTGTCAGTGTACGAGAGGTGCGAGTGTCAGTTTACGCTAGGTGCGAGTGTGTCAGTGTACGAGAGCTGCGAGTGTGTCAGTGTACGAGAGGTGCGAGTGTGTCAGTGTACGATAGGTGAGAGTGTGTCAGTGTACCAGAGGTGCGAGTGCGTCAGTGAACGAGAGGTGCGAGTGTGTCAGTGTACGAGAGGTGCGGGTGTGCCAGTGTACGAGAGGTGTGAGTGTGTCCGTGTACGCGGGGTGCGTGTGTGTCAGTGTACGAGAGGTACGAGTGCATCAGTGTACGAGAGGTGCGAGTGCGTCAGTGTACGAGAGGTGCGATTGTGTCGGAGTACAAGAGGTGCGAGTGTGTCAGTGTACGAGAGGTGCGAGCGTGTCAGTGTACGAGAGGTGAGTGTGTCAGTGTACGAGAGGTGCGAGTGCGTCAGTGTACAAGAGGTTCGAGTGTGTCAGTGTACGAGAGGTGCAAGTGTGCCAGTGTGTGAGAGGTGAGTGTGTCAGTGTACGAGAGGTGCGAGTGTGTCAGTGTACGAGAGTTGCGAGTGTATCAGTGTAGGAGAGGTGCGAGCGTGTCAGTGTACGACAGGTGCAAGTGTGTCAGTGTATGAGAGGTGCGAGTGTGTTAGTGCACGAGAGGTGCGAGTGTGTCAGTGTACGAGAGGTGCCAGTGTGTCAGTGTACGAGAGGTGCGAGCGTGTCAGTGTACGAGAGGTGCGAGTGTGTCAGTGTACGAGAGGTGCGAGCGTGTCAGTGTACGAGAGGTGCGAGCGTGTCAGTGTACGAGAGGTGCGAGTGTGTCAGTGTACGAGAGGTGCGAGCGTGTCAGTGTACGAGAGGTGAGTGTGTCAGTGTACGAGAGGTGAGTGTGTCAGTGTACGAGAGGTGCGAGTGTGTCAGAGTACGAGAGGTGCGAGTGTTTCAGTGTACGAGAGGTGCGAGTGTGTCAGTGTACGAGAGGTGAGTGTGTCAGTGTACGAGAGGTGCGAGTGCGTCAGTGTACGAGAGGTGCGAGTGTGGCAGTGTACGAGAGGTGCGAGCATGTCAGTGTACGAGAGGTGAGTGTGTCAGTGTACGAGAGGTGAGTGTGTCAGTGTACGAGAGGTGCGAGTGTGTCAGTGTACGAGAGGTGCGAGTGTGTCAGTGTACGAGAGGTGCGAGTGTGTCATTGTACGAGAGGAGCGAGTGTGTCAGTGTACGAGAGGTGCGAGCGTGTCAGTGTATGAGAGGTGCGAGCTTGTCAGTGTACGAGAGGTGCGAGTGCGTCAGTGTACGAGAGGTGCGTGTGCGTCAGTGTACCAGAGGTGCGAGTGTGTCAGTGTACGAGAGGTGAGTGTTTCAATGTACGAGTGGTGCGAGTGTGTCATTGTACGAGAGGCGCGAGTGTGTCAGTGTACGAGAGGTGCGAGTGCGTCAGTGTACGAGAGGTGCGTGTGTATCAGTGTACCATAGGTGCGAGTGTGTCAGTGTACGAGAGGTGAGTGTGTCAGTGTACGAGAGGTGCGAGTGTGTCAGTGTACGAGGTGCGAGTGTGTCAGTGTATGAGAGGTACGAGTGTGTCAGTGTATGAGAGGTGCGAGTGTGTCAGTGTACGAGAGGTGTGTGTGTCAGTGTACGAGAGGTGCGAGTGTGTCAGTGTACGAGAGTTGCGAGTGTGTCAGTGTATGAGAGGTGCGAGTGTGTCAGTGTACGAGAGGTGCGAGTGTGTCAGTGTACGAGAGGTGCGAGTGTGGCAGTGTACGAGACGTGCGAGCGTGTCAGTGTACGAGAGGTGAGTGTGTCAGTGTACGAGAGGTGAGTGTGTCAGTGTACGAGAGCTGCGAGCATGTCAGTGTAAGAGAGGTGCGAGTGTGTCAGTGTAGGAGAGGTGCGAGCGTGTCAGTGTACGTGAGGTGCGAGTGTGTCAGTGTACGAGAGGTGCGAGCGTGTCAGTCTACGAGAGGTGCGAGCATGTCAGTGTAAGAGAGGTGCGAATGTGTCAGTGTACGAGAGGTGCGAGTGTGTCAGTGTACGAGAGGTGTGAGTGTGTCAGTGTACGAGAGGTGCGAGTGTCAGTTTACGCTAGGTGCGAGTGTGTCAGTGTACGAGAGCTGCGAGTGTGTCAGTGTACGAGAGGTGCGAGTGTGTCAGTGTACGATAGGTGAGAGTGTGTCAGTGTACCAGAGGTGCGAGTGCGTCAGTGAACGAGAGGTGCGAGTGTGTCAGTGTACGAGAGGTGCGGGTGTGCCAGTGTACGAGAGGTGTGAGTGTGTCCGTGTACGCGGGGTGCGAGTGTGTCAGTGTACGAGAGGTACGAGTGCATCAATGTACGAGAGGTGCGAGTGCGTCAGTGTACGAGAGGTGCGATTGTGTCGGAGTACAAGAGGTGCGAGTGTGTCAGTGTACGAGAGGTGCGAGCGTATCAGTGTACGAGAGGTGAGTGTGTCAGTGTACGAGAGGTGCGAGTGCGTCAGTGTACGAGAGGTTCGAGTGTGTCAGTGTACGAGAGGTGCAAGTGTGCCAGTGTGTGAGAGGTGAGTGTGTCAGTGTACGAGAGGTGCGAGTGTGTCAGTGTACGAGAGTTGCGAGTGTGTCAGTGTAGGAGAGGTGCGAGCGTGTCAGTGTACAACAGGTGCGAGTGTGTCAGTGTATGAGAGGTGCGAGTGTGTTAGTGTACGAGAGGTGCGAGTGTGTCAGTGTACGAGAGGTGCCAGTGTGTCAGTGTACGAGAGGTGCGAGCGTGTCAGTGTACGAGAGGTGCGAGTGTGTCAGTGTACGAGAGGTGCGAGCGTGTCAGTGTACGAGAGGTGCGAGCGTGTCAGTGTACGAGAGGTGCGAGTGTGTCAGTGTACGAGAGGTGCGAGCGTGTCAGTGTACGAGAGGTGAGTGTGTCAATGTACGAGAGGTGCGAGTGTGTCAGTGTACGAGAGGTGAGTGTGTCAGTGTACGAGAGGTGCGAGTGTGTCAGAGTACGAGAGGTGCGAGTGTTTCAGTGTACGAGAGGTGCGAGTGTGTCAGTGTACGAGAGGTGAGTGTGTCAGTGTACGAGAGGTGCGAGTGCGTCAGTGTACGAGAGGTGCGAGTGTGTCAGTGTACGAGAGGTGAGTGTGTGTCAGTGTACAAGAGGTGAGTGTGTCAGTGTACGAGAGGTGCGAGTGTGCCAGTGTACGAGAGGTGCGAGTGTGGCAGTGTACGAGAGGTGCGAGCGTGTCAGTGTACGAGAGGTGAGTGTGTCAGTGTACGAGAGGTGAGTGTGTCAGTGTACGAGAGGTGCGAGCGCGTCAGTGTCCGAGAGGTGCGAGTGGGTCAGTGTATGAGAGGTGCGAGTGTGTCAGTGTACGAGAGGTGCGAGTGCGTCAGTGTACGAGAGGTGAGTGTGCCAGTGTACGAAAGGTGCGAGTGCGTCAGTGTATTAGAGGTGTGAGTGTGTCAGTGTACGAGAGGCACGAGTGCGTCAGTGTACGAGAGGTGCGAGTGTGTCAGTGTACGAGAGGTGAGTGTGTCAGTGTACGAGAGGTGAGTGTGTCAGTGTATGAGAGGTGCGAGTGTGTCAGTGTACGAGAGGTGAGTGTGTCAGTGTACGAGATGTGCGAGTGTGTCAGTGTACGAGAGGTGCGAGTGTGTCAGTGTACGAGAGGTGAGTGTGTCAGTGTATGAGAGGTGCGAGTGTGTCAGTGTACGAGAGGTGCGAGTGTATCAGTGTACGAGAGGTGCGAGAGTGTCAGTGTACGAGAGGTGCGAGTGCGTCAGTGTACGAGAGGTGAGTGTATCAGTGTACGAGAGGTGCGAGTGTGTCAGTGTACGAGAGGTGCGAGTGTGTCAGTGTACGAGAGGTGAGTGTGTGTCAGTGTACGTGAGGTGCGTGTGTGTCAGTGAACGAGAGGTGCGAGTGTGTCAGTGTACGAGAGGTGCGAGTGTGTCAGTGTCCGTGAGGTGCGATTGTGTCAGTGTACGAGAGGTGAGTGTGTCAGTGTACGAGAGGTGAGTGTGTCAGTGTACGAGAGGGACGAGTGCGTCAGTTTACGAGAGGTGCGAGAGTGTCAGTGTACGAGAGGTGCGAGTGTGTCAGTGTACGAGAGGTGCGAGTGTGTCAGTGTACGAGAGTTGCGAGTGTGTCAGTGTATGAGAGGTGCGAGTGTGTCAGTGTACGAGAGGTGCGAGTGTGTCAGTGTACGAGAGGTGCGAGTGTGGCAGTGTACGAGACGTGCGAGCGTGTCAGTGTACGAGAGGTGAGTGTGTCAGTGTACGAGAGGTGAGTGTGTCAGTGTACGAGAGCTGCGAGCATGTCAGTGTAAGAGAGGTGCGAGTGTGTCAGTGTAGGAGAGGTGCGAGCGTGTCAGTGTACGTGAGGTGCGAGTGTGTCAGTGTACGAGAGGTGCGAGCGTGTCAGTCTACGAGAGGTGCGAGCATGTCAGTGTAAGAGAGGTGCGAATGTGTCAGTGTACGAGAGGTGCGAGTGTGTCAGTGTACGAGAGGTGCGAGTGTGTCAGTGTACGAGAGGAGCGAGTGTCAGTTTACGCTAGGTGCGAGTGTGTCAGTGTACGAGAGCTGCGAGTGTGTCAGTGTACGAGAGGTGCGAGTGTGTCAGTGTACGATAGGTGAGAGTGTGTCAGTGTACCAGAGGTGCGAGTGCGTCAGTGAACGAGAGGTGCGAGTGTGTCAGTGTACGAGAGGTGCGGGTGTGCCAGTGTACGAGAGGTGTGAGTGTGTCCGTGTACGCGGGGTGCGAGTGTGTCAGTGTACGAGAGGTACGAGTGCATCAGTGTACGAGAGGTGCGAGTGCGTCAGTGTACGAGAGGTGCGATTGTGTCGGAGTACAAGAGGTGCGAGTGTGTCAGTGTACGAGAGGTGCGAGCGTGTCAGTGTACGAGAGGTGAGTGTGTCAGTGTACGAGAGGTGCGAGTGCGTCAGTGTACGAGAGGTTCGAGTGTGTCAGTGTACGAGAGGTGCAAGTGTGCCAGTGTGTGAGAGGTGAGTGTGTCAGTGTACGAGAGGTGCGAGTGTGTCAGTGTACGAGAGTTGCGAGTGTGTCAGTGTAGGAGAGGTGCGAGCGTGTCAGTGTACGACAGGTGCGAGTGTGTCAGTGTATGAGAGGTGCGAGTGTGTTAGTGTACGAGAGGTGCGAGTGTGTCAGTGTACGAGAGGTGCCAGTGTGTCAGTGTACGAGAGGTGCGAGCGTGTCAGTGTACGAGAGGTGCGAGCGTGTCAGTGTACGAGAGGTGCGAGTGTGTCAGTGTACGAGAGGTGCGAGCGTGTCAGTGTACGAGAGGTGCGAGCGTGTCAGTGTACGAGAGGTGCGAGTGTGTCAGTGTACGAGAGGTGCGAGCGTGTCAGTGTACGAGAGGTGAGTGTGTCAATGTACGAGAGGTGCGAGTGTGTCAGTGTACGAGAGGTGAGTGTGTCAGTGTACGAGAGGTGCGAGTGTGTCAGAGTACGAGAGGTGCGAGTGTTTCAGTGTACGAGAGGTGCGAGTGTGTCAGTGTACGAGAGGTGAGTGTGTCAGTGTACGAGAGGTGCGAGTGCGTCAGTGTACGAGAGGTGCGAGTGTGTCAGTGTACGAGAGGTGAGTGTGTGTCAGTGTACAAGAGGTGAGTGTGTCAGTGTACGAGAGGTGCGAGTGTGCCAGTGTACGAGAGGTGCGAGTGTGGCAGTGTACGAGAGGTGCGAGCGTGTCAGTGTACGAGAGGTGAGTGTGTCAGTGTACGAGAGGTGAGTGTGTCAGTGTACGAGAGGTGCGAGCGCGTCAGTGTCCGAGAGGTGCGAGTGGGTCAGTGTATGAGAGGTGCGAGTGTTTCAGTGTACGAGAGGTGCGAGTGCGTCAGTGTACGAGAGGTGAGTGTGCCAGTGTACGAAAGGTGCGAGTGCGTCAGTGTATTAGAGGTGTGAGTGTGTCAGTGTACGAGAGGCACGAGTGCGTCAGTGTACGAGAGGTGCGAGTGTGTCAGTGTACGAGAGGTGAGTGTGTCAGTGTACGAGAGGTGAGTGTGTCAGTGTATGAGAGGTGCGAGTGTGTCAGTGTACGAGAGGTGAGTGTGTCAGTGTACGAGATGTGCGAGTGTGTCAGTGTACGAGAGGTGCGAGTGTGTCAGTGTACGAGAGGTGAGTGTGTCAGTGTATGAGAGGTGCGAGTGTGTCAGTGTACGAGAGGTGCGAGTGTATCAGTGTACGAGAGGTGCGAGAGTGTCAGTGTACGAGAGGTGCGAGTGCGTCAGTGTACGAGAGGTGAGTGTATCAGTGTACGAGAGGTGCGAGTGTGTCAGTGTACGAGAGGTGCGAGTGTGTCAGTGTACGAGAGGTGAGTGTGTGTCAGTGTACGTGAGGTGCGTGTGTGTCAGTGAACGAGAGGTGCGAGTGTGTCAGTGTACGAGAGGTGCGAGTGTGTCAGTGTCCGTGAGGTGCGATTGTGTCAGTGTACGAGAGGTGAGTGTGTCAGTGTACGAGAGGTGAGTGTGTCAGTGTACGAGAGGGACGAGTGCGTCAGTTTACGAGAGGTGCGAGAGTGTCAGTGTACGAGAGGTGCGAGTGTGTCAGTGTACGAGAGGTGCGAGTGTGTCAGTGTACGAGAGGTGAGTGTGTCAGTGTACGAGAGGTACGAGTGCGTCAGTGTACGAGAGGTGCGAGTGTGTCAGTGTACGACGGATGCGAGTGTGACAGTGTACGAGAGGTGTGAGTGTGTCAGTGTACGAGAGGTGCGAGTGTGTCAGTGTACGAGAGGTGCGAGTGAGTCAGTGTACGAGAGGTGCGAGTGGGTCAGTGTACGAGTGGTGCGAGTGTGTCAGTGTACGAGAGGTGCGAGCGTCTCAGTGTACGAGAGGTGAGTGTGTCAGTGTACGAGAGGTGCGAGTGTGTCAGTGTACGAGAGGTGCGAGTGTGTCAGTGTACGAGAGGTACGAGTGTGTCAGTGTACGAGAGGTGCGAGCGTGTCAATGTACGAGAGGTGCGAGTGTGTCAGTGTACGAGAGGTGCGAGCGTGTCAGTGTAGGAGAGGTACGAGTGTGTCAGTGTACGAGAGGTGCGAGTGTGTCAGTGTACGAGAGGTGAGTGTGTCAGTGTACGAGTGTGCGAGTGTGTCAGTGTACGAGGTGCGAGAGTGTCAGTGTTCGAGAGGTGCGAGTGTGTCAGTGTTCGAGAGGTGCGAGTGTGTCAGTGTACGAGAGGTGTGAGCGTGTCAGTGTAAGAGAGGTGAGTGTGTCAGTGTATGAGAGGTGCGGGCGTGTCAGTGTACGAGAGGTGCGAGCGTGTCAGTGTACGAGAGGTGAGTGTGTCAGTGTACGAGAGGTGCAAATGCGTCAGTGTGCGAGAGGTGCGAGTGTGTCAGTGTACGAGAGGTGCGAGAGTGTCAGTGTACGAGAGGTGCGTGTGTGTCAGTGTACGAGAGGTGCGAGTGAGTCAGTGTACGAGAGGTGCGAGCGTGTCAGTGTACGAGAGGTGCGAGTGTGTCAGTGTACGAGAGGTGAGAGTGTCAGTGTACGAGAGGTGCGAGTGTGTCAGTGTACGAGAGGTGCGAATGTGTCAGTGTACGAGAGGTGCGAGCGTGTCAGTGTACGAGAGGTGAGTGTGTCAGTGTACGAGAGGTGCGAGTGCGTCAGTGTACAAGAGGTGCGAGGGTGTCAGTTTACGAGAGGTGCGAGTGTGTCAGTGTAGGAGAGGCGCGAGTGTGTCAGTGTACGAGTGGTGCGAGCGTGTCAGTGTACGAGAGGTGCGAGTGTGTCAGTGTACGAGAGGTGCGACTGTGTCAGTGTACGAGAGGTGCGATTGTGTCAGTGTACGAGAGGTGAGTGTGTCAGTGTACGAGAGGTGCGAGTGTGTCAGTGCACGAGAGGTGCGAGTGTCAGTTTACGCTAGGTGCGAGTGTGTCAGTGTACGAGAGCTGCGAGTGTGTCAGTGTACGAGAGGTGCGAGTGTGTCAGTGTACGATAGGTGAGAGTGTGTCAGTGTACCAGAGGTGCGAGTGTGTCAGTGAACGAGAGGTGCGAGTGTGTCAGTGTACGAGAGGTGCGGGTGTGCCAGTGTACGAGAGGTGTGAGTGTGTCCGTGTACGCGGGGTGCGAGTGTGTCAGTGTACGAGAGGTACGAGTGCATCAGTGTACGAGAGGTGCGAGTGCGTCAGTGTACGAGAGGTGCGATTGTGTCGGAGTACAAGAGGTGCGAGTGTGTCAGTGTACGAGAGGTGCGAGCGTGTCAGTGTACGAGAGGTGAGTGTGTCAGTGTACGAGAGGTGCGAGTGCATCAGTGTACGAGAGGTTCGAGTGTGTCAGTGTACGAGAGGTGCAAGTGTGCCAGTGTGTGAGAGGTGAGTGTGTCAGTGTACGAGAGGTGCGAGTGTGTCAGTGTACGAGAGTTGCGAGTGTGTCAGTGTAGGAGAGGTGCGAGCGTGTCAGTGTACGACAGGTGCGAGTGTGTCAGTGTATGAGAGGTGCGAGTGTGTTAGTGTACGATAGGTGCGAGTGTGTCAGTGTACGAGAGGTGCCAGTGTGTCAGTGTACGAGAGGTGCGAGCGTGTCAGTGTACGAGAGGTGCGAGCGTGTCAGTGTACGAGAGGTGCGAGTGTGTCAGTGTACGAGAGGTGCGAGCGTGTCAGTGTACGAGAGGTGCGAGCGTGTCAGTGTACGAGAGGTGCGAGTGTGTCAGTGTACGAGAGGTGCGAGCGTGTCAGTGTACGAGAGGTGAGTGTGTCAATGTACGAGAGTTGCGAGTGTGTCCGTGTACGAGAGGTGAGTGTGTCAGTGTACGAGAGGTGCGAGTGTGTCAGAGTACGAGAGGTGCGAGTGTTTCAGTGTACGAGAGGTGCGAGTGTGTCAGTGTACGAGAGGTGAGTGTGTCAGTGTACGAGAGGTGCGAGTGCGTCAGTGTACGAGAGGTGCGAGTGTGTCAGTGTACGAGAGGTGAGTGTGTGTCAGTGTACAAGAGGTGAGTGTGTCAGTGTACGAGAGGTGCGAGTGTGCCAGTGTACGAGAGGTGCGAGTGTGGCAGTGTACGAGAGGTGCGAGCGTGTCAGTGTACGAGAGGTGAGTGTGTCAGTGTACGAGAGGTGAGTGTGTCAGTGTACGAGAGGTGCGAGCGCGTCAGTGTCCGAGAGGTGCGAGTGGGTCAGTGTATGAGAGGTGCGAGTGTGTCAGTGTACGAGAGGTGCGAGTGCGTCAGTGTACGAGAGGTGAGTGTGCCAGTGTACGAAAGGTGCGAGTGCGTCAGTGAATTAGAGGTGTGAGTGTGTCAGTGTACGAGAGGCACGAGTGCGTCAGTGTACGAGAGGTGCGAGTGTGTCAGTGTACGAGAGGTGAGTGTGTCAGTGTACGAGAGGTGAGTGTGTCAGTGTATGAGAGGTGCGAGTGTGTCAGTGTACGAGAGGTGAGTGTGTCAGTGTACGAGATGTGCGAGTGTGTCAGTGTACGAGAGGTGTGAGTGTGTCAGTGTACGAGAGGTGAGTGTGTCAGTGTATGAGAGGTGCGAGTGTGTCAGTGTACGAGAGGTGCGAGTGTATCAGTGTACGAGAGGTGCGAGAGTGTCAGTGTACGAGAGGTGCGAGTGCGTCAGTGTACGAGAGGTGAGTGTATCAGTGTACGAGAGGTGCGAGTGTGTCAGTGTACGAGAGGTGCGAGTGTGTCAGTGTACGAGAGGTGAGTGTGTGTCAGTGTACGTGAGGTGCGTGTGTGTCAGTGAACGAGAGGTGCGAGTGTGTCAGTGTACGAGAGGTGCGAGTGTGTCAGTGTCCGTGAGGTGCGATTGTGTCAGTGTACGAGAGGTGAGTGTGTCAGTGTACGAGAGGTGAGTGTGTCAGTGTACGAGAGGGACGAGTGCGTCAGTTTACGAGAGGTGCGAGAGTGTCAGTGTACGAGAGGTGCGAGTGTGTCAGTGTACGAGAGGTGCGAGTGTGTCAGTGTACGAGAGGTGAGTGTGTCAGTGTACGATAGGTACGAGTGCGTCAGTGTACGAGAGGTGCGAGTGTGTCAGTGTACGACGGATGCGAGTGTGACAGTGTACGAGAGGTGTGAGTGTGTCAGTGTACGAGAGGTGCGAGTGTGTCAGTGTACGAGAGGTGCGAGTGAGTCAGTGTACGAGAGGTGCGAGTGGGTCAGTGTACGAGTGGTGCGAGTGTGTCAGTGTACGAGAGGTGCGAGCGTCTCAGTGTACGAGAGGTGAGTGTGTCAGTGTACGAGAGGTGCGAGTGTGTCAGTGTACGAGAGGTGCGAGTGTGTCAGTGTACGAGAGGTGCGAGCGTGTCAATGTACGAGAGGTGCGAGTGTGTCAGTGTACGAGAGGTGCGAGCGTGTCAGTGTAGGAGAGGTACGAGTGTGTCAGTGTACGAGAGGTGCGAGTGTGTCAGTGTACGAGAGGTGAGTGTGTCAGTGTACGAGTGTGCGAGTGTGTCAGTGTACGAGGTGCGAGAGTGTCAGTGTTCGAGAGGTGCGAGTGTGTCAGTGTTCGAGAGGTGCGAGTGTGTCAGTGTACGAGAGGTGTGAGCGTGTCAGTGTAAGAGAGGTGAGTGTGTCAGTGTATGAGAGGTGCGGGCGTGTCAGTGTACGAGAGGTGCGAGCGTGTCAGTGTACGAGAGGTGAGTGTGTCAGTGTACGAGAGGTGCAAATGCGTCAGTGTGCGAGAGGTGCGAGTGTGTCAGTGTACGAGAGGTGCGAGAGTGTCAGTGTACGAGAGGTGCGAGTGTGTCAGTGTACGAGAGGTGCGAGTGAGTCAGTGTACGAGAGGTGCGAGCGTGTCAGTGTACGAGAGGTGCGAGTGTGTCAGTGTACGAGAGGTGAGAGTGTCAGTGTACGAGAGGTGCGAGTGTGTCAGTGTACGAGAGGTGCGAGTGTGTCAGTGTACGAGAGGTGCGAGTGTGTCAGTGTACGAGAGGTGCGAGCGTGTCAGTGTACGAGAGGTGAGTGTGTCAGTGTACGAGAGGTGCGAGTGCGTCAGTGTACAAGAGGTGCGAGGGTGTCAGTTTACGAGAGGTGCGAGTGTGTCAGTGTAGGAGAGGCGCGAGTGTGTCAGTGTACGAGTGGTGCGAGCGTGTCAGTGTACGAGAGGTGCGAGTGTGTCAGTGTACGAGAGGTGCGACTGTGTCAGTGTACGAGAGGTGCGATTGTGTCAGTGTACGAGAGGTGAGTGTGTCAGTGTACGAGAGGTGCGAGCGTGTCAGTGTACGAGAGGTGAGCGTGTCAGTGTACGAGAGGTGCGAGTGTGTCAGTGTACGAGAGGTGCGAGTGTGTCAGTGTACGAGAGGTGCGAGTGTGTCAGTGTACGAGAGGTGCCAGTGTGTCAGTGTACGAGAGGTGCCAGTGTGTCAGTGTAGGAGAGGTGCGAGTGCGTCAGTGTACGAGAGGTGCGAGTGCGTCAGTGTACAAGAGGTGCGAGTGTGTCAGTGTACGAGAGGTGCGAGTGTGTCAGTGTATGAGAGGTGCGAGTGTGTCAGTGTACGAGAGGTGCGAGCGTGTCAGTGTACGAGAGGTGCGAGTGTGTCAGTGTATGAGAGGTGCGAGCGTGTCAGTGTACGAGAGGTGCGAGTGCGTCAGTGTACGAGAGGTGAGTGTGTCAGTGTACGAGAGGTGCGAGTGTGTCAGTGTACGAGAGGTGCGAGTGCATCAGTGTACAAGAGGTACGAGTGCGTCAGTGTACGAGAGGTGCGAGTGTGTCAGTTACGAGAGGTGCGAGTGCGTCAGTGTACGAGAGGTGAGTGTGTCAGTGTACGAGAGGTGCGAGTGTGTCAGTGTACGAGAGGTGCGAGTGTGTCAGTGTACGAGAGGTGAGTGTATCAGTGTACGAGAGGTGCGAGTGTGTCAGTGTACGAGAGGTGCGAGTGTGTCAGTGTACGAGAGGTGCGAGTGTGCCAGTGTACGAGAGGTGAGTGTGTGTCAGTGTACGAGAGGTGCGTGTGTGTCAGTGTACGAGAGGTACGAGTGCGTCAGTGTACAAGAGGTGCGAGCATGTCAGTGTACGAGAGGTGCGAGCGTGTCAGTGTACGAGAGGTGCGAGTGTGTCAGTGTACGAGAGGTGCGAGTGTGTCAGTGTACGAGAGGTGCGAGTGAGTCAGTGTACGAGAGGTGCGAGCGGGTCAGTGTACGAGAGGTGCGAGCGTGTCAGTGTACGAGAGGTGCGAGCGAGTCAGTGTACGAGAGGTGCGAGTGTGTCAGTGTACGAGAGGTGCGAGCGTGTCAGTGTACGAGAGGTGCGAGCGTGTCAGTGTACGAGAGGTGGGAGTGTGTCAGTGTACAAGAGGTGAGTGTGCCAGTGTACGAGAGGTGAGTGTGTCAGTGTACGAGAGGTGCGAGTGTGTCAGTGTACGAGAGGTGCGAGTGTGTCAGTGTACGAGAGGGGAGTGTGTCAGTTTATGAGAGGTGAGTGTGTCAGTGTACGAGAGGTGCGAGTGTGTCAGTGTACGGGAGGTGCGAGTGTGTCAGTGTACGAGAGGTGCGAGTGTGTCAGTGTACGAGAGGTGCGAGCGTGTCAGTGTACGAGAGGTGCGAGCGAGTCAGTGTACGAGAGGTGCGAGCGTGTCAGTGTACGAGAGGTGCGAGCGTGTCAGTGTACGAGAGGTGCGAGTGTGTCAGTGTACAAGAGGTGAGTGTGTCAGTGTACGAGAGGTGAGTGTGTCAGTGTACGAGAGGTGCGAGCGTGTCAGTGTACGAGAGGTGCGAGTGTGTCAGTGTACGAGAGGTGCGAGTGTGTCAGTGTACGAGAGGGGAGTGTGTCAGTTTATGAGAGGAGAGTGTGTCAGTGTACGAGAGGCGCGAGTGTGTCAGTGTATGAGAGGTGCGAGTGTGTAAGTGTACGAGAGGTGAGTGTGTCAGTGTACAAGAGGTACGAGTGCGTCAGTGTACGAGAGGTGCGAGTGTGTCGGTGTACGAGAGGTGCGAGCGTGTCAGTGTACGAGAGGTGCGAGTGTGTCAGTGTACGAGAGGTGCGTGTGTGTCAGTGTATGAGAGGTGAGTGTGTCAGTGTACGAGATGTGCGAGTGTGTCAGTGTACGAGAGGTGCGAGTGTGTAAGTGTACGAGAGGTGAGTGTGTCGGTGTACGAGAGGTGCATGTGTCAGGGTACGAGAGGTGCGAGCGTGTCAGTGTACGAGAGGTGCGAGTGTGTCAGTGTACGTGAGGTGCGAGTGTGTCAGTGTATGAGAGGTGAGTGTGTCAGTGTACGAGAGGTGAGTGTGTCAGTGTACGAGAGGTACGAGTGCGTCAGTTTACGAGAGGTGCGAGAGTGTCAGTGTACGAGAGGTGCGAGTGTGTCAGTGTACGAGAGGTGCGAGTGTGTCTGTGTACGAGAGGTGAGTGTGTCAGTGTACGAGAGGTACGAGTGCGTCAGTGTGCGAGTGGTGCGAGTGTGTCAGTGTACGAGAGGTGCGAGTGTGTCAGTGTACAAGAGGTGCGAGTGAGTCAGTGTACAAGAGGTGAGTGTGTCAGTGTACGAGAGGTACGAGTGCATCAGTGTGCGAGAGGTGCGAGTGTGTCAGTGTACGAGAGGTGCGAGTGTGACAGTGTACGAGAGGTGTGAGTGTGTCAGTGTACGAGAGGTGCGAGTGTGTCAGTGTACGAGAGGTGCGAGTGAGTCAGTGTACGAGAGGTGCGAGCGTCTCAGTGTACGAGAGGTGAGTGTGTCAGTGTACGAGAGTTGCGAGTGTGTCAGTGTACGAGAGGTGCGAGTGTGTCAGTGTACGAGAGGCACGAATGTGTCAGTGTACGAGAGGTGCGAGTGTGTCAATGTACGAGAGGTGCGAGTGTGTCAGTGTATGAGAGGAGCGAGTGTGTTAGTTTACGAGAGGTGCGAGTGTGTCAGTGTACGAGAGGTGCCAGTGTGTCAATGTACGAGAGGAGCGAGCGCGTCAGTGTACGAGAGGTGCGAGCGTGTCAGTGCACGAGAGGTGCGAGCATATCAGTGTACGAGAGGTGCGAGTGTGTCAGTGTACGAGAGGTGCGAGCGTGTCAGTGTACGAGAGGTGCGAGTGTGTCAGTGTACGAGAGGTGCGAGCGTGTCAGTGTACGAGAGGTGAGTGTGTCAATGTACGAGAGGTGCGAGTGTGTCAGTGTACGAGAGGTGAGTGTGTCAGTGTATGAGAGGTGCGAGTGTATCAGAGTACGAGAGGTGCGAGTGTTTCAGTGTACGAGAGGTGCGAGTGTGTCAGTGTACGAGAGGTGAGTGTGTCAGAGTACGAGAGGTGCGAATGTGTCAGTGTACGAGAGGTGTGAGTGTGTCAGTGTACGAGAGGTGCGAGTGTGTCAGTGTACGAGAGGTGCGAGTGTCAGTTTACGCTAGGTGCGAGTGTGCCAGTGTACGAGAGGTGCGAGTGTGTCAGTGTACGAGAGGTGCGAGTGTGTCAGTGTGCGAGAGGTGCGAGTGTGTCAGTGTACGAGAGGTGCGAGTGTGTCAGTGTACGAGAGGTACAAGTGTGTCAGTGTACGAGAGGTGCGAGTGTGTCAATGTACGAGAGGTGCGAGTGTGTCAGTGTACAAGAGGTGCGAGCGTATCAGTGTAGGAGAGGTACGAGTGTGTCAGTGTACGAGAGGTGCGAGTGTGTCAGTGTACGAGAGGTGTGTGTGCCAGTGTACGAGAGGTGCGAGTGTGTCAGTGTACGAGAGGTGCGAGTGTGTGAGTGTACGAGAGGTGCCAGTGTGTCAGTATACGAGAGGTGAGTGTGTCAGTGTACGAGTGTGCGAGTGTGTCAGTGTACGAGGTGCGAGAGTGTCAGTGTTCGAGAGGTGCGAGTGTGTCAGTGTTCGAGAGGTGCGAGTGTGTCAGTGTACGAGAGGTGTGAGCGTGTCAGTGTACGAAAGGTGAGTGTGTCAGTGTATGAGAGGTGCGAGCGTGTCAGTGTACGAGAGGTGCGAGTGTGTCAGTGTACGAGAGGTGAGTGTGTCAGTGTACGAGAGGTGCAAATGCGTCAGTGTGCGAGAGGTGCGAGTGTGTCAGTGTACGAGAGGTGCGAGAGTGTCAGTGTACGAGAGGTGTGAGTGTGTCAGTGTACGAGAGGTGCGAGTGTGTCAGTGTACGAGAGGTGCGAGCGTGTCAGTGTACGAGAGGTGCGAGTGTGTCAGTGTACGAGAGGTGAGAGTGTCAGTGTACGAGAGGTGCGAGTGTGTCAGTGTACGAGAGGTGCGAATGTGTCAGTGTACGAGAGGTGCGAGCGTGTCAGTGTACGAGAGGTGAGTGTGTCAGTGTACGAGAGGTGCGAGTGCGTCAGTGTACAAGAGGTGCGAGGGTGTCAGTGTACGAGAGGTGCGAGTGTGTCAGTGTACGAGAGGTGCGACTGTGCCAGTGTACGAGAGGTGAGTGTGTGTCAGTGTACGAGAGGTGCGTGTGTGTCAGTGTACGAGAGGTACGAGTGCATCAGTGTACAAGAGGTGCGAGCATGTCAGTGTACGAGAGGTGCGAGCGTGTCAGTGTACGAGAGGTGCGAGTGTGTCAGTGTACGAGAGGTGCGAGTGTGTCAGTGTACGAGAGGTGCGAGTGAGTCAGTGTACGAGAGGTGCGAGCGGGTCAGTGTACGAGAGGTGCGAGCGTGTCAGTGTACGAGAGGTGCGAGCGAGTCAGTGTACGAGAGGTGCGAGTGTGTCAGTGTACGAGAGGTGCGAGCGTGTCAGTGTACGAGAGGTGCGAGCGTGTCAGTGTACGAGAGGTGGGAGTGTGTCAGTGTACAAGAGGTGAGTGTGCCAGTGTACGAGAGGTGAGTGTGTCAGTGTACGAGAGGTGCGAGCGTGTCAGTGTACGAGAGGTGCGAGTGTGTCAGTGTACGAGAGGTGCGAGTGTGTCAGTGTACGAGAGGGGAGTGTGTCAGTTTATGAGAGGTGAGTGTGTCAGTGTACGAGAGGTGCGAGTGTGTCAGTGTACGGGAGGTGCGAGTGTGTCAGTGTACGAGAGGTGCGAGTGTGTCAGTGTACGAGAGGTGCGAGCGTGTCAGTGTACGAGAGGTGCGAGCGAGTCAGTGTACGAGAGGTGCGAGCGTGTCAGTGTACGAGAGGTGCGAGCGTGTCAGTGTACGAGAGGTGCGAGTGTGTCAGTGTACAAGAGGTGAGTGTGTCAGTGTACGAGAGGTGAGTGTGTCAGTGTACGAGAGGTGCGAGCGTGTCAGTGTACGAGAGGTGCGAGTGTGTCAGTGTACGAGAGGTGCGAGTGTGTCAGTGTACGAGAGGGGAGTGTGTCAGTTTATGAGAGGAGAGTGTGTCAGTGTACGAGAGGCGCGAGTGTGTCAGTGTATGAGAGGTGCGAGTGTGTAAGTGTACGAGAGGTGAGTGTGTCAGTGTACAAGAGGTACGAGTGCGTCAGTGTACGAGAGGTGCGAGTGTGTCGGTGTACGAGAGGTGCGAGCGTGTCAGTGTACGAGAGGTGCGAGTGTGTCAGTGTACGAGAGGTGCGTGTGTGTCAGTGTATGAGAGGTGAGTGTGTCAGTGTACGAGATGTGCGAGTGTGTCAGTGTACGAGAGGTGCGAGTGTGTAAGTGTACGAGAGGTGAGTGTGTCGGTGTACGAGAGGTGCATGTGTCAGGGTACGAGAGGTGCGAGCGTGTCAGTGTACGAGAGGTGCGAGTGTGTCAGTGTACGTGAGGTGCGAGTGTGTCAGTGTATGAGAGGTGAGTGTGTCAGTGTACGAGAGGTGAGTGTGTCAGTGTACGAGAGGTACGAGTGCGTCAGTTTACGAGAGGTGCGAGAGTGTCAGTGTACGAGAGGTGCGAGTGTGTCAGTGTACGAGAGGTGCGAGTGTGTCTGTGTACGAGAGGTGAGTGTGTCAGTGTACGAGAGGTACGAGTGCGTCAGTGTGCGAGTGGTGCGAGTGTGTCAGTGTACGAGAGGTGCGAGTGTGTCAGTGTACAAGAGGTGCGAGTGAGTCAGTGTACAAGAGGTGAGTGTGTCAGTGTACGAGAGGTACGAGTGCATCAGTGTGCGAGAGGTGCGAGTGTGTCAGTGTACGAGAGGTGCGAGTGTGACAGTGTACGAGAGGTGTGAGTGTGTCAGTGTACGAGAGGTGCGAGTGTGTCAGTGTACGAGAGGTGCGAGTGAGTCAGTGTACGAGAGGTGCGAGCGTCTCAGTGTACGAGAGGTGAGTGTGTCAGTGTACGAGAGTTGCGAGTGTGTCAGTGTACGAGAGGTGCGAGTGTGTCAGTGTACGAGAGGCACGAATGTGTCAGTGTACGAGAGGTGCGAGTGTGTCAATGTACGAGAGGTGCGAGTGTGTCAGTGTATGAGAGGAGCGAGTGTGTTAGTTTACGAGAGGTGCGAGTGTGTCAGTGTACGAGAGGTGCCAGTGTGTCAATGTACAAGAGGAGCGAGCGCGTCAGTGTACGAGAGGTGCGAGCGTGTCAGTGCACGAGAGGTGCGAGCATATCAGTGTACGAGAGGTGCGAGTGTGTCAGTGTACGAGAGGTGCGAGCGTGTCAGTGTACGAGAGGTGCGAGTGTGTCAGTGTACGAGAGGTGCGAGCGTGTCAGTGTACGAGAGGTGAGTGTGTCAATGTACGAGAGGTGCGAGTGTGTCAGTGTACGAGAGGTGAGTGTGTCAGTGTATGAGAGGTGCGAGTGTATCAGAGTACGAGAGGTGCGAGTGTTTCAGTGTACGAGAGGTGCGAGTGTGTCAGTGTACGAGAGGTGAGTGTGTCAGAGTACGAGAGGTGCGAATGTGTCAGTGTACGAGAGGTGTGAGTGTGTCAGTGTACGAGAGGTGCGAGTGTGTCAGTGTACGAGAGGTGCGAGTGTCAGTTTACGCTAGGTGCGAGTGTACCAGTGTATGAGAGGTGCGAGTGTGTCAGTGTACGAGAGGTGCGAGTGTGTCAGTGTGCGAGAGGTGCGAGTGTGTCAGTGTACGAGAGGTGCGAGTGTGTCAGTGTACGAGAGGTACAAGTGTGTCAGTGTACGAGAGGTGCGAGTGTGTCAATGTACGAGAGGTGCGAGTGTGTCAGTGTACAAGAGGTGCGAGCGTATCAGTGTAGGAGAGGTACGAGTGTGTCAGTGTACGAGAGGTGCGAGTGTGTCAGTGTACGAGAGGTGTGTGTGCCAGTGTACGAGAGGTGCGAGTGTGTCAGTGTACGAGAGGTGCGAGTGTGTGAGTGTACGAGAGGTGCCAGTGTGTCAGTATACGAGAGGTGAGTGTGTCAGTGTACGAGTGTGCGAGTGTGTCAGTGTACGAGGTGCGAGAGTGTCAGTGTTCGAGAGGTGCGAGTGTGTCAGTGTGCGAGAGGTGCGAGTGTGTCAGTGTACGAGAGGTGTGAGCGTGTCAGTGTACGAAAGGTGAGTGTGTCAGTGTATGAGAGGTGCGAGCGTGTCAGTGTACGAGAGGTGCGAGTGTGTCAGTGTACGAGAGGTGAGTGTGTCAGTGTACGAGAGGTGCAAATGCGTCAGTGTGCGAGAGGTGCGAGTGTGTCAGTGTACGAGAGGTGCGAGAGTGTCAGTGTACGAGAGGTGTGAGTGTGTCAGTGTACGAGAGGTGCGAGTGTGTCAGTGTACGAGAGGTGCGAGCGTGTCAGTGTACGAGAGGTGCGAGTGTGTCAGTGTACGAGAGGTGAGAGTGTCAGTGTACGAGAGGTGCGAGTGTGTCAGTGTACGAGAGGTGCGAATGTGTCAGTGTACGAGAGGTGCGAGCGTGTCAGTGTACGAGAGGTGAGTGTGTCAGTGTACGAGAGGTGCGAGTGCGTCAGTGTACAAGAGGTGCGAGGGTGTCAGTGTACGAGAGGTGCGAGTATGTCAGTGTAGGAGAGGCGCGAGTGTGTCAGTGTACGAGAGGTGCGAGCGTGTCAGTGTACGAGAGGTGCGAGTGTGTCAGTGTACGAGAGGTTCGACTGTGTCAGTGTACGAGAGGTGCGATTGTGTCAGTGTACGAGAGGTGAGTGTGTCAGTGTACGAGAGGTGCGAGCGTGTCAGTGTACGAGAGGTGAGCGTGTCAGTGTACGAGAGGTGCGAGTGTGTCTGTGTACGAGAGGTGCGAGTGTGTCAGTGTACGAGAGGTGCCAGTGTGTCAGTGTACGAGAGGTGCCAGTGCGTCAGTGTACGAGAGGTGCGAGTGCGTCAGTGTACGAGAGGTGCGAGTGCGTCAGTGTACGAGAGGTGCGAGTGTGTCAGTGTACGAGAGGTGCGAGAGTGTCAGTGTACGAGAGGTGCGAGTGTGTCAGTGTACGAGAGGTGCGAGTGTGTCAGTGTACGAGAGGTGCGAGCGTGTCAGTGTACGAGAGGTGCGAGTGTGTCAGTGTACGAGAGGTGAGAGTGTCAGTGTACGAGAGGTGCGAGTGTGTCAGTGTACGAGAGGTGCGAATGTGTCAGTGTACGAGAGGTGCGAGCGTGTCAGTGTACGAGAGGTGCGAGTGCGTCAGTGTACAAGAGGTGCGAGGGTGTCAGTGTAGGAGAGGCGCGAGTGTGTCAGTGTACGAGAGGTGCGAGTGTGTCAGTGTACGAGAGGTTCGACTGTGTCAGTGTACGAGAGGTGCGATTGTGTCAGTGTACGAGAGGTGAGTATGTCAGTGTACGAGAGGTGCGAGCGTGTCAGTGTACGAGAGGTGAGCATGTCAGTGTACGAGAGGTGCGAGTGTGTCAGTGTACGAGAGGTGCGAGTGTGTCAGTGTACGAGAGGTGCCAGTGTGTCAGTGTACGAGAGGTGCCAGTGTGTCAGTGTACGAGAGGTGCGAGTGCGTCAGTGTACGAGAGGTGCGAGTGCGTCAGTGTACGAGAGGTGCGAGCGTGTCAGTGTACGAGAGGTGCGAGCGTGTCAGTGTATGAGAGGTGCGAGCGTTCAGTGTACGAGAGGTGCGAGTGCGTCAGTGTACGAGAGGTGAGTGTGTCAGTGTACGAGAGGTGCGAGTGTGTCAGTGTACGAGAGGTGCGAGTGTGTCCGTGTACGAGAGGTGAGTGTGTGTCAGTGTACGAGAGGTGCGAGTGTGTCAGTGTACGAGAGGTGCGAGTGCGTCAGTGTACGAGAGGTGAGTGTGCCAGTGTACGAGAGGTGCGAGTGCGTCAGTGTACGAGAGGTGAGTGTGCCAGTGTACGAGAGGTGCGAGTGTGTCAGTGTACGAGAGGTGCGAGTGTGTCAGTGTACGAGAGGTGAGTGTATCAGTGTACGAGAGGTGCGAGTGTGTCAGTGTACGAGAGGTGCGAGTGTGTCAGTGTACGAGAGGTGAGTGTGTGTCAGTGTACGAGAGGTGCGTGTGTGTCAGTGTACGAGAGGTACGAGTGCGTCAGTGTACGAGAGGTGCGAGTGTGTCAGTGTACGAGAGGTGCGAGCGTGTCAGTGTACGAGAGGTGCGAGTGTGTCAGTGTACGAGAGGTGCGAGTGTGTCAGTGTACGAGAGGTGAGCGTGTCAGTGTACGAGAGGTGCGAGCGTGTCAGTGTACGAGAGGTGCGAGCGTGTCAGTGTACGAGAGGTGCGAGCGAGTCAGTGTACGAGAGGTGCGAGCGTGTCAGTGTACGAGAGGTGCGAGCGTGTCAGTGTACGAGAGGTGCGAGCGTGTCAGTGTACGAGAGGTGCGAGCGTGTCAGTGTACAAGAGGTGAGTGTGTCAGTGTACGAGAGGTGAGTGTGTCAGTGTACGAGAGGTGCGAGCGTGTCAGTGTACGAGAGGTGCGAGTGTGTCAGTGTACGAGAGGTGCGAGTGTGTCAGTGTACGAGAGGGGAGTGTGTCAGTGTATGAGAGGTGAGTGTGTCAGTGTACGAGAGGTGCGAGTGTGTCAGTGTACGGGAGGTGCGAGTGTGTCAGCGTACGAGAGGTGCGAGTGTGTCAGTGTACGAGAGGTGCGAGCGTGTCAGTGTACGAGAGGTGCGAGCGTGTCAGTGTACGAGAGGTGCGAGCATGTCAGTGTACGAGAGGTGCAAGTGTGTCAGTGTACGAGTGGTGCGAGCGTGTCAGTGTACGAGAGGTGCGAGTGTGTCAGTGTACGAGAGGTGCAAGTGTGTCAGTGTACGAGAGGTGAGTGTGTCAGTGTACGAGAGGCGCGAGTGTGTCAGTGTATGAGAGGTGCGAGTGTGTAAGTGTACGAGAGGTGAGTGTGTCAGTGTACAAGAGGTACGAGTGTGTCAGTGTGCGAGAGGTGCGTGTGTGTCATTGTATGAGAGGTGAGTGTGTCAGTGTACGAGATGTGCGAGCGTGTCAGTGTACGAGAGGTGCGAGCGTGTCAGTGTACGAGAGGTGCGAGCGTGTCAGTGTACGAGAGGTACGAGTGCGTCAGTGTACGAGAGGTGCGAGTGTGTCAGTGTACGAGAGGTGCGAGCGTGTCAGTGTACGAGAGGTGCGAGTGTGTCAGTGTACGAGAGGTGCGAGTGTGTCAGTGTACGAGAGGTGAGTGTGTCAGTGTACGAGAGGTGCGAGCGTGTCAGTGTACGAGAGGTGCGAGCGTGTCAGTGTACGAGAGGTGCGAGCGAGTCAGTGTACGAGAGGTGCGAGCGTGTCAGTGTACGAGAGGTGCGAGCGTGTCAGTGTACGAGAGGTGCGAGCGTGTCAGTGTACGAGAGGTGCGAGCGTGTCAGTGTACAAGAGGTGAGTGTGTCAGTGTATGAGAGGTGAGTGTGTCAGTGTACGAGAGGTGCGAGCGTGTCAGGGTACGAGAGGTGCGAGTGTGTCAGTGTACGAGAGGTGCGAGTGTGTCAGTGTACGAGAGGGGAGTGTGTCAGTGTATGAGAGGTGAGTGTGTCAGTGTACGAGAGGTGCGAGTGTGTCAGTGTACGGGAAGTGCGAGTGTGTCAGCGTACGAGAGGTGCGAGTGTGTCAGTGTACGAGAGGTGCGAGCGTGTCATTGTACGAGAGGTGCGAGCGTGTCAGTGTACGAGAGGTGCGAGCATGTCAGTGTACGAGAGGTGCAAGTGTGTCAGTGTACGAGTGGTGCGAGCGTGTCAGTGTACGAGAGGTGCGAGTGTGTCAGTGTACGAGAGGTGCAAGTGTGTCAGTGTACGAGAGGTGAGTGTGTCAGTGTACGAGAGGCGCGAGTGTGTCAGTGTATGAGAGGTGCGAGTGTGTAAGTGTACGAGAGGTGAGTGTGTCAGTGTACAAGAGGTACGAGTGCGTCAGTGTGCGAGAGGTGCGTGTGTGTCATTGTATGAGAGGTGAGTGTGTCAGTGTACGAGATGTGCGAGTGTGTCAGTGTACGAGAGGTGCGAGCATGTCAGTGTACGAGAGGTGAGTGTGTCAGTGTACGAGAGGTGCGAGTGCGTCAGTGTACAAGAGGTGCGAGGGTGTCAGTGTACGAGAGGTGCGAGTATGTCAGTGTAGGAGAGGCGCGAGTGTGTCAGTGTACGAGAGGTGCGAGCGTGTCAGTGTACGAGAGGTGCGAGTGTGTCAGTGTACGAGAGGTTCGACTGTGTCAGTGTACGAGAGGTGCGATTGTGTCAGTGTACGAGAGGTGAGTGTGTCAGTGTATGAGAGGTGCGAGCGTGTCAGTGTACGAGAGGTGAGCGTGTCAGTGTACGAGAGGTGCGAGTGTGTCTGTGTACGAGAGGTGCGAGTGTGTCAGTGTACGAGAGGTGCCAGTGTGTCAGTGTACGAGAGGTGCCAGTGCGTCAGTGTACGAGAGGTGCGAGTGCGTCAGTGTACGAGAGGTGCGAGTGCGTCAGTGTACGAGAGGTGCGAGTGTGTCAGTGTACGAGAGGTGCGAGAGTGTCAGTGTACGAGAGGTGCGAGTGTGTCAGTGTACGAGAGGTGCGAGTGTGTCAGTGTACGAGAGGTGCGAGCGTGTCAGTGTACGAGAGGTGCGAGTGTGTCAGTGTACGAGAGGTGAGAGTGTCAGTGTACGAGAGGTGCGAGTGTGTCAGTGTACGAGAGGTGCGAATGTGTCAGTGTACGAGAGGTGCGAGCGTGTCAGTGTACGAGAGGTGCGAGTGCGTCAGTGTACAAGAGGTGCGAGGGTGTCAGTGTAGGAGAGGCGCGAGTGTGTCAGTGTACGAGAGGTGCGAGTGTGTCAGTGTACGAGAGGTTCGACTGTGTCAGTGTACGAGAGGTGCGATTGTGTCAGTGTACGAGAGGTGAGTATGTCAGTGTACGAGAGGTGCGAGCGTGTCAGTGTACGAGAGGTGAGCATGTCAGTGTACGAGAGGTGCGAGTGTGTCAGTGTACGAGAGGTGCGAGTGTGTCAGTGTACGAGAGGTGCCAGTGTGTCAGTGTACGAGAGGTGCCAGTGTGTCAGTGTACGAGAGGTGCGAGTGCGTCAGTGTACGAGAGGTGCGAGTGCGTCAGTGTACGAGAGGTGCGAGTGTGTCAGTGTACGAGAGGTGCGAGTGTGTCAGTGTATGAGAGGTACGAGTGTGTCAGTGTACGAGAGGTGCGAGCGTGTCAGTGTACGAGAGGTGCGAGCGTGTCAGTGTATGAGAGGTGCGAGCGTTCAGTGTACGAGAGGTGCGAGTGCGTCAGTGTACGAGAGGTGAGTGTGTCAGTGTACGAGAGGTGCGAGTGTGTCAGTGTACGAGAGGTGCGAGTGTGTCCGTGTACGAGAGGTGAGTGTGTGTCAGTGTACGAGAGGTGCGAGTGTGTCAGTGTACGAGAGGTGCGAGTGCGTCAGTGTACGAGAGGTGCGAGTGCGTCAGTGTACGAGAGGTGAGTGTGCCAGTGTACGAGAGGTGCGAGTGCGTCAGTGTACGAGAGGTGAGTGTGCCAGTGTACGAGAGGTGCGAGTGTGTCAGTGTACGAGAGGTGCGAGTGTGTCAGTGTACGAGAGGTGAGTGTATCAGTGTACGAGAGGTGCGAGTGTGTCAGTGTACGAGAGGTGCGAGTGTGTCAGTGTACGAGAGGTGAGTGTGTGTCAGTGTACGAGAGGTGCGTGTGTGTCAGTGTACGAGAGGTACGAGTGCGTCAGTGTACGAGAGGTGCGAGTGTGTCAGTGTACGAGAGGTGCGAGCGTGTCAGTGTACGAGAGGTGCGAGTGTGTCAGTGTACGAGAGGTGCGAGTGTGTCAGTGTACGAGAGGTGAGCGTGTCAGTGTACGAGAGGTGCGAGCGTGTCAGTGTACGAGAGGTGCGAGCGTGTCAGTGTACGAGAGGCGCGAGCGAGTCAGTGTACGAGAGGTGCGAGCGTGTCAGTGTACGAGAGGTGCGAGCGTGTCAGTGTACGAGAGGTGCGAGCGTGTCAGTGTACGAGAGGTGCGAGCGTGTCAGTGTACAAGAGGTGAGTGTGTCAGTGTACGAGAGGTGAGTGTGTCAGTGTACGAGAGGTGCGAGCGTGTCAGTGTACGAGAGGTGCGAGTGTGTCAGTGTACGAGAGGTGCGAGTGTGTCAGTGTACGAGAGGGGAGTGTGTCAGTGTATGAGAGGTGAGTGTGTCAGTGTACGAGAGGTGCGAGTGTGTCAGTGTACGGGAGGTGCGAGTGTGTCAGCGTACGAGAGGTGCGAGTGTGTCAGTGTACGAGAGGTGCGAGCGTGTCAGTGTACGAGAGGTGCGAGCGTGTCAGTGTACGAGAGGTGCGAGCATGTCAGTGTACGAGAGGTGCAAGTGTGTCAGTGTACGAGTGGTGCGAGCGTGTCAGTGTACGAGAGGTGCGAGTGTGTCAGTGTACGAGAGGTGCAAGTGTGTCAGTGTACGAGAGGTGAGTGTGTCAGTGTACGAGAGGCGCGAGTGTGTCAGTGTATGAGAGGTGCGAGTGTGTAAGTGTACGAGAGGTGAGTGTGTCAGTGTACAAGAGGTACGAGTGTGTCAGTGTGCGAGAGGTGCGTGTGTGTCATTGTATGAGAGGTGAGTGTGTCAGTGTACGAGATGTGCGAGTGTGTCAGTGTACGAGAGGTGCGAGCGTGTCAGTGTACGAGAGGTGCGAGCGTGTCAGTGTACGAGAGGTACGAGTGCGTCAGTGTACGAGAGGTGCGAGTGTGTCAGTGTACGAGAGGTGCGAGCGTGTCAGTGTACGAGAGGTGCGAGTGTGTCAGTGTACGAGAGGTGCGAGTGTGTCAGTGTACGAGAGGTGAGTGTGTCAGTGTACGAGAGGTGCGAGTGCGTCAGTGTACGAGAGGTGCGAGCGTGTCAGTGTACGAGAGGTGCGAGCGAGTCAGTGTACGAGAGGTGCGAGCGTGTCAGTGTACGAGAGGTGCGAGCGTGTCAGTGTACGAGAGGTGCGAGCGTGTCAGTGTACGAGAGGTGCGAGCGTGTCAGTGTACGAGAGGTGCGAGTGTGTCAGTGTACAAGAGGTGAGTGTGTCAGTGTACGAGAGGTGAGTGTGTCAGTGTGCGAGAGCTGCGAGCATGTCAGTGTAAGAGAGGTGCGAGTGTGTCAGTGTACGAGAGGTGCGAGCCTGTCAGTGTACGAGAGGTGTGAGTGTGTCAGTGTACGAGAGGTGCGAGTGTGTCAGTGTACGAGAGGTGCGAGTGTGTCAGTGTACGAGAGGTGAGTGTGTCAGTGTACGAGAGGTGAGTGTGTCAGTGTACGAGAGGTGCGAGCGTGTCAGTGTACGAGAGGTGCGAGTGTGTCAGTGTACGAGAGGTGCGAGTGTGTCAGTGTACGAGAGGTGGGTGTGTAAGTGTACGAGAGGTGCGAGTGTGTCAGTGTACAGGAGGTGCGAGTGTGTCAGTGTACGAGAGGTACGAGTGTGTCAGTGTACGAGAGGTGCGAGCGTGTCAGTGTACGAGAGGTGCGAGCGTGTAAGTGTACGAGAGGTGCGAGTACATCAGTGTACAAGAGGTACGAGTGCGTCAGTGTACGAGAGGTGCGAGTGTGTCAGTGTACGAGAGGTGCGAGTGCGTCAGTGTACGAGAGGTGAGTGTGTCAGTGTACGAGAGGTGCGAGTGTGTCAGTGTACGAGAGGTGCGAGTGTGTCAGTGTACGAGAGGTGAGTGTGTCAGTGTACGAGAGGTGCGAGTGTGTCAGTGTACGAGAGGTGCGAGTCTGTCAGTGTACGAGAGGTGCGAGTGTGCCAGTGTACGAGAGGTGAGTGTGTGTCAGTGTACGAGAGTTGCGTGTGTGTCAGTGTACGAGAGGTACGAGTGTGTCAGTGTACGAGAGGTGAGTGTGTCAGTGTACGAGAGGTGCGAGCGTGTCAGTGTACGAGAGGTGCGAGTGTGTCAGTGTACGAAAGGTGAGTGTGTCAGTGTACGGGAGGTGCGAGTGCGTCAGTGTACGAGAGGTGCGAGTGTGTCAGTGTACGAGAGGTGCGAGCGTGTCAGTGTACGAGAGGTGCGAGTGTGTCAGTGTACGAGAGGTGCGAGTGTGTCAGTGTACGAGAGGTGAGTGTGTCAGTGTACGAGAGGTGCGAGCGTGTCAGTGTACGAGAGGTGCGAGCGTGTCAGTGTACGAGAGGTGCGAGCGAGTCAGTGTACGAGAGGTGCGAGCGTGTCAGTGTACGAGAGGTGCGAGCGTGTCAGTGTACGAGAGGTGCGAGCGTGTCAGTGTACGAGAGGTGCGAGCGTGTCAGTGTACAAGAGGTGAGTGTGTCAGTGTACGAGAGGTGAGTGTGTCAGTGTACGAGAGGTGCGAGCGTGTCAGTGTACGAGAGGTGCGAGTGTGTCAGTGTACGAGAGGTGCGAGTGTGTCAGTGTACGAGAGGGGAGTGTGTCAGTGTATGAGAGGTGAGTGTGTCAGTGTACGAGAGGTGCGAGTGTGTCAGTGTACGGGAGGTGCGAGTGTGTCAGCGTACGAGAGGTGCGAGTGTGTCAGTGTACGAGAGGTGCGAGCGTGTCAGTGTACGAGAGGTGCGAGCGTGTCAGTGTACGAGAGGTGCGAGCATGTCAGTGTACGAGAGGTGCAAGTGTGTCAGTGTACGAGTGGTGCGAGCGTGTCAGTGTACGAGAGGTGCGAGTGTGTCAGTGTACGAGAGGTGCAAGTGTGTCAGTGTACGAGAGGTGAGTGTGTCAGTGTACGAGAGGCGCGAGTGTGTCAGTGTATGAGAGGTGCGAGTGTGTAAGTGTACGAGAGGTGAGTGTGTCAGTGTACAAGAGGTACGAGTGTGTCAGTGTGCGAGAGGTGCGTGTGTGTCATTGTATGAGAGGTGAGTGTGTCAGTGTACGAGATGTGCGAGTGTGTCAGTGTACGAGAGGTGCGAGCGTGTCAGTGTACAAGAGGTGCGAGCGTGTCAGTGTACGAGAGGTACGAGTGCGTCAGTGTACGAGAGGTGCGAGTGTGTCAGTGTACGAGAGGTGCGAGCGTGTCAGTGTACGAGAGGTGCGAGTGTGTCAGTGTACGAGAGGTGCGAGTGTGTCAGTGTACGAGAGGTGCGAGTGTGTCAGTGTACGAGAGGTGAGTGTGTCAGTGTACGAGAGGTGCGAGCGTGTCAGTGTACGAGAGGTGCGAGCGTGTCAGTGTACGAGAGGTGCGAGCGAGTCAGTGTACGAGAGGTGCGAGCGTGTCAGTGTACGAGAGGTGCGAGCGTGTCAGTGTACGAGAGGTGCGAGCGTGTCAGTGTACGAGAGGTGCGAGCGTGTCAGTGTACAAGAGGTGAGTGTGTCAGTGTACGAGAGGTGAGTGTGTCAGTGTACGAGAGGTGCGAGCGTGTCAGTGTACGAGAGGTGCGAGTGTGTCAGTGTACGAGAGGTGCGAGTGTGTCAGTGTACGAGAGGGGAGTGTGTCAGTGTATGAGAGGTGAGTGTGTCAGTGTACGAGAGGTGCGAGTGTGTCAGTGTACGGGAAGTGCGAGTGTGTCAGCGTACGAGAGGTGCGAGTGTGTCAGTGTACGAGAGGTGCGAGCGTGTCAGTGTACGAGTGGTGCGAGCGTGTCAGTGTACGAGAGGTGCGAGTGTGTCAGTGTACGAGAGGTGCAAGTGTGTCAGTGTACGAGAGGTGAGTGTGTCAGTGTACGAGAGGCGCGAGTGTGTCAGTGTATGAGAGGTCCGAGTGTGTAAGTGTACGAGAGGTGAGTGTGTCAGTGTACAAGAGGTACGAGTGCGTCAGTGTGCGAGAGGTGCGTGTGTGTCATTGTATGAGAGGTGAGTGTGTCAGTGTACGAGATGTGCGAGTGTGTCAGTGTACGAGAGGTGCGAGCGTGTCAGTGTACGAGAGGTGCGAGCGTGTCAGTGTACGAGAGGTACGAGTGCGTCAGTGTACGAGAGGTGCGAGTGTGTCAGTGTACGAGAGGTGCGAGCGTGTCAGTGTACGAGAGGTGCGAGTGTGTCAGTGTACGAGAGGTGCGAGTGTGTCAGTGTACGAGAGGTGAGTGTGTCAGTGTACGAGAGGTGCGAGTGTGTCAGTGTACGAGAGGTGCGAGCGTGTCAGTGTACGAGAGGTGCGAGCGAGTCAGTGTACGAGAGGTGCGAGCGTGTCAGTGTACGAGAGGTGCGAGCGTGTCAGTGTACGAGAGGTGCGAGCGTGTCAGTGTACGAGAGGTGCGAGCGTGTCAGTGTACGAGAGGTGCGAGTGTGTCAGTGTACAAGAGGTGAGTGTGTCAGTGTACGAGAGGTGAGTGTGTCAGTGTACGAGAGGTGCGAGTGTGTCAGTGTACGAGAGGTGCGAATGTGTCAGTGTACGAGAGGTGCGAGTGTGTCAGTGTACGAGAGGGGAGTGTGTCAGTGTATGAGAGGCGAGTGTGTCAGTGTGCGAGAGCTGCGAGCATGTCAGTGTAAGAGAGGTGCGAGCGTGTCAGTGTACGAGAGGTGCGAGCCTGTCAGTGTACGAGAGGTGTGAGTGTGTCAGTGTACGAGAGGTGCGAGTGTTTCAGTGTACGAGAGGTGCGAGTGTGTCAGTGTACGAGAGGTGAGTGTGTCAGTGTACGAGAGGTGAGTGTGTCAGTGTACGAGAGGTGCGAGCGTGTCAGTGTACGAGAGGTGCGAGTGTGTCAGTGTACGAGAGGTGCGAGTGTGTCAGTGTACGAGAGGTGCGAGTGTGTCAGTGTACGAGAGGGGAATGTGTCAGTGTATGAGAGGTGGGTGTGTAAGTGTACGAGAGGTGCGAGTGTGTCAGTGTACAGGAGGTGCGAGTGTGTCAGTGTACGAGAGGTACGAGTGTGTCAGTGTACGAGAGGTGCGAGCGTGTCAGTGTACGAGAGGTGCGAGCGTGTCAGCGTACGAGAGGTGCGAGCGAGTCAGTGTACGAGAGGTGCGAGTGTGTCAGTGTACGAGTGGTGCGAGCGTGTCAGTGTACGAGAGCTGCGAGTGTGTCAGTGTACGAGAGGTGCGAGTGTGTCAGTGTACGAGAGGTGAGTGTGTCAGTGTACGAGAGGCGCGAGTGTGTCAGTGTATGAGAGGTGCGAGTGTGTAAGTGTACGAGAGGTGCGAGTACATCAGTGTACAAGAGGTACGAGTGCGTCAGTGTACGAGAGGTGCGAGTGTGTCAGTGTACGAGAGGTGCGAGTGCGTCAGTGTACGAGAGGTGAGTGTGTCAGTGTACGAGAGGTGCGAGTGTGTCAGTGTACGAGAGGTGCGAGTGTGTCAGTGTACGAGAGGTGAGTGTGTCAGTGTACGAGAGGTGCGAGTGTGTCAGTGTACGAGAGGTGCGAGTCTGTCAGTGTACGAGAGGTGCGAGTGTGCCAGTGTACGAGAGGTGAGTGTGTGTCAGTGTACGAGAGTTGCGTGTGTGTCAGTGTACGAGAGGTACGAGTGCGTCAGTGTACGAGAGGTGCGAGTGTGTCAGTGTACGAGAGGTGCGAGCGTGTCAGTGTACGAGAGGTGCGAGTGTGTCAGTGTACGAAAGGTGAGTGTGTCAGTGTACGGGAGGTGCGAGTGTGTCAGTGTACGAGAGGTGCGAGTGTGCCAGTGTACGAAAGGTGCGAGCGAGTCAGTGTACGAGAGGTGCGAGTGCGTCAGTGTACGAGAGGTGCGAGCGTGTCAGTGTACGAGAGGTGCGAGCGTGTCAGTGTACGAGAGGTGCGAGCGTGTCAGTGTACGAGAGGTGGGTGTGTCAGTGTACGAGAGGTGAGTGTGTCGGTGTACGAGAGGTGCGAGCGTGTCAGTGTACGAGAGGTGCGAGTGTGTCAGTGTACGAGAGGTGCGAGTGTGTCAGTGTACGAGAGGGGAGTGTGTCAGTGTATGAGAGGTGAGTGTGTAAGTGTACGAGAGGTGCGAGTGTGTCAGTGTACGGGAGGTGCGAGTGTGTCAGTGTACGAGAGGTACGAGCGTGTCAGTGTACGAGAGGTGCGAGCGTGTCAGTGTACGAGAGGTGCGAGCGTGTCAGTGTACGAGAGGTGCGAGCGAGTCAGTGTACGAGAGGTGCGAGTGTGTCAGTGTACGAGTGGTGCGAGCGTGTCAGTGTACGAGAGCTGCGAGTGTGTCAGTGTACGAGAGGTGCGAGTGTGTCAGTGTACGAGAGGTGAGTGTGTCAGTGTACGAGAGGCGCGAGTGTGTCAGTGTATGAGAGGTGCGAGTGTGTAAGTGTACGAGAGGTGAGTGTGTCAGTGTACAAGAGGTACGAGTGCGTCAGTGTACGAGAGGTGCGAGTGTGTCGGTGTACGAGAGGTGCGAGCGTGTCAGTGTACGAGAGGTGCGAGTGTGTCAGTGTACGAGAGGTGCGTGTATGTCAGTGTACGAGAGGTGAGTGTGTCAGTGTACGAGATGTGCGAGTGTGTCAGTGTACGAGAGGTGCGAGTATGTAAGTGTACGAGAGGTGAGTGTGTCGGTGTACGAGAGGTGCATGTGCCAGGGTACGAGAGGTGCGAGCGTGTCAGTGTACGAGAGTTGCGAGCGTGTCAGTGTACGAGAGGTGCGAGTGTTTCAGTGTATGAGAGCTGCGAGAGTGTCAGTGTACGAGAGGTGCGAGTGCGTCAGTGTACGAGAGGTGCGAGTGTGTCAGTGTACGAGAGGTGAGTGTGTCAGTGTATGAGAGGTGCGAGTGTGTCAGTGTACGAGAGGTGCGAGCGTGTCAGTGTATGAGAGCTGCGAGCGCGTCAGTGTACGAGAGCTGAGAGTGCGTCAGTGTACGAGAGGTGAGTGTGTCAGTGTAAGAGAGGTGCGAGTGTGTCAGTGTACGAGAGATGAGTCTGTCAGTGTACGAGAGGTGCGAGTGTGTCAGTGTACGAGAGGTGAGTGTGTCAGTGTACGAGAGGTGCGAGTGTGTGAGTGTGTCTGTGTACGAGGAGCGCGAGTGTGTCAGTGTACGAGAGGTGCGAGTGGGTCAGTGTACGAGAGGTGCGAGTGCGTCAGTGTACGAGAGGTGCGATTGTGTCGGTGTACGAGAGGTGCGAGTGTGTCAGTGTACGAGAGGTGCGAGCGTGTCAGTGTGTGAGAGGTGAGTGTGTCAGTGTACGAGAGGTGCGAGTGTGTCAGTGTACGAGAGTTGCGAGTGTGTCAGTGTAGGAGAGGTGCAAGCGTGTCAGTGTACGAGAGGTGCGAGTGTGTCAGTGTACGAGAGGTGCGAGCGTGTCAGTGTACGAGAGGTGCGAGTGTGTCAGTGTACGAGAGGTGCGAGTGTGTCAGTGTGCGAGAGGTGCGTGTGTGTCATTGTATGAGAGGTGAGTGTGTCAGTGTACGAGATGTGCGAGTGTGTCAGTGTACGAGAGGTGCGAGCGTGTCAGTGTACAAGAGGTGCGAGCGTGTCAGTGTACGAGAGGTACGAGTGCGTCAGTGTACGAGAGGTGCGAGTGTGTCAGTGTACGAGAGGTGCGAGCGTGTCAGTGTACGAGAGGTGCGAGTGTGTCAGTGTACGAGAGGTGCGAGTGTGTCAGTGTACGAGAGGTGCGAGTGTGTCAGTGTACGAGAGGTGAGTGTGTCAGTGTACGAGAGGTGCGAGCGTGTCAGTGTACGAGAGGTGCGAGCGTGTCAGTGTACGAGAGGTGCGAGCGAGTCAGTGTACGAGAGGTGCGAGCGTGTCAGTGTACGAGAGGTGCGAGCGTGTCAGTGTACGAGAGGTGCGAGCGTGTCAGTGTACGAGAGGTGCGAGCGTGTCAGTGTACAAGAGGTGAGTGTGTCAGTGTACGAGAGGTGAGTGTGTCAGTGTACGAGAGGTGCGAGCGTGTCAGTGTACGAGAGGTGCGAGTGTGTCAGTGTACGAGAGGTGCGAGTGTGTCAGTGTACGAGAGGGGAGTGTGTCAGTGTATGAGAGGTGAGTGTGTCAGTGTACGAGAGGTGCGAGTGTGTCAGTGTACGGGAAGTGCGAGTGTGTCAGCGTACGAGAGGTGCGAGTGTGTCAGTGTACGAGAGGTGCGAGCGTGTCAGTGTACGAGTGGTGCGAGCGTGTCAGTGTACGAGAGGTGCGAGTGTGTCAGTGTACGAGAGGTGCAAGTGTGTCAGTGTACGAGAGGTGAGTGTGTCAGTGTACGAGAGGCGCGAGTGTGTCAGTGTATGAGAGGTCCGAGTGTGTAAGTGTACGAGAGGTGAGTGTGTCAGTGTACAAGAGGTACGAGTGCGTCAGTGTGCGAGAGGTGCGTGTGTGTCATTGTATGAGAGGTGAGTGTGTCAGTGTACGAGATGTGCGAGTGTGTCAGTGTACGAGAGGTGCGAGCGTGTCAGTGTACGAGAGGTGCGAGCGTGTCAGTGTACGAGAGGTACGAGTGCGTCAGTGTACGAGAGGTGCGAGTGTGTCAGTGTACGAGAGGTGCGAGCGTGTCAGTGTACGAGAGGTGCGAGTGTGTCAGTGTACGAGAGGTGCGAGTGTGTCAGTGTACGAGAGGTGAGTGTGTCAGTGTACGAGAGGTGCGAGTGTGTCAGTGTACGAGAGGTGCGAGCGTGTCAGTGTACGAGAGGTGCGAGCGAGTCAGTGTACGAGAGGTGCGAGCGTGTCAGTGTACGAGAGGTGCGAGCGTGTCAGTGTACGAGAGGTGCGAGCGTGTCAGTGTACGAGAGGTGCGAGCGTGTCAGTGTACGAGAGGTGCGAGTGTGTCAGTGTACAAGAGGTGAGTGTGTCAGTGTACGAGAGGTGAGTGTGTCAGTGTACGAGAGGTGCGAGTGTGTCAGTGTACGAGAGGTGCGAATGTGTCAGTGTACGAGAGGTGCGAGTGTGTCAGTGTACGAGAGGGGAGTGTGTCAGTGTATGAGAGGCGAGTGTGTCAGTGTGCGAGAGCTGCGAGCATGTCAGTGTAAGAGAGGTGCGAGCGTGTCAGTGTACGAGAGGTGCGAGCCTGTCAGTGTACGAGAGGTGTGAGTGTGTCAGTGTACGAGAGGTGCGAGTGTTTCAGTGTACGAGAGGTGCGAGTGTGTCAGTGTACGAGAGGTGAGTGTGTCAGTGTACGAGAGGTGAGTGTGTCAGTGTACGAGAGGTGCGAGCGTGTCAGTGTACGAGAGGTGCGAGTGTGTCAGTGTACGAGAGGTGCGAGTGTGTCAGTGTACGAGAGGTGCGAGTGTGTCAGTGTACGAGAGGGGAATGTGTCAGTGTATGAGAGGTGGGTGTGTAAGTGTACGAGAGGTGCGAGTGTGTCAGTGTACAGGAGGTGCGAGTGTGTCAGTGTACGAGAGGTACGAGTGTGTCAGTGTACGAGAGGTGCGAGCGTGTCAGTGTACGAGAGGTGCGAGCGTGTCAGCGTACGAGAGGTGCGAGCGAGTCAGTGTACGAGAGGTGCGAGTGTGTCAGTGTACGAGTGGTGCGAGCGTGTCAGTGTACGAGAGCTGCGAGTGTGTCAGTGTACGAGAGGTGCGAGTGTGTCAGTGTACGAGAGGTGAGTGTGTCAGTGTACGAGAGGCGCGAGTGTGTCAGTGTATGAGAGGTGCGAGTGTGTAAGTGTACGAGAGGTGCGAGTACATCAGTGTACAAGAGGTACGAGTGCGTCAGTGTACGAGAGGTGCGAGTGTGTCAGTGTACGAGAGGTGCGAGTGCGTCAGTGTACGAGAGGTGAGTGTGTCAGTGTACGAGAGGTGCGAGTGTGTCAGTGTACGAGAGGTGCGAGTGTGTCAGTGTACGAGAGGTGAGTGTGTCAGTGTACGAGAGGTGCGAGTGTGTCAGTGTACGAGAGGTGCGAGTCTGTCAGTGTACGAGAGGTGCGAGTGTGCCAGTGTACGAGAGGTGAGTGTGTGTCAGTGTACGAGAGTTGCGTGTGTGTCAGTGTACGAGAGGTACGAGTGCGTCAGTGTACGAGAGGTGCGAGTGTGTCAGTGTACGAGAGGTGCGAGCGTGTCAGTGTACGAGAGGTGCGAGTGTGTCAGTGTACGAAAGGTGAGTGTGTCAGTGTACGGGAGGTGCGAGTGTGTCAGTGTACGAGAGGTGCGAGTGTGCCAGTGTACGAAAGGTGCGAGCGAGTCAGTGTACGAGAGGTGCGAGTGCGTCAGTGTACGAGAGGTGCGAGCGTGTCAGTGTACGAGAGGTGCGAGCGTGTCAGTGTACGAGAGGTGCGAGCGTGTCAGTGTACGAGAGGTGGGTGTGTCAGTGTACGAGAGGTGAGTGTGTCGGTGTACGAGAGGTGCGAGCGTGTCAGTGTACGAGAGGTGCGAGTGTGTCAGTGTACGAGAGGTGCGAGTGTGTCAGTGTACGAGAGGGGAGTGTGTCAGTGTATGAGAGGTGAGTGTGTAAGTGTACGAGAGGTGCGAGTGTGTCAGTGTACGGGAGGTGCGAGTGTGTCAGTGTACGAGAGGTACGAGCGTGTCAGTGTACGAGAGGTGCGAGCGTGTCAGTGTACGAGAGGTGCGAGCGTGTCAGTGTACGAGAGGTGCGAGCGAGTCAGTGTACGAGAGGTGCGAGTGTGTCAGTGTACGAGTGGTGCGAGCGTGTCAGTGTACGAGAGCTGCGAGTGTGTCAGTGTACGAGAGGTGCGAGTGTGTCAGTGTACGAGAGGTGAGTGTGTCAGTGTACGAGAGGCGCGAGTGTGTCAGTGTATGAGAGGTGCGAGTGTGTAAGTGTACGAGAGGTGAGTGTGTCAGTGTACAAGAGGTACGAGTGCGTCAGTGTACGAGAGGTGCGAGTGTGTCGGTGTACGAGAGGTGCGAGCGTGTCAGTGTACGAGAGGTGCGAGTGTGTCAGTGTACGAGAGGTGCGTGTATGTCAGTGTACGAGAGGTGAGTGTGTCAGTGTACGAGATGTGCGAGTGTGTCAGTGTACGAGAGGTGCGAGTATGTAAGTGTACGAGAGGTGAGTGTGTCGGTGTACGAGAGGTGCATGTGCCAGGGTACGAGAGGTGCGAGCGTGTCAGTGTACGAGAGTTGCGAGCGTGTCAGTGTACGAGAGGTGCGAGTGTTTCAGTGTATGAGAGCTGCGAGAGTGTCAGTGTACGAGAGGTGCGAGTGCGTCAGTGTACGAGAGGTGCGAGTGTGTCAGTGTACGAGAGGTGAGTGTGTCAGTGTATGAGAGGTGCGAGTGTGTCAGTGTACGAGAGGTGCGAGCGTGTCAGTGTATGAGAGCTGCGAGCGCGTCAGTGTACGAGAGCTGAGAGTGCGTCAGTGTACGAGAGGTGAGTGTGTCAGTGTAAGAGAGGTGCGAGTGTGTCAGTGTACGAGAGATGAGTCTGTCAGTGTACGAGAGGTGCGAGTGTGTCAGTGTACGAGAGGTGAGTGTGTCAGTGTACGAGAGGTGCGAGTGTGTGAGTGTGTCTGTGTACGAGGAGCGCGAGTGTGTCAGTGTACGAGAGGTGCGAGTGGGTCAGTGTACGAGAGGTGCGAGTGCGTCAGTGTACGAGAGGTGCGATTGTGTCGGTGTACGAGAGGTGCGAGTGTGTCAGTGTACGAGAGGTGCGAGCGTGTCAGTGTGTGAGAGGTGAGTGTGTCAGTGTACGAGAGGTGCGAGTGTGTCAGTGTACGAGAGTTGCGAGTGTGTCAGTGTAGGAGAGGTGCAAGCGTGTCAGTGTACGAGAGGTGCGAGTGTGTCAGTGTACGAGAGGTGCGAGCGTGTCAGTGTACGAGAGGTGCGAGTGTGTCAGTGTACGAGAGGTGCGAGTGTGTCAGTGTACGAGAGGTGTGAGCGTGTCAGTGTACGAGAGGTGAGTGTGTCAATGTACGAGAGGTGCGAGTGTGTCAGTGTACGAGAGGTGAGTGTATCAGTGTACGAGAGGTGCGAGTGTGTCAGTGTACGAGAGGTGCGAGTGTGTAAGTGTACGAGAAGTGCGAGTGTGTCAGTGTACCAGAGGTGAGTGTGTGTCAGTGTACAAGAGGTGAGTGTGTCAGTGTACGAGAGGTGCGAGTGTGTCAGTTTACGAGAGGTGCGAGTGTGTCAGTTTACGAGAGGTGTGAGTGTGTCAGTGTACGAGAGGTGCGAGCATGTCAGTGTACGAGAGGTGCGACTGTGACAGTGTACGAGAGGTGAGTGTGTCAGTGTACGACAGGTGAGTGTGTCTGTGTACGAGAGGTGCGAGCATGTCAGTGTAAGAGAGGTGCAAGCGTGTCAGTGTACGTGAGGTGCGAGTGTGTCAGTGTACGAGAGGCGCGAGGGTGTCAGTGTACGAGAGGTGCAAGCGTGTCAGTGTACGTGAGGTGCGAGTGTGTCAGTGTACGAGAGGTGCGAGTGTGTCAGTGTACAAGAGGTGCGAGTGTGTCAGTGTACGAGAAGTGAGAGCGCGTCAGTATATGAGAGGTGCGAGCGTGTCAGTGTACGAGAGGTGCGAGCGTGTCAGTGTACGAGAGGTGCGAGTGTGTCAGTGTACGAGAGGTGCGAGTGTGTCAGTGTACGAGAGGTGCGAGTGCGTCAGTGTACGAGAGGTGAGTGTGCCAGTGTACGAGAGGTGCGAGTGTGTCAGTGTACGAGAGGTGCGAGTGTGTCAGTGTACGAGAGGTGAGTGTATCAGTGTACGAGAGGTGCGAGTGTGTCAGTGTACGAGAGGTGCGAGTGTGTCAGTGTACGAGAGGTGAGTGTGTGTCAGTGTACGAGAGGTGCGTGTGTGTCAGTGTACGAGAGGTACGAGTGCGTCAGTGTACGAGAGGTGCGAGTGTGTCAGTGTACGAGAGGTGCGAGCGTGTCAGTGTACGAGAGGTGCGAGTGTGTCAGTGTACGAGAGGTGCGAGTGTGTCAGTGTACGAGAGGTGAGTGTGTCAGTGTACGAGAGGTGCGAGCGTGTCAGTGTACGAGAGGTGCGAGCGTGTCAGTGTACGAGAGGTGCGAGCGAGTCAGTGTACGAGAGGTGCGAGCGTGTCAGTGTACGAGAGGTGCGAGCGTGTCAGTGTACGAGAGGTGCGAGCGTGTCAGTGTACGAGAGGTGCGAGCGTGTCAGTGTACAAGAGGTGAGTGTGTCAGTGTACGAGAGGTGAGTGTGTCAGTGTACGAGAGGTGCGAGCGTGTCAGTGTACGAGAGGTGCGAGTGTGTCAGTGTACGAGAGGTGCGAGTGTGTCAGTGTACGAGAGGGGAGTGTGTCAGTGTATGAGAGGTGAGTGTGTCAGTGTACGAGAGGTGCGAGTGTGTCAGTGTACGGGAGGTGCGAGTGTGTCAGCGTACGAGAGGTGCGAGTGTGTCAGTGTACGAGAGGTGCGAGCGTGTCAGTGTACGAGAGGTGCGAGCGTGTCAGTGTACGAGAGGTGCGAGCATGTCAGTGTACGAGAGGTGCAAGTGTGTCAGTGTACGAGTGGTGCGAGCGTGTCAGTGTACGAGAGGTGCGAGTGTGTCAGTGTACGAGAGGTGCAAGTGTGTCAGTGTACGAGAGGTGAGTGTGTCAGTGTACGAGAGGCGCGAGTGTGTCAGTGTATGAGAGGTGCGAGTGTGTAAGTGTACGAGAGGTGAGTGTGTCAGTGTACAAGAGGTACGAGTGTGTCAGTGTGCGAGAGGTGCGTGTGTGTCATTGTATGAGAGGTGAGTGTGTCAGTGTACGAGATGTGCGAGTGTGTCAGTGTACGAGAGGTGCGAGCGTGTCAGTGTACGAGAGGTGCGAGCGTGTCAGTGTACGAGAGGTACGAGTGCGTCAGTGTACGAGAGGTGCGAGTGTGTCAGTGTACGAGAGGTGCGAGCGTGTCAGTGTACGAGAGGTGCGAGTGTGTCAGTGTACGAGAGGTGCGAGTGTGTCAGTGTACGAGAGGTGCGAGTGTGTCAGTGTACGAGAGGTGAGTGTGTCAGTGTACGAGAGGTGCGAGCGTGTCAGTGTACGAGAGGTGCGAGCGTGTCAGTGTACGAGAGGTGCGAGCGAGTCAGTGTACGAGAGGTGCGAGCGTGTCAGTGTACGAGAGGTGCGAGCGTGTCAGTGTACGAGAGGTGCGAGCGTGTCAGTGTACAAGAGGTGAGTGTGTCAGTGTACGAGAGGTGAGTGTGTCAGTGTACGAGAGGTGCGAGCGTGTCAGGGTACGAGAGGTGCGAGTGTGTCAGTGTACGAGAGGTGCGAGTGTGTCAGTGTACGAGAGGGGAGTGTGTCAGTGTATGAGAGGTGAGTGTGTCAGTGTACGAGAGGTGCGAGTGTGTCAGTGTACGGGAAGTGCGAGTGTGTCAGCGTACGAGAGGTGCGAGTGTGTCAGTGTACGAGAGGTGCGAGCGTGTCATTGTACGAGAGGTGCGAGCGTGTCAGTGTACGAGAGGTGCGAGCATGTCAGTGTACGAGAGGTGCAAGTGTGTCAGTGTACGAGTGGTGCGAGCGTGTCAGTGTACGAGAGGTGCGAGTGTGTCAGTGTACGAGAGGTGCAAGTGTGTCAGTGTACGAGAGGTGAGTGTGTCAGTGTACGAGAGGCGCGAGTGTGTCAGTGTATGAGAGGTGCGAGTGTGTAAGTGTACGAGAGGTGAGTGTGTCAGTGTACAAGAGGTACGAGTGCGTCAGTGTGCGAGAGGTGCGTGTGTGTCATTGTATGAGAGGTGAGTGTGTCAGTGTACGAGATGTGCGAGTGTGTCAGTGTACGAGAGGTGCGAGCGTGTCAGTGTACGAGAGGTGCGAGCGTGTCAGTGTACGAGAGGTACGAGTGCGTCAGTGTACGAGAGGTGCGAGTGTGTCAGTGTACGAGAGGTGCGAGCGTGTCAGTGTACGAGAGGTGCGAGTGTGTCAGTGTACGAGAGGTGCGAGTGTGTCAGTGTACGAGAGGTGAGTGTGTCAGTGTACGAGAGGTGCGAGTGTGTCAGTGTACGAGAGGTGCGAGCGTGTCAGTGTACGAGAGGTGCGAGCGAGTCAGTGTACGAGAGGTGCGAGCGTGTCAGTGTACGAGAGGTGCGAGCGTGTCAGTGTACGAGAGGTGCGAGCGTGTCAGTGTACGAGAGGTGCGAGCGTGTCAGTGTACGAGAGGTGCGAGTGTGTCAGTGTACGAGAGGTGAGTGTGTCAGTGTACGAGAGGTGAGTGTGTCAGTGTACGAGAGGTGCGAGTGTGTCAGTGTACGAGAGGTGCGAGTGTGTCAGTGTACGAGAGGTGCGAGTGTGTCAGTGTACGAGAGGGGAGTGTGTCAGTGTATGAGAGGTGAGTGTGTCAGTGTGCGAGAGCTGCGAGCATGTCAGTGTAAGAGAGGTGCGAGTGTGTCAGTGTACGAGAGGTGCGAGCCTGTCAGTGTACGAGAGGTGTGAGTGTGTCAGTGTACGAGAGGTGCGAGTGTGTCAGTGTACGAGAGGTGCGAGTGTGTCAGTGTACGAGAGGTGAGTGTGTCAGTGTACGAGAGGTGAGTGTGTCAGTGTACGAGAGGTGCGAGCGTGTCAGTGTACGAGAGGTGCGAGTGTGTCAGTGTACGAGAGGTGCGAGTGTGTCAGTGTACGAGAGGGGAGTGTGTCAGTGTATGAGAGGTGGGTGTGTAAGTGTACGAGAGGTGCGAGTGTGTCAGTGTACAGGAGGTGCGAGTGTGTCAGTGTACGAGAGGTACGAGTGTGTCAGTGTACGAGAGGTGCGAGCGTGTCAGTGTACGAGAGGTGCGAGCGTGTCAGCGTACGAGAGGTGCGAGCGAGTCAGTGTACGAGAGGTGCGAGTGTGTCAGTGTACGAGTGGTGCGAGCGTGTCAGTGTACGAGAGGTGCGAGTGTGTCAGTGTACGAGAGGTGAGTGTGTCAGTGTACGAGAGGCGCGAGTGTGTCAGTGTATGAGAGGTGCGAGTGTGTAAGTGTACGAGAGGTGCGAGTACATCAGTGTACAAGAGGTACGAGTGCGTCAGTGTACGAGAGGTGCGAGTGTGTCAGTGTACGAGAGGTGCGAGTGCGTCAGTGTACGAGAGGTGAGTGTGTCAGTGTACGAGAGGTGCGAGTGTGTCAGTGTACGAGAGGTGCGAGTGTGTCAGTGTACGAGAGGTGAGTGTGTCAGTGTACGAGAGGTGCGAGTGTGTCAGTGTACGAGAGGTGCGAGTCTGTCAGTGTACGAGAGGTGCGAGTGTGCCAGTGTACGAGAGGTGAGTGTGTGTCAGTGTACGAGAGTTGCGTGTGTGTCAGTGTACGAGAGGTACGAGTGCGTCAGTGTACGAGAGGTGCGAGTGTGTCAGTGTACGAGAGGTGCGAGCGTGTCAGTGTACGAGAGGTGCGAGTGTGTCAGTGTACGAAAGGTGAGTGTGTCAGTGTACGGGAGGTGCGAGTGCGTCAGTGTACGAGAGGTGCGAGTGTGTCAGTGTACGAGAGGTGCGAGCGTGTCAGTGTACGAGAGGTGCGAGTGTGTCAGTGTACGAGAGGTGCGAGTGTGTCAGTGTACGAGAGGTGAGTGTGTCAGTGTACGAGAGGTGCGAGCGTGTCAGTGTACGAGAGGTGCGAGCGTGTCAGTGTACGAGAGGTGCGAGCGAGTCAGTGTACGAGAGGTGCGAGCGTGTCAGTGTACGAGAGGTGCGAGCGTGTCAGTGTACGAGAGGTGCGAGCGTGTCAGTGTACAAGAGGTGAGTGTGTCAGTGTACGAGAGGTGAGTGTGTCAGTGTACGAGAGGTGCGAGCGTGTCAGTGTACGAGAGGTGCGAGTGTGTCAGTGTACGAGAGGTGCGAGTGTGTCAGTGTACGAGAGGGGAGTGTGTCAGTGTATGAGAGGTGAGTGTGTCAGTGTACGAGAGGTGCGAGTGTGTCAGTGTACGGGAGGTGCGAGTGTGTCAGCGTACGAGAGGTGCGAGTGTGTCAGTGTACGAGAGGTGCGAGCGTGTCAGTGTACGAGAGTTGCGAGCGTGTCAGTGTACGAGAGGTGCGAGCATGTCAGTGTACGAGAGGTGCAAGTGTGTCAGTGTACGAGTGGTGCGAGCGTGTCAGTGTACGAGAGGTGCGAGTGTGTCAGTGTACGAGAGGTGCAAGTGTGTCAGTGTACGAGAGGTGAGTGTGTCAGTGTACGAGAGGCGCGAGTGTGTCAGTGTATGAGAGGTGCGAGTGTGTCAGTGTACGAGAGGTGCGAGTGTGTCAGTGTACGAGAGGGGAGTGTGTCAGTGTATGAGAGGTGAGTGTGTCAGTGTACGAGAGGTGCGAGTGTGTCAGTGTACGGGAAGTGCGAGTGTGTCAGCTTACGAGAGGTGCGAGTGTGTCAGTGTCCGAGAGGTGCGAGCGTGTCAGTGTACGAGTGGTGCGAGCGTGTCAGTGTACGAGAGGTGCGAGTGTGTCAGTGTACGAGAGGTGCAAGTGTGTCAGTGTACGAGAGGTGAGTGTGTCAGTGTACGAGAGGCGCGAGTGTGTCAGTGTATGAGAGGTCCGAGTGTGTAAGTGTACGAGAGGTGAGTGTGTCAGTGTACAAGAGGTACGAGTGCGTCAGTGTGCGAGAGGTGCGTGTGTGTCATTGTATGAGAGGTGAGTGTGTCAGTGTACGAGATGTGCGAGTGTGTCAGTGTACGAGAGGTGCGAGCGTGTCAGTGTACGAGAGGTGCGAGCGTGTCAGTGTACGAGAGGTACGAGTGCGTCAGTGTACGAGAGGTGCGAGTGTGTCAGTGTACGAGAGGTGCGAGCGTGTCAGTGTACGAGAGGTGCGAGTGTGTCAGTGTACGAGAGGTGCGAGTGTGTCAGTGTACGAGAGGTGAGTGTGTCAGTGTACGAGAGGTGCGAGTGTGTCAGTGTACGAGAGGTGCGAGCGTGTCAGTGTACGAGAGGTGCGAGCGAGTCAGTGTACGAGAGGTGCGAGCGTGTCAGTGTACGAGAGGTGCGAGCGTGTCAGTGTACGAGAGGTGCGAGCGTGTCAGTGTACGAGAGGTGCGAGCGTGTCAGTGTACGAGAGGTGCGAGTGTGTCAGTGTACAAGAGGTGAGTGTGTCAGTGTACGAGAGGTGAGTGTGTCAGTGTACGAGAGGTGCGAGTGTGTCAGTGTACGAGAGGTGCGAGTGTGTCAGTGTACGAGAGGTGCGAGTGTGTCAGTGTACGAGAGGGGAGTGTGTCAGTGTATGAGAGGTGAGTGTGTCAGTGTGCGAGAGCTGCGAGCATGTCAGTGTAAGAGAGGTGCGAGTGTGTCAGTGTACGAGAGGTGCGAGCCTGTCAGTGTACGAGAGGTGTGAGTGTGTCAGTGTACGAGAGGTGCGAGTGTGTCAGTGTACGAGAGGTGCGAGTGTGTCAGTGTACGAGAGGTGAGTGTGTCAGTGTACGAGAGGTGAGTGTGTCAGTGTACGAGAGGTGCGAGCGTGTCAGTGTACGAGAGGTGCGAGTGTGTCAGTGTACGAGAGGTGCGAGTGTGTCAGTGTACGAGAGGTGCGAGTGTGTCAGTGTACGAGAGGGGAATGTGTCAGTGTATGAGAGGTGGGTGTGTAAGTGTACGAGAGGTGCGAGTGTGTCAGTGTACAGGAGGTGCGAGTGTGTCAGTGTACGAGAGGTACGAGTGTGTCAGTGTACGAGAGGTGCGAGCGTGTCAGTGTACGAGTGGTGCGAGCGTGTCAGTGTACGAGAGCTGCGAGTGTGTCAGTGTACGAGAGGTGCGAGTGTGTCAGTGTACGAGAGGTGAGTGTGTCAGTGTACGAGAGGCGCGAGTGTGTCAGTGTATGAGAGGTGCGAGTGTGTAAGTGTACGAGAGGTGCGAGTACATCAGTGTACAAGAGGTACGAGTGCGTCAGTGTACGAGAGGTGCGAGTGTGTCAGTGTACGAGAGGTGCGAGTGCGTCAGTGTACGAGAGGTGAGTGTGTCAGTGTACGAGAGGTGCGAGTGTGTCAGTGTACGAGAGGTGCGAGTGTGTCAGTGTACGAGAGGTGAGTGTGTCAGTGTACGAGAGGTGCGAGTGTGTCAGTGTACGAGAGGTGCGAGTCTGTCAGTGTACGAGAGGTGCGAGTGTGCCAGTGTACGAGAGGTGAGTGTGTGTCAGTGTACGAGAGTTGCGTGTGTGTCAGTGTACGAGAGGTACGAGTGCGTCAGTGTACGAGAGGTGCGAGTGTGTCAGTGTACGAGAGGTGCGAGCGTGTCAGTGTACGAGAGGTGCGAGTGTGTCAGTGTACGAAAGGTGAGTGTGTCAGTGTACGGGAGGTGCGAGTGTGTCAGTGTACGAGAGGTGCGAGTGTGCCAGTGTACGAAAGGTGCGAGCGAGTCAGTGTACGAGAGGTGCGAGTGCGTCAGTGTACGAGAGGTGCGAGCGTGTCAGTGTACGAGAGGTGCGAGCGTGTCAGTGTACGAGAGGTGCGAGCGTGTCAGTGTACGAGAGGTGGGTGTGTCAGTGTACGAGAGGTGAGTGTGTCGGTGTACGAGAGGTGCGAGCGTGTCAGTGTACGAGAGGTGCGAGTGTGTCAGTGTACGAGAGGTGCGAGTGTGTCAGTGTACGAGAGGGGAGTGTGTCAGTGTATGAGAGGTGAGTGTGTAAGTGTACGAGAGGTGCGAGTGTGTCAGTGTACGGGAGGTGCGAGTGTGTCAGTGTACGAGAGGTACGAGCGTGTCAGTGTACGAGAGGTGCGAGCGTGTCAGTGTACGAGAGGTGCGAGCGTGTCAGTGTACGAGAGGTGCGAGCGAGTCAGTGTACGAGAGGTGCGAGTGTGTCAGTGTACGAGTGGTGCGAGCGTGTCAGTGTACGAGAGCTGCGAGTGTGTCAGTGTACGAGAGGTGCGAGTGTGTCAGTGTACGAGAGGTGAGTGTGTCAGTGTACGAGAGGCGCGAGTGTGTCAGTGTATGAGAGGTGCGAGTGTGTAAGTGTACGAGAGGTGAGTGTGTCAGTGTACAAGAGGTACGAGTGCGTCAGTGTACGAGAGGTGCGAGTGTGTCGGTGTACGAGAGGTGCGAGCGTGTCAGTGTACGAGAGGTGCGAGTGTGTCAGTGTACGAGAGGTGCGTGTATGTCAGTGTACGAGAGGTGAGTGTGTCAGTGTACGAGATGTGCGAGTGTGTCAGTGTACGAGAGGTGCGAGTATGTAAGTGTACGAGAGGTGAGTGTGTCGGTGTACGAGAGGTGCATGTGCCAGGGTACGAGAGGTGCGAGCGTGTCAGTGTACGAGAGTTGCGAGCGTGTCAGTGTACGAGAGGTGCGAGTGTTTCAGTGTATGAGAGCTGCGAGAGTGTCAGTGTACGAGAGGTGCGAGTGCGTCAGTGTACGAGAGGTGCGAGTGTGTCAGTGTACGAGAGGTGAGTGTGTCAGTGTATGAGAGGTGCGAGTGTGTCAGTGTACGAGAGGTGCGAGCGTGTCAGTGTATGAGAGCTGCGAGCGCGTCAGTGTACGAGAGCTGAGAGTGCGTCAGTGTACGAGAGGTGAGTGTGTCAGTGTAAGAGAGGTGCGAGTGTGTCAGTGTACGAGAGATGAGTCTGTCAGTGTACGAGAGGTGCGAGTGTGTCAGTGTACGAGAGGTGAGTGTGTCAGTGTACGAGAGGTGCGAGTGTGTGAGTGTGTCTGTGTACGAGGAGCGCGAGTGTGTCAGTGTACGAGAGGTGCGAGTGGGTCAGTGTACGAGAGGTGCGAGTGCGTCAGTGTACGAGAGGTGCGATTGTGTCGGTGTACGAGAGGTGCGAGTGTGTCAGTGTACGAGAGGTGCGAGCGTGTCAGTGTGTGAGAGGTGAGTGTGTCAGTGTACGAGAGGTGCGAGTGTGTCAGTGTACGAGAGTTGCGAGTGTGTCAGTGTAGGAGAGGTGCAAGCGTGTCAGTGTACGAGAGGTGCGAGTGTGTCAGTGTACGAGAGGTGCGAGCGTGTCAGTGTACGAGAGGTGCGAGTGTGTCAGTGTACGAGAGGTGCGAGTGTGTCAGTGTACGAGAGGTGTGAGCGTGTCAGTGTACGAGAGGTGAGTGTGTCAATGTACGAGAGGTGCGAGTGTGTCAGTGTACGAGAGGTGAGTGTATCAGTGTACGAGAGGTGCGAGTGTGTCAGTGTACGAGAGGTGCGAGTGTGTAAGTGTACGAGAAGTGCGAGTGTGTCAGTGTACCAGAGGTGAGTGTGTGTCAGTGTACAAGAGGTGAGTGTGTCAGTGTACGAGAGGTGCGAGTGTGTCAGTTTACGAGAGGTGCGAGTGTGTCAGTTTACGAGAGGTGTGAGTGTGTCAGTGTACGAGAGGTGCGAGCATGTCAGTGTACGAGAGGTGCGACTGTGACAGTGTACGAGAGGTGAGTGTGTCAGTGTACGACAGGTGAGTGTGTCTGTGTACGAGAGGTGCGAGCATGTCAGTGTAAGAGAGGTGCAAGCGTGTCAGTGTACGTGAGGTGCGAGTGTGTCAGTGTACGAGAGGCGCGAGGGTGTCAGTGTACGAGAGGTGCAAGCGTGTCAGTGTACGTGAGGTGCGAGTGTGTCAGTGTACGAGAGGTGCGAGTGTGTCAGTGTACAAGAGGTGCGAGTGTGTCAGTGTACGAGAAGTGAGAGCGCGTCAGTATATGAGAGGTGCGAGCGTGTCAGTGTACGAGAGGTGCGAGCGTGTCAGTGTACGAGAGGTGCGAGTGTGTCAGTGTACGAGAGGTGCGAGTGTGTCAGTGTACGAGAGGTGCGAGTGCGTCAGTGTACGAGAGGTGAGTGTGCCAGTGTACGAGAGGTGCGAGTGTGTCAGTGTACGAGAGGTGCGAGTGTGTCAGTGTACGAGAGGTGAGTGTATCAGTGTACGAGAGGTGCGAGTGTGTCAGTGTACGAGAGGTGAGTGTGTGTCAGTGTACGAGAGGTGCGTGTGTGTCAGTGTACGAGAGGTACGAGTGCGTCAGTGTACGAGAGGTGCGAGTGTGTCAGTGTACGAGAGGTGCGAGCGTGTCAGTGTACGAGAGGTGCGAGTGTGTCAGTGTACGAGAGGTGCGAGTGTGTCAGTGTACGAGAGGTGAGTGTGTCAGTGTACGAGAGGTGCGAGCGTGTCAGTGTACGAGAGGTGCGAGCGTGTCAGTGTACGAGAGGTGCGAGCGAGTCAGTGTACGAGAGGTGCGAGCGTGTCAGTGTACGAGAGGTGCGAGCGTGTCAGTGTACGAGAGGTGCGAGCGTGTCAGTGTACGAGAGGTGCGAGCGTGTCAGTGTACAAGAGGTGAGTGTGTCAGTGTACGAGAGGTGAGTGTGTCAGTGTACGAGAGGTGCGAGCGTGTCAGTGTACGAGAGGTGCGAGTGTGTCAGTGTACGAGAGGTGCGAGTGTGTCAGTGTACGAGAGGGGAGTGTGTCAGTGTATGAGAGGTGAGTGTGTCAGTGTACGAGAGGTGCGAGTGTGTCAGTGTACGGGAGGTGCGAGTGTGTCAGCGTACGAGAGGTGCGAGTGTGTCAGTGTACGAGAGGTGCGAGCGTGTCAGTGTACGAGAGGTGCGAGCGTGTCAGTGTACGAGAGGTGCGAGCATGTCAGTGTACGAGAGGTGCAAGTGTGTCAGTGTACGAGTGGTGCGAGCGTGTCAGTGTACGAGAGGTGCGAGTGTGTCAGTGTACGAGAGGTGCAAGTGTGTCAGTGTACGAGAGGTGAGTGTGTCAGTGTACGAGAGGCGCGAGTGTGTCAGTGTATGAGAGGTGCGAGTGTGTAAGTGTACGAGAGGTGAGTGTGTCAGTGTACAAGAGGTACGAGTGTGTCAGTGTGCGAGAGGTGCGTGTGTGTCATTGTATGAGAGGTGAGTGTGTCAGTGTACGAGATGTGCGAGTGTGTCAGTGTACGAGAGGTGCGAGCGTGTCAGTGTACGAGAGGTGCGAGCGTGTCAGTGTACGAGAGGTACGAGTGCGTCAGTGTACGAGAGGTGCGAGTGTGTCAGTGTACGAGAGGTGCGAGCGTGTCAGTGTACGAGAGGTGCGAGTGTGTCAGTGTACGAGAGGTGCGAGTGTGTCAGTGTACGAGAGGTGCGAGTGTGTCAGTGTACGAGAGGTGAGTGTGTCAGTGTACGAGAGGTGCGAGCGTGTCAGTGTACGAGAGGTGCGAGCGTGTCAGTGTACGAGAGGTGCGAGCGAGTCAGTGTACGAGAGGTGCGAGCGTGTCAGTGTACGAGAGGTGCGAGCGTGTCAGTGTACGAGAGGTGCGAGCGTGTCAGTGTACAAGAGGTGAGTGTGTCAGTGTACGAGAGGTGAGTGTGTCAGTGTACGAGAGGTGCGAGCGTGTCAGGGTACGAGAGGTGCGAGTGTGTCAGTGTACGAGAGGTGCGAGTGTGTCAGTGTACGAGAGGGGAGTGTGTCAGTGTATGAGAGGTGAGTGTGTCAGTGTACGAGAGGTGCGAGTGTGTCAGTGTACGGGAAGTGCGAGTGTGTCAGCGTACGAGAGGTGCGAGTGTGTCAGTGTACGAGAGGTGCGAGCGTGTCATTGTACGAGAGGTGCGAGCGTGTCAGTGTACGAGAGGTGCGAGCATGTCAGTGTACGAGAGGTGCAAGTGTGTCAGTGTACGAGTGGTGCGAGCGTGTCAGTGTACGAGAGGTGCGAGTGTGTCAGTGTACGAGAGGTGCAAGTGTGTCAGTGTACGAGAGGTGAGTGTGTCAGTGTACGAGAGGCGCGAGTGTGTCAGTGTATGAGAGGTGCGAGTGTGTAAGTGTACGAGAGGTGAGTGTGTCAGTGTACAAGAGGTACGAGTGCGTCAGTGTGCGAGAGGTGCGTGTGTGTCATTGTATGAGAGGTGAGTGTGTCAGTGTACGAGATGTGCGAGTGTGTCAGTGTACGAGAGGTGCGAGCGTGTCAGTGTACGAGAGGTGCGAGCGTGTCAGTGTACGAGAGGTACGAGTGCGTCAGTGTACGAGAGGTGCGAGTGTGTCAGTGTACGAGAGGTGCGAGCGTGTCAGTGTACGAGAGGTGCGAGTGTGTCAGTGTACGAGAGGTGCGAGTGTGTCAGTGTACGAGAGGTGAGTGTGTCAGTGTACGAGAGGTGCGAGTGTGTCAGTGTACGAGAGGTGCGAGCGTGTCAGTGTACGAGAGGTGCGAGCGAGTCAGTGTACGAGAGGTGCGAGCGTGTCAGTGTACGAGAGGTGCGAGCGTGTCAGTGTACGAGAGGTGCGAGCGTGTCAGTGTACGAGAGGTGCGAGCGTGTCAGTGTACGAGAGGTGCGAGTGTGTCAGTGTACAAGAGGTGAGTGTGTCAGTGTACGAGAGGTGAGTGTGTCAGTGTACGAGAGGTGCGAGTGTGTCAGTGTACGAGAGGTGCGAGTGTGTCAGTGTACGAGAGGTGCGAGTGTGTCAGTGTACGAGAGGGGAGTGTGTCAGTGTATGAGAGGTGAGTGTGTCAGTGTGCGAGAGCTGCGAGCATGTCAGTGTAAGAGAGGTGCGAGTGTGTCAGTGTACGAGAGGTGCGAGCCTGTCAGTGTACGAGAGGTGTGAGTGTGTCAGTGTACGAGAGGTGCGAGTGTGTCAGTGTACGAGAGGTGCGAGTGTGTCAGTGTACGAGAGGTGAGTGTGTCAGTGTACGAGAGGTGAGTGTGTCAGTGTACGAGAGGTGCGAGCGTGTCAGTGTACGAGAGGTGCGAGTGTGTCAGTGTACGAGAGGTGCGAGTGTGTCAGTGTACGAGAGGGGAGTGTGTCAGTGTATGAGAGGTGGGTGTGTAAGTGTACGAGAGGTGCGAGTGTGTCAGTGTACAGGAGGTGCGAGTGTGTCAGTGTACGAGAGGTACGAGTGTGTCAGTGTACGAGAGGTGCGAGCGTGTCAGTGTACGAGAGGTGCGAGCGTGTCAGCGTACGAGAGGTGCGAGCGAGTCAGTGTACGAGAGGTGCGAGTGTGTCAGTGTACGAGTGGTGCGAGCGTGTCAGTGTACGAGAGGTGCGAGTGTGTCAGTGTACGAGAGGTGAGTGTGTCAGTGTACGAGAGGCGCGAGTGTGTCAGTGTATGAGAGGTGCGAGTGTGTAAGTGTACGAGAGGTGCGAGTACATCAGTGTACAAGAGGTACGAGTGCGTCAGTGTACGAGAGGTGCGAGTGTGTCAGTGTACGAGAGGTGCGAGTGCGTCAGTGTACGAGAGGTGAGTGTGTCAGTGTACGAGAGGTGCGAGTGTGTCAGTGTACGAGAGGTGCGAGTGTGTCAGTGTACGAGAGGTGAGTGTGTCAGTGTACGAGAGGTGCGAGTGTGTCAGTGTACGAGAGGTGCGAGTCTGTCAGTGTACGAGAGGTGCGAGTGTGCCAGTGTACGAGAGGTGAGTGTGTGTCAGTGTACGAGAGTTGCGTGTGTGTCAGTGTACGAGAGGTACGAGTGCGTCAGTGTACGAGAGGTGCGAGTGTGTCAGTGTACGAGAGGTGCGAGCGTGTCAGTGTACGAGAGGTGCGAGTGTGTCAGTGTACGAAAGGTGAGTGTGTCAGTGTACGGGAGGTGCGAGTGCGTCAGTGTACGAGAGGTGCGAGTGTGTCAGTGTACGAGAGGTGCGAGCGTGTCAGTGTACGAGAGGTGCGAGTGTGTCAGTGTACGAGAGGTGCGAGTGTGTCAGTGTACGAGAGGTGAGTGTGTCAGTGTACGAGAGGTGCGAGCGTGTCAGTGTACGAGAGGTGCGAGCGTGTCAGTGTACGAGAGGTGCGAGCGAGTCAGTGTACGAGAGGTGCGAGCGTGTCAGTGTACGAGAGGTGCGAGCGTGTCAGTGTACGAGAGGTGCGAGCGTGTCAGTGTACAAGAGGTGAGTGTGTCAGTGTACGAGAGGTGAGTGTGTCAGTGTACGAGAGGTGCGAGCGTGTCAGTGTACGAGAGGTGCGAGTGTGTCAGTGTACGAGAGGTGCGAGTGTGTCAGTGTACGAGAGGGGAGTGTGTCAGTGTATGAGAGGTGAGTGTGTCAGTGTACGAGAGGTGCGAGTGTGTCAGCGTACGGGAGGTGCGAGTGTGTCAGCGTACGAGAGGTGCGAGCGTGTCAGTGTACGAGAGGTGCGAGCGTGTCAGTGTACGAGAGGTGCGAGCATGTCAGTGTACGAGAGGTGCAAGTGTGTCAGTGTACGAGTGGTGCGAGCGTGTCAGTGTACGAGAGGTGCGAGTGTGTCAGTGTACGAGAGGTGCAAGTGTGTCAGTGTACGAGAGGTGAGTGTGTCAGTGTACGAGAGGCGCGAGTGTGTCAGTGTATGAGAGGTGCGAGTGTGTAAGTGTACGAGAGGTGAGTGTGTCAGTGTACAAGAGGTACGAGTGTGTCAGTGTGCGAGAGGTGCGTGTGTGTCATTGTATGAGAGGTGAGTGTGTCAGTGTACGAGATGTGCGAGTGTGTCAGTGTACGAGAGGTGCGAGCGTGTCAGTGTACGAGAGGTGCGAGCGTGTCAGTGTACGAGAGGTACGAGTGCGTCAGTGTACGAGAGGTGCGAGTGTGTCAGTGTACGAGAGGTGCGAGCGTGTCAGTGTACGAGAGGTGCGAGTGTGTCAGTGTACGAGAGGTGCGAGTGTGTCAGTGTACGAGAGGTGCGAGTGTGTCAGTGTACGAGAGGTGAGTGTGTCAGTGTACGAGAGGTGCGAGCGTGTCAGTGTACGAGAGGTGCGAGCGTGTCAGTGTACGAGAGGTGCGAGCGAGTCAGTGTACGAGAGGTGCGAGCGTGTCAGTGTACGAGAGGTGCGAGCGTGTCAGTGTACGAGAGGTGCGAGCGTGTCAGTGTACGAGAGGTGCGAGCGTGTCAGTGTACAAGAGGTGAGTGTGTCAGTGTACGAGAGGTGAGTGTGTCAGTGTACGAGAGGTGCGAGCGTGTCAGTGTACGAGAGGTGCGAGTGTGTCAGTGTACGAGAGGTGCGAGTGTGTCAGTGTACGAGAGGGGAGTGTGTCAGTGTATGAGAGGTGAGTGTGTCAGTGTACGAGAGGTGCGAGTGTGTCAGTGTACGGGAAGTGCGAGTGTGTCAGCGTACGAGAGGTGCGAGTGTGTCAGTGTACGAGAGGTGCGAGCGTGTCAGTGTACGAGAGGTGCGAGCGTGTCAGTGTACGAGAGGTGCGAGCATGTCAGTGTACGAGAGGTGCAAGTGTGTCAGTGTACGAGTGGTGCGAGCGTGTCAGTGTACGAGAGGTGCGAGTGTGTCAGTGTACGAGAGGTGCAAGTGTGTCAGTGTACGAGAGGTGAGTGTGTCAGTGTACGAGAGGCGCGAGTGTGTCAGTGTATGAGAGGTCCGAGTGTGTAAGTGTACGAGAGGTGAGTGTGTCAGTGTACAAGAGGTACGAGTGCGTCAGTGTGCGAGAGGTGCGTGTGTGTCATTGTATGAGAGGTGAGTGTGTCAGTGTACGAGATGTGCGAGTGTGTCAGTGTACGAGAGGTGCGAGCGTGTCAGTGTACGAGAGGTGCGAGCGTGTCAGTGTACGAGAGGTACGAGTGCGTCAGTGTACGAGAGGTGCGAGTGTGTCAGTGTACGAGAGGTGCGAGCGTGTCAGTGTACGAGAGGTGCGAGTGTGTCAGTGTACGAGAGGTGCGAGTGTGTCAGTGTACGAGAGGTGAGTGTGTCAGTGTACGAGAGGTGCGAGCGTGTCAGTGTACGAGAGGTGCGAGCGTGTCAGTGTACGAGAGGTGCGAGCGAGTCAGTGTACGAGAGGTGCGAGCGTGTCAGTGTACGAGAGGTGCGAGCGTGTCAGTGTACGAGAGGTGCGAGCGTGTCAGTGTACGAGAGGTGCGAGCGTGTCAGTGTACGAGAGGTGCGAGTGTGTCAGTGTACGAGAGGTGAGTGTGTCAGTGTACGAGAGGTGAGTGTGTCAGTGTACGAGAGGTGCGAGTGTGTCAGTGTACGAGAGGTGCGAGTGTGTCAGTGTACGAGAGGTGCGAGTGTGTCAGTGTACGAGAGGGGAGTGTGTCAGTGTATGAGAGGTGAGTGTGTCAGTGTGCGAGAGCTGCGAGCATGTCAGTGTAAGAGAGGTGCGAGTGTGTCAGTGTACGAGAGGTGCGAGCCTGTCAGTGTACGAGAGGTGTGAGTGTGTCAGTGTACGAGAGGTGCGAGTGTGTCAGTGTACGAGAGGTGAGTGTGTCAGTGTACGAGAGGTGAGTGTGTCAGTGTACGAGAGGTGCGAGCGTGTCAGTGTACGAGAGGTGCGAGTGTGTCAGTGTACGAGAGGTGCGAGTGTGTCAGTGTACGAGAGGTGCGAGTGTGTCAGTGTACGAGAGGGGAGTGTGTCAGTGTATGAGAGGTGGGTGTGTAAGTGTACGAGAGGTGCGAGTGTGTCAGTGTACAGGAGGTGCGAGTGTGTCAGTGTACGAGAGGTACGAGTGTGTCAGTGTACGAGAGGTGCGAGCGTGTCAGTGTACGAGAGGTGCGAGCGTGTCAGCGTACGAGAGGTGCGAGCGAGTCAGTGTACGAGAGGTGCGAGTGTGTCAGTGTACGAGAGGTGCGAGTGTGTCAGTGTACGAGTGGTGCGAGCGTGTCAGTGTACGAGAGCTGCGAGTGTGTCAGTGTACGAGAGGTGCGAGTGTGTCAGTGTACGAGAGGTGAGTGTGTCAGTGTACGAGAGGCGCGAGTGTGTCAGTGTATGAGAGGTGCGAGTGTGTAAGTGTACGAGAGGTGCGAGTACATCAGTGTACAAGAGGTACGAGTGCGTCAGTGTACGAGAGGTGCGAGTGTGTCAGTGTACGAGAGGTGCGAGTGCGTCAGTGTACGAGAGGTGAGTGTGTCAGTGTACGAGAGGTGCGAGTGTGTCAGTGTACGAGAGGTGCGAGTGTGTCAGTGTACGAGAGGTGAGTGTGTCAGTGTACGAGAGGTGCGAGTGTGTCAGTGTACGAGAGGTGCGAGTCTGTCAGTGTACGAGAGGTGCGAGTGTGCCAGTGTACGAGAGGTGAGTGTGTGTCAGTGTACGAGAGTTGCGTGTGTGTCAGTGTACGAGAGGTACGAGTGCGTCAGTGTACGAGAGGTGCGAGTGTGTCAGTGTACGAGAGGTGCGAGCGTGTCAGTGTACGAGAGGTGCGAGTGTGTCAGTGTACGAAAGGTGAGTGTGTCAGTGTACGGGAGGTGCGAGTGTGTCAGTGTACGAGAGGTGCGAGTGTGCCAGTGTACGAAAGGTGCGAGCGAGTCAGTGTACGAGAGGTGCGAGTGTGTCAGTGTACGAGAGGTGCGAGCGTGTCAGTGTACGAGAGGTGCGAGCGTGTCAGTGTACGAGAGGTGCGAGCGTGTCAGTGTACGAGAGGTGGGTGTGTCAGTGTACGAGAGGTGAGTGTGTCGGTGTACGAGAGGTGCGAGCGTGTCAGTGTACGAGAGGTGCGAGTGTGTCAGTGTACGAGAGGTGCGAGTGTGTCAGTGTACGAGAGGGGAGTGTGTCAGTGTATGAGAGGTGAGTGTGTAAGTGTACGAGAGGTGCGAGTGTGTCAGTGTACGGGAGGTGCGAGTGTGTCAGTGTACGAGAGGTACGAGCGTGTCAGTGTACGAGAGGTGCGAGCGTGTCAGTGTACGAGAGGTGCGAGCGTGTCAGTGTACGAGAGGTGCGAGCGAGTCAGTGTACGAGAGGTGCGAGTGTGTCAGTGTACGAGTGGTGCGAGCGTGTCAGTGTACGAGAGCTGCGAGTGTGTCAGTGTACGAGAGGTGCGAGTGTGTCAGTGTACGAGAGGTGAGTGTGTCAGTGTACGAGAGGCGCGAGTGTGTCAGTGTATGAGAGGTGCGAGTGTGTAAGTGTACGAGAGGTGAGTGTGTCAGTGTACAAGAGGTACGAGTGCGTCAGTGTACGAGAGGTGCGAGTGTGTCGGTGTACGAGAGGTGCGAGCGTGTCAGTGTACGAGAGGTGCGAGTGTGTCAGTGTACGAGAGGTGCGTGTATGTCAGTGTACGAGAGGTGAGTGTGTCAGTGTACGAGATGTGCGAGTGTGTCAGTGTACGAGAGGTGCGAGTATGTAAGTGTACGAGAGGTGAGTGTGTCGGTGTACGAGAGGTGCATGTGCCAGGGTACGAGAGGTGCGAGCGTGTCAGTGTACGAGAGTTGCGAGCGTGTCAGTGTACGAGAGGTGCGAGTGTTTCAGTGTATGAGAGCTGCGAGAGTGTCAGTGTACGAGAGGTGCGAGTGCGTCAGTGTACGAGAGGTGCGAGTGTGTCAGTGTACGAGAGGTGAGTGTGTCAGTGTATGAGAGGTGCGAGTGTGTCAGTGTACGAGAGGTGCGAGCGTGTCAGTGTATGAGAGCTGCGAGCGCGTCAGTGTACGAGAGCTGAGAGTGCGTCAGTGTACGAGAGGTGAGTGTGTCAGTGTAAGAGAGGTGCGAGTGTGTCAGTGTACGAGAGATGAGTCTGTCAGTGTACGAGAGGTGCGAGTGTGTCAGTGTACGAGAGGTGAGTGTGTCAGTGTACGAGAGGTGCGAGTGTGTGAGTGTGTCTGTGTACGAGGAGCGCGAGTGTGTCAGTGTACGAGAGGTGCGAGTGGGTCAGTGTACGAGAGGTGCGAGTGCGTCAGTGTACGAGAGGTGCGATTGTGTCGGTGTACGAGAGGTGCGAGTGTGTCAGTGTACGAGAGGTGCGAGCGTGTCAGTGTGTGAGAGGTGAGTGTGTCAGTGTACGAGAGGTGCGAGTGTGTCAGTGTACGAGAGTTGCGAGTATGTCAGTGTAGGAGAGGTGCAAGCGTGTCAGTGTACGAGAGGTGCGAGTGTGTCAGTGTACGAGAGGTGCGAGCGTGTCAGTGTACGAGAGGTGCGAGTGTGTCAGTGTACGAGAGGTGCGAGTGTGTCAGTGTACGAGAGGTGTGAGCGTGTCAGTGTACGAGAGGTGAGTGTGTCAATGTACGAGAGGTGCGAGTGTGTCAGTGTACGAGAGGTGAGTGTATCAGTGTACGAGAGGTGCGAGTGTGTCAGTGTACGAGAGGTGCGAGTGTGTAAGTGTACGAGAAGTGCGAGTGTGTCAGTGTACCAGAGGTGAGTGTGTGTCAGTGTACAAGAGGTGAGTGTGTCAGTGTACGAGAGGTGCGAGTGTGTCAGTTTACGAGAGGTGCGAGTGTGTCAGTTTACGAGAGGTGTGAGTGTGTCAGTGTACGAGAGGTGCGAGCATGTCAGTGTACGAGAGGTGCGACTGTGACAGTGTACGAGAGGTGAGTGTGTCAGTGTACGACAGGTGAGTGTGTCTGTGTACGAGAGGTGCGAGCATGTCAGTGTAAGAGAGGTGCAAGCGTGTCAGTGTACGTGAGGTGCGAGTGTGTCAGTGTACGAGAGGCGCGAGGGTGTCAGTGTACGAGAGGTGCAAGCGTGTCAGTGTACGTGAGGTGCGAGTGTGTCAGTGTACGAGAGGTGCGAGTGTGTCAGTGTACAAGAGGTGCGAGTGTGTCAGTGTACGAGAAGTGAGAGCGCGTCAGTATATGAGAGGTGCGAGCGTGTCAGTGTACGAGAGGTGCGAGCGTGTCAGTGTACGAGAGGTGCGAGTGTGTCAGTGTACGAGAGGTGCGAGTGTGTCAGTGTACGAGAGGTGCGAGTGTGTCAGTGTTCGAGAGGTGCGAGTGTGTCAGTATACGAGAGGTGCAAGTGTGTCAGTGTACGAGGTGTGAGTGTGTCAGTGTGCGAGAGGTGCAAGTGTGTCAGTGTACGAGGTGCGAGTGTGTCAGTGTGCGAGACGTGTGTGTGTCAGTGTACGAGAGGTGTGTGTGTCAGTGTTTGAGAGGTGCGAGTGTGTCAGTATTCGAGAGGTGCTAGTGTGTCAGTGTACGAGAGGTGCGAGCGTGTCAGTGTACGAGAGGTGTGAGCGTGTCAGTGTACGAGAGGTGCGAGCGTGTCAGTGTACGAGAGGTGCGAATGCGTCAGTGTGCGAGAGGTGCGAGTGTGTCAGTGTACGAGAGGTGCGTCTGTCAGTGTATGAGAGGTGCGAGCGTGTCAGTGTACGAGAGGTGCGAGTGTGTCAGTGTACGAGAGGTGAGTGTGTCAGTGTACGAGAGGTGCGAGTGTGTCAGTGTACGAGAGGTGCGAGTGTGTCAGTGTACGAGAGGTGCGAGTGTGCCAGTGTACGAGAGGTGAGTGTGTGTCAGTGTACAAGAGTTGCGTGTGTGTCAGTGTACGAGAGGTACGAGTGCGTCAGTGTACGAGAGGTGCGAGTGTGTCAGTGTACGAGAGGTGCGAGCATGTCAGTGTACGAGAGGTGCGAGTGTGTCAGTGTACGAAAGGTGAGTGTGTCAGTGTACGAGAGGTGCGAGTGTGTCAGTGTACGAGAGGTGCGAGCGAGTCAGTGTACGAGAGTTGCGAGTGTGTCAGTGTACGAGAGGTGCGAGCGTGTCAGTGTACGAGAGGTGCGAGCGTGTCAGTGTACGAGAGGTGCGAGCGTGTCAGTGTACGAGAGGTGCGAGTGTGTCAGCGTACGAGAGCTGCGAGTGTGTCAGTGTACGAGAGATGAGTGTGTCAGTGTACGAGAGGTGAGTGTGTCAGTGTACGAGAGGTGCGAGCGTGTCAGTGTACGAGAGGTGCGAGTGTGTCAGTGTACGAGAGGTGCGAGTGTGTCAGTGTACGAGAGCGGAGTGTGTCAGTGTATGAGAGGTGAGTGTGTAAGTGTACGAGAGGTGCGAGTGTGTCAGTGTACGGGAGGTGCGAGTGTGTCAGTGTACGAGAGGTACGAGTGTGTCAGTGTACGAGAGGTGCGAGCGTGTCAGTGTACGAGAGGTGCGAGCGTGTCAGTGTACGAGAGGTGCGAGCGAGTCAGTGTACGAGAGGTGCGAGTGTGTCAGTGTACGAGTGGTGCGAGCGTGTCAGTGTACGAGAGCTGCGAGTGTGTCAGTGTACGAGAGGTGCGAGTGTGTCAGTGTACGAGAGGCGCGAGTGTGTCAGTGTATGAGAGGTGCGAGTGTGTAAGTGTACGAGAGGTGAGTGTGTCAGTGTACAAGAGGTACGAGTGCGTCAGTGTACGAGAGGTGCGAGTGTGTCGGTGTACGAGAGGTGCGAGCGTGTCAGTGTACGAGAGGTGCGAGTGTGTCAGTGTACGAGAGGTGCGTGTATGTCAGTGTACGAGAGGTGAGTGTGTCAGTGTACGAGATGTGCGAGTGTGTCAGTGTACGAGAGGTGCGAGTGTGTAAGTGTACGAGAGGTGAGTGTGTCGGTGTACGAGAGGTGCATGTGCCAGGGTACGAGAGGTGCGAGCGTGTCAGTGTACGAGAGTTGCGAGCGTGTCAGTGTACGAGAGGTGCGAGTGTTTCAGTGTATGAGAGGTGCGAGCGTGTCAGTGTACGAGAGGTGCGAGTGCGTCAGTGTACGAGAGGTGCGAGTGTGTCAGTGTACGAGAGGTGAGTGTGTCAGTGTATGAGAGGTGCGAGTGTGTCAGTGTACGAGAGGTGCGAGCGTGTCAGTGTATGAGAGCTGCGAGCGCGTCAGTGTACGAGAGCTGAGAGTGCGTCAGTGTACGAGAGGTGAGTGTGTCAGTGTAAGAGAGGTGCGAGTGTGTCAGTGTACGAGAGGTTCGAGTGTGTCAGTGTACGAGAGATGAGTCTGTCAGTGTACGAGAGGTGCGAGTGTGTCAGTGTACGAGAGGTGAGTGTGTCAGTGTACGAGAGGTGCGAGTGTGTGAGTGTGTCTGTGTACGAGGAGCGCGAGTGTGTCAGTGTACGAGAGGTGCGAGTGGGTCAGTGTACGAGAGGTGCGAGTGCGTCAGTGTACGAGAGGTGCGATTGTGTCAGTGTACGAGAGGTGCGAGCGTGTCAGTGTGTGAGAGGTGAGTGTGTCAGTGTACGAGAGGTGCGAGTGTGTCAGTGTACGAGAGTTGCGAGTGTGTCAGTGTAGGAGAGTTGCAAGCGTGTCAGTGTACGAGAGGTGCGAGTGTGTCAGTGTACGAGAGGTGCGAGCGTGTCAGTGTACGAGAGGTGCGAGTGTGTCAGTGTACGAGAGGTGCGAGTGTGTCAGTGTACGAGAGGTGTGAGCGTGTCAGTGTACGAGAGGTGAGTGTGTCAATGTACGAGAGGTGCGAGTGTGTCAGTGTACGAGAGGTGCGAGTGTGTCAGTGTACGAGAGGTGCGAGTGTGTAAGTGTATGAGAAGTGCGAGTGTGTCAGTGTACCAGAGGTGAGTGTGTGTCAGTGTACAAGAGGTGAGTGTGTCAGTGTACGAGAGGTGCGAGTGTGTCAGTTTACGAGAGGTGCGAGTGTGTCAGTGTACGAGAGGTGCGAGCGTGTCAGTGTACGAGAGGTGCGACTGTGACAGTGTACGAGAGGTGAGTGTGTCAGTGTACGACAGGTGAGTGTGTCTGTGTATGAGAGGTGCGAGCATGTCAGTGTAAGAGAGGTGCAAGCGTGTCAGTGTACGTGAGGTGCGAGTGTGTCAGTGTACGAGAGGCGCGAGGGTGTCAGTGTACGAGAGGTGCGAGCGTGTCAGTGTACGTGAGGTGCGAGTGTGTCAGTGTACGAGAGGTGCGAGTGTGTCAGTGTACAAGAGGTGCGAGTGTGTTAGTGTACGAGAAGTGAGAGTGCGTCAGTATATGAGAGGTGCGAGCGTGTCAGTGTACGAGAGGTGCGAGCGTGTCAGTTTACGAGAGGTGCGAGTGTGTCAGTGTACGAGAGGTGCGAGTGTGTCAGTGTACGAGAGGTGCGAGTGTGTCAGTGTTCGAGAGGTGCGAGCGTGTCAGTGTACGAGAGGTGCGAGCGTGTCAGTGTACGAGAGGTGCGAGCGTGTCAGTGTACGAGAGGTGCGAGCGTGTCAGTGTACGAGAGGTGCGAGCGTGTCAGTGTACGAGAGGTGCGAGTGTGTCAGTGTACGAGAGGTGCGAGCATGTCAGTGTACGAGAGGTGTGAGCGTGTCAGTGTATGAGAGGTGTGTGTGTGTCAGTGTACGAGAGGTATGAGTGTGTCAGTGCTCGAGAGGTGCGAGCGTCTCAGTGTACGAGAGGTGCGAGTGTGTCAGTATACGAGAGGTGCAAGTGTGTCAGTGTACGAGGTGCGAGTCTGTCAGTGTGCGAGACGTGTGTGTGTCAGTGTACGAGAGGTGTGTGTGTCAGTGTTTGAGAGGTGCGAGTGTGTCAGTATTCGAGAGGTGCAAGTGTGTCAGTGTACGAGAGGTGCGAGCGTGTCAGTGTACGAGAGGTGTGAGCGTGTCAGTGTACGAGAGGTGCGAGCGTGTTAGTGTACGAGAGGTGCGAATGCGTCAGTGTGCGAGAGGTGCGAGTGTGTCAGTGTACGAGAGGTGCGTCTGTCAGTGTATGAGAGGTGCGAGCGTGTCAGTGTACGAGAGGTGCGAGTGTGTCAGTGTACGAGAGGTGAGTGTGTGTCAGTGTACGAGAGGTGCGAGTGCGTCAGTGTACGAGAGGTGCGAGTGTGTCAGTGTATGAGAGGTGCGAGTGCGTCAGTGTACGAGGTGCGAGTGTGTCAGTGTACGAGAGGTGCGAGTGTGTCAGTGTACGAGAGGTGCGAGTGTGTCAGTGTATGAGAGGTGAGTGTGTCAGTGTACGAGAGGTGAGCGTGTCAGTGTACGAGAGGTGCGAGCGTGTCAGTGTACGAGAGGTGCGAGCGTGTCAGTGTACGAGAGGTGCGAGCGTGTCAGTGTACGAGAGGTGCGAGCGTGTCAGTGTACGAGAGGTGCGAGTACGTCAGTGTACGAGAGGTGAGTGTGTCAGTGTATGAGAGGTGCGAGTGTGTCAGTGTACGAGAGGTGCGAGCGTGTCAGTTTACGAGAGTTGCGAGTGCGTCAGTGTACAAGAGGTGAGTGTGTCAGTGTATGAGAGGTGCGAGTGTGTCAGTGTACGAGAGGGGCGAGTGTGTCAGTGTACGAGAGGTGAGTGTGTCAGTGTACGAGAGGTGCGAATGTGCCAGTGTACGAGAGGTGAGTGTGTCAGTGTACGAGAGGTGCGAGTGTGTCAGTGTACGAGAGGTACGAGTGCGTAAGGGTACGAGAGGTGAGTGTGTCGGTGTACGAGAGGTGCATGTGCCAGGGTACGAGAGGTGCGAGCGTGTCAGTGTACGAGAGTTGCGAGCGTGTCAGTGTACGAGAGGTGCGAGTGTTTCAGTGTATGAGAGGTGCGAGCGTGTCAGTGTACGAGAGGTGCGAGTGCGTCAGTGTACGAGAGGTGCGAGTGTGTCAGTGTACGAGAGGTGAGTGTGTCAGTGTATGAGAGGTGCGAGTGTGTCAGTGTACGAGAGGTGCGAGCGTGTCAGTGTATGAGAGCTGCGAGCGCGTCAGTGTACGAGAGCTGAGAGTGCGTCAGTGTACGAGAGGTGAGTGTGTCAGTGTAAGAGAGGTGCGAGTGTGTCAGTGTACGAGAGGTCCGAGTGTGTCAGTGTACGAGAGATGAGTCTGTCAGTGTACGAGAGGTGCGAGTGTGTCAGTGTACGAGAGGTGAGTGTGTCAGTGTACGAGAGGTGCGAGTGTGTGAGTGTGTCTGTGTACGAGGAGCGCGAGTGTGTCAGTGTACGAGAGGTGCGAGTGGGTCAGTGTACGAGAGGTGCGAGTGCGTCAGTGTACGAGAGGTGCGATTGTGTCAGTGTACGAGAGGTGCGAGCGTGTCAGTGTGTGAGAGGTGAGTGTGTCAGTGTACGAGAGGTGCGAGTGTGTCAGTGTACGAGAGTTGCGAGTGTGTCAGTGTAGGAGAGTTGCAAGCGTGTCAGTGTACGAGAGGTGCGAGTGTGTCAGTGTACGAGAGGTGCGAGCGTGTCAGTGTACGAGAGGTGCGAGTGTGTCAGTGTACGAGAGGTGCGAGTGTGTCAGTGTACGAGAGGTGTGAGCGTGTCAGTGTACGAGAGGTGAGTGTGTCAATGTACGAGAGGTGCGAGTGTGTCAGTGTACGAGAGGTGCGAGTGTGTCAGTGTACGAGAGGTGCGAGTGTGTAAGTGTACGAGAAGTGCGAGTGTGTCAGTGTACCAGAGGTGAGTGTGTGTCAGTGTACAAGAGGTGAGTGTGTCAGTGTACGAGAGGTGCGAGTGTGTCAGTTTACGAGAGGTGCGAGTGTGTCAGTGTACGAGAGGTGCGAGCGTGTCAGTGTACGAGAGGTGCGACTGTGACAGTGTACGAGAGGTGAGTGTGTCAGTGTACGACAGGTGAGTGTGTCTGTGTATGAGAGGTGCGAGCATGTCAGTGTAAGAGAGGTGCAAGCGTGTCAGTGTACGTGAGGTGCGAGTGTGTCAGTGTACGAGAGGCGCGAGGGTGTCAGTGTACGAGAGGTGCAAGCGTGTCAGTGTACGTGAGGTGCGAGTGTGTCAGTGTACGAGAGGTGCGAGTGTGTCAGTGTACAAGAGGTGCGAGTGTGTTAGTGTACGAGAAGTGAGAGTGCGTCAGTATATGAGAGGTGCGAGCGTGTCAGTGTACGAGAGGTGCGAGCGTGTCAGTTTACGAGAGGTGCGAGTGTGTCAGTGTACGAGAGGTGCGAGTGTGTCAGTGTACGAGAGGTGCGAGTGTGTCAGTGTTCGAGAGGTGCGAGCGTGTCAGTGTACGAGAGGTGCGAGCGTGTCAGTGTACGAGAGGTGCGAGCGTGTCAGTGTACGAGAGGTGCGAGCGTGTCAGTGTACGAGAGGTGCGAGCGTGTCAGTGTACGAGAGGTGCGAGTGTGTCAGTGTACGAGAGGTGCGAGCATGTCAGTGTACGAGAGGTGTGAGCGTGTCAGTGTATGAGAGGTGTGTGTGTGTCAGTGTACCAGAGGTGAGTGTGTGTCAGTGTACGTGAGGTGCGTGTGTGTCAGTGAACGAGAGGTGCGAGTGTGTCAGTGTACGATAGGTGCGAGTGTGTCAGTGTACGTGAGGTGCGAGTGTGTCAGTGTACGAGAGGTGAGTGTGTCAGTGTACGAGAGGTACGAGTGCGTCAGTTTACGAGAGGTGCGAGGGTGTCAGTGTACGAGAGGTGCGAGTGTGTCAGTGTACGAGAGGTGCGAGTGTGTCAGTGTACGAGAGGTGAGTGTGTCAGTGTATGAGAGGTACGAGTGCGTCAGTGTACGAGAGATGCGAGTGTGACAGTGTACGAGAGGTGTGAGTGTGTCAGTTTACGAGAGGTGCGAGTGTGTCAGTGTACGAGAGGTGCGAGTGAGTCAGTGTACGAGAGGTGCGAGTGGGTCAGTGTACGAGTGGTGCGAGTGTGTCAGTGTACGAGAGGTGCGAGCGTCTCAGTGTACGAGAGGTGAGTGTGTCAGTGTACGAGAGGTGCGAGTGTGTCAGTGTACGAGAGGTGCGAGTGTGTCAGTGTACGAGAGGTACGAGTGTGTCAATGTACGAGAGGTGCGAGTGTGTCAATGTACGAGAGGTGCGAGTGTGTCAGTGTACGAGAGGTGCGAGCGTGTCAGTGTAGGAGAGGTACGAGTGTGTCAGTGTACGAGAGGTGCGAGTGTGTCAGTGTACGAGAGGTGTGTGTGTCAGTGTACGAGAGGTGCGAGTGTGTCAGTGTACGAGAGGTGCGAGTGTGTCAGTGTACGAGAGGTGCGAGTGTGTCAGTATGCGAGAGGTGAGTGTGTCAGTGTATGAGTGTGCGAGTGTGTCAGTGTATGAGGTGCGAGAGTGTCAGTGTTCGAGAGGTGCGAGTGTGTCAGTGTTCGAGAGGTGCGAGTGTGTCAGTGTACGAGAGGTGTGAGCATGTCAGTGTACGAGAGGTGAGTGTGTCAGTGTATGAGAGGTGCGAGCGTGTCAGTGTACGAGAGGTGCGAGCGTGTCAGTGTACGAGAGGTGAGTGTGTCAGTCTACGAGAGGTGCGAATGCGTCATTGTGCGAGAGGTGCGAGCGTGTCAGTGTACGAGAGGTGCGAGAGTGTCAGTGTACGAGAGGTGCGAGTGTGTCAGTGTACGAGAGGTGCGAGTGCTTCAGTGTACGAGAGGTGCGAGCGTGTCAGTGTAGGAGAGGTGCGAGTGTGTCAGTGTACGAGAGGCGAGCGTGTCAGTGTACGAGAGGTGAGAGTGTCAGTGTACGAGAGGTGCGAGTGTGTCAGTGTACGAGAGGTGCGAGCGTGTCAGTGTACGAGAGGTGAGTGTGTCAGTGTACGAGAGGTGCGAGCGTGTCAGTGTACGAGAGGTGCGAGCGTGTCAGTGTACGAGGGGTGCGAGTGTGTCAGTGTACGAGAGGTGCGACTGTGTCAGTGTACGAGAGGTGCGAGTGTGTCAGGGTGCGAGAGGTGAGTGTGTCAGTGTACGAGAGGTGCGAGCGTGTCAGTGAACGAGAGATGCGAGTGTCAGTGTACGAGAGGTGTGAGTGTGTCAGTGTACGAGAGGTGCGAATGTGTCAGTGTACGAGAGGTGCGAGTGAGTCAGTGTACGAGAGGTGCGAGTGGGTCAGTGTACGAGTGGTGCGAGTGTGTCAGTGTACGAGAGGTGCGAGCGTCTCAGTGTACGAGAGGTGAGTGTGTCAGTGTACGAGAGGTGCGAGTGTGCCAGTGTACGAGAGGTGCGAGTGTGTCAGTGTACGAGAGGTACGAGTGTGTCAGTGTACGAGAGGTGCGAGTGTGTCAATGTACGAGAGGTGCGAGTGTGTCAGTGTACGAGAGGTGCGAGCATGTCAGTGTAGCAGAGGTACGAGTGTGTCAGTGTACGAGAGGTGCGAGTGTGTCAGTGTACGAGAGGTATGTGTGTCAGTGTACGAGAGGTGCGAGTGTGTCAGTGGACGAGAGGTGCGAGTGTGTCAGTGTACGAGAGGTGCGAGTGTGTTCGTATACGAGAGGTGAGTGTGTCAGTGTACGAGTGTGCGAGTGTGTCAGTGTACGAGGTGCGAGTGTGTCAGTGTTCGAGAGGTGCGAGCGTGTCAGTGTACGAGAGGTGCGAGCGTGTCAGTGTACGAGAGGTGCGAGCGTGTCAGTGTACGAGAGGTGCGAGTGTGTCAGTGTACGAGAGGTGCGAGCGTGTCAGTGTACGAGAGGTGTGAGCGTGTCAGTGTATGAGAGGTGTGTGTGTGTCAGTGTACGAGAGGTATGAGTGTGTCAGTGTACGAGAGGTGCGAGCGTCTCAGTGTACGAGAGTTGCGAGTGTGTCAGTATACGAGAGGTGCAAGTGTGTCAGTGTACGAGGTGCGAGTGTGTCAGTGTGCGAGACGTGTGTGTGTCAGTGTACGAGAGGTGTGTGTGTCAGTGTTTGAGAGGTGCGAGTGTGTCAGTATTCGAGAGGTGCTAGTGTGTCAGTGTACGAGAGGTGCGAGCGTGTCAGTGTACGAGAGGTGTGAGCGTGTCAGTGTACGATAGGTGCGAGCTTGTCAGTGTACGAGAGGTGCGAATGCGTCAGTGTGCGAGAGGTGCGAGTGTGTCAGTGTACGAGAGGTGCGTCTGTCAGTGTGTGAGAGGTGCGAGCGTGTCAGTGTACGAGAGGTGCGAGTGTGTCAGTCTACGAGAGGTGAGTGTGTGTCAGGGTGCGAGAGGTGAGTGTGTCAGTGTACGAGAGGTGCGAGCGTGTCAGTGAACGAGAGATGCGAGTGTCAGTGTACGAGAGGTGTGAGTGTGTCAGTGTACGAGAGGTGCGAATGTGTCAGTGTACGAGAGGTGCGAGTGAGTCAGTGTACGAGAGGTGCGAGTGGGTCAGTGTACGAGTGGTGCGAGTGTGTCAGTGTACGAGAGGTGCGAGCGTCTCAGTGTACGAGAGGAGAGTGTGTCAGTGTACGAGAGGTGCGAGTGTGCCAGTGTACGAGAGGTGCGAGTGTGTCAGTGTACGAGAGGTACGAGTGTGTCAGTGTACGAGAGGTGCGAGTGTGTCAATGTACGAGAGGTGCGAGTGTGTCAGTGTACGAGAGGTGCGAGCGTGTCAGTGTAGGAGAGGTACGAGTGTGTCAGTGTACGAGAGGTGCGAGTGTGTCAGTGTACGAGAGGTATGTGTGTCAGTGTACGAGAGGTGCGAGTGTGTCAGTGGACGAGAGGTGCGAGTGTGTCAGTGTACGAGAGGTGCGAGTGTGTTCGTATACGAGAGGTGAGTGTGTCAGTGTACGAGTGTGCGAGTGTGTCAGTGTACGAGGTGCGAGTGTGTCAGTGTTCGAGAGGTGCGAGTGTGTCAGTGTACGAGAGGTGCGAGCGTGTCAGTGTAGGAGAGGTACGAGTGTGTCAGTGTACGAGAGGTGCGAGTGTGTCAGTGTACGAGAGGTATGTGTGTCAGTGTACGAGAGGTGCGAGTGTGTCAGTGGACGAGAGGTGCGAGTGTGTCAGTGTACGAGAGGTGCGAGTGTGTTCGTATACGAGAGGTGAGTGTGTCAGTGTACGAGTGTGCGAGTGTGTCAGTGTACGAGGTGCGAGTGTGTCAGTGTTCGAGAGGTGCGAGCGTGTCAGTGTACGAGAGGTGCGAGCGTGTCAGTGTACGAGAGGTGCGAGCGTGTCATTGTACGAGAGGTGCGAGTGTGTCAGTGTACGAGAGGTGCGAGCATGTCAGTGTACGAGAGGTGTGAGCGTGTCAGTGTATGAGAGGTGTGTGTGTCAGTGTACGAGAGGTATGAGTGTGTCAGTGTACGAGAGGTGCGAGCGTCTCAGTGTACGAGAGGTGCGAGTGTGTCAGTATACGAGAGGTGCAAGTGTGTCAGTGTACGAGGTACGAGTGTGTCAGTGTGCGAGACGTGTGTGTGTCAGTGTACGAGAGGTGTGTGTGTCAGTGTTTGAGAGGTGCGAGTGTGTCAGTATTCGAGAGGTGCTAGTGTGTCAGTGTACGAGAGGTGCGAGCGTGTCAGTGTACGAGAGGTGTGAGCGTGTCAGTGTACGAGAGGTGCGAGCGTGTCAGTGTACGAGAGGTGCAAATGCGTCAGTGTGCGAGAGGTGCGAGTGTGTCAGTGTACGAGAGGTGCGTCTGTCAGTGTGTGAGAGGTGCGAGCGTGTCAGTGTACGAGAGGTGCGAGTGTGTCAGTCTACGAGAGGTGAGTGTGTGTCAGTGTACGAGAGGTGCGAGTGCGTCAGTGTACGAGAGGTGCGAGTGTGTCAGTGTATGAGAGGTGCGAGTGCGTCAGTGTACGAGAGGTGCGAGTGTGTCAGTGTACGAGAGGTGCGAGTGTGTCAGTGTACGAGAGGTGCGAGTGTGTCAGTGTATGAGAGGTGAGTGTGTCAGTGTACGAGAGGTGAGCGTGTCAGTGTACGAGAGGTGCGAGCGTGTCAGTGTACGAGAGGTGCGAGCGTGTCAGTGTACGAGAGGTGCGAGCGTGTCAGTGTACGAGAGGTGCGAGCGTGTCATTGTACGAGAGGTGCGAGTGCGTCAGTGTACGAGAGGTGAGTGTGTCAGTGTATGAGAGGTGCGAGTGTGTCAGTGTACGAGAGGTGCGAGCGTGTCAGTGTACGAGAGTTGCGAGTGCGTCAGTGTACAAGAGGTGAGTGTGTCAGTGTATGAGAGGTGCGAGTGTGTCAGTGTACGAGAGGGGCGAGTGTGTCAGTGTACGAGAGGTGAGTGTGTCAGTGTACGAGAGGTGCGAATGTGCCAGTGTATGAGAGGTGAGTGTGTCAGTGTACGAGAGGTGAGTGTGTCAGTGTACGAGATGTGCGAGTGTGTCAGTGTACGAGGTGAGTGTTTCAGTGTACGAGAGGTGAGTGTGTCAGTGTACGAGAGGTGCGAGTGTGTCAGTGTATGAGGGGTGCGAGTGTGTCAGTGTACGAGAGGTGAGTGTGTCAGTGTAGGAGAGGTGCGAGTGTGTCAGTGTACGAGAGGTGCGAGTGTGTCAGTGTACGAGAGGTGAGTGTGTCAGTGTACGAGAGGTGCGAGTGTGTCAGTGTACGAGAGGTGCGAGTGTGTCAGTGTACGAGAGGTGCGAGAGTGTCAGTGTACGTGAGGTGCGAGTGCGTCAGTGTACGAGAGGTGAGTGTGTCAGTGTACGAGAGGTGCGAGTGTGTCAGTGTACGAGAGGTGCGAGTGTGTCAGTGTACGAGAGGTGAGTGTGTGTCAGTGTACGTGAGGTGCGTGTGTGTCAGTGAACGAGAGGTGCGAGTGTGTCAGTGTACGAGTGGTGCGAGTGTGGCAGTGTACGTGAGGTGCGAGTGTGTCAGTGTATGAGAGGTGAGTGTGTCAGTGTACGAGAGGTGAGTGTGTCAGTGTACGAGAGGTACGAGTGCGTCAGTTTACGAGAGGTGCGAGAGTGTCAGTGTACGAGAGGTGCGAGTGTGTCAGTGTACGAGAGGTGCGAGTGTGTCAGTGTACGAGAGGTGAGTGTGTCAGTGTACGAGAGGTACGAGTGCGTCAGTGTACGAGAGGTGCGAGTGTGTCAGTGTACGAGAGATGCGAGTGTGACAGTGTACGAGAGGTGTGAGTGTGTCAGTGTACGAGAGGTGCGAGTGTGTCAGTGTACGAGAGGTGCGAGTGAGTCAGTGTACGAGAGGTGCGAGTGGGTCAGTGTACGAGTGGTGCGAGTGTGTCAGTGTACGAGAGGTGCGAGCATCTCAGTGTACGAGAGGTGAGTGTGTCAGTGTACGAGAGGTGCGAGTGTGTCAGTGTACGAGAGGTGCGAGTCTGTCAGTGTACGAGAGGTACGAGTGTGTCAATGTACGAGAGGTGCGAGTGTGTCAATGTACGAGAGGTGCGAGTGTGTCAGTGTACGAGAGGTGCGAGCGTGTCAGTGTAGGAGAGGTACGAGTGTGTCAGTGTACGAGAGGTGCGAGTGTGTCAGTGTACGAGAGGTGTGTGTGTCAGTGTACGAGAGGTGCGAGTGTGTCAGTGTACGAGAGGTGCGAGTGTGTCAGTGTACGAGAGGTGCGAGTGTGTCAGTATACGAGAGGTGAGTGTGTCAGTGTACGAGTGTGCGAGTGTGTCAGTGTATGAGGTGCGAGAGTGTCAGTGTTCGAGAGGTGCGAGTGTGTCAGTGTTCGAGAGGTGCGAGTGTGTCAGTGTACGAGAGGTGTGAGCATGTCAGTGTATGAGAGGTGAGTGTGTCAGTGTATGAGAGGTGCGAGCGTGTCAGTGTACGAGAGGTGCGAGCGTGTCAGTGTACGAGAGGTGAGTGTGTCAGTCTACGAGAGGTGCGAATGCATCAGTGTGTGAGAGGTGCGAGCGTGTCAGTGTACGAGAGGTGCGAGAGTGTCAGTGCACGAGAGGTGCGAGTGTGTCAGTGTACGAGAGGTGCGAGTGCGTCAGTGTACGAGAGGTGCGAGCGTGTCAGTGTACGAGAGGTGCGAGTGTGTCAGTGTACGAGAGGCGAGTGTGTCAGTGTACGAGAGGTGAGAGTGTCAGTGTACGAGAGGTGCGAGTGTGTCAGTGTACGAGAGGTGCGAGCGTGTCAGTGTACGAGAGGTGAGTGTGTCAGTGTACGAGAGGTGCGAGTGCGTCAGTGTACAAGAGGTGCGAGGGTGTCAGTGTACGAGAGGAGCGAGTGTGTCAGTGTAGGAGAGGTGCGAGCGTGTCAGTGTACGAGAGGTGCGAGCGTGACAGTGTACGAGAGGTGCGAGTGTGTCAGTGTACGAGAGGTGCGACTGTGTCAGTGTACGAGAGGTGCGAGTGTGTCAGGGTGCGAGAGGTGAGGGTGTCAGTGTACGAGAGGTGCGAGCGTGTCAGTGTACGAGAGATGCGAGTGTCAGTGTACGAGAGGTGTGAGTGTGTCAGTGTACGAGAGGTGCGAGTGCGTCAGTGTACGAGAGGTGCGAGCGTGTCAGTGTAGGAGAGGTACGAGTGTGTCAATGTACGAGAGGTGCGAGTGTGTCAGTGTACGAGAGGTGCGAGCGTGTCAGTGTAGGAGAGGTACGAGTGTGTCAGTGTACGAGAGGTGCGAGTGTTTCAGTGTACGAGAGGTATGTGTGTCAGTGTACGAGAGGTGCGAGTGTGTCAGTGTACGAGAGGTGCGAGTGTGTCAGTGTAAGAGAGGTGCGAGTTTGTTCGTATACGAGAGGTGAGTGTGTCAGTGTACGAGTGTGCGAGTGTGTCAGTGTACGAGGTGCGAGAGTGTCAGTGTTCGAGAGGTGCGAGTGTGTCAGTGTTCGAGAGGTGCGAGTGTGTCAGTGTACGAGAGGTGTGAGCGTGTCAGTGTACGAGAGGTGAGTGTGTCAGTGTATGAGAGGTGCGAGCGTGTCAGTGTATGAGAGGTGCGAGCGTGTCAGTGTACGAGAGGTGAGTGTGTCAGTGTACGAGAGGTGCGAATGCGTCAGTGTGCGAGAGGTGCGAGTGTGTTAGTATACGAGAGGTGCGAGAGTGTCAGTGTACGAGAGGTGCGAGTGTGTCAGTGTACGAGAGGTGCGAGTGTGTCAGTGTACGAGAGGTGCGAGCGTGTCAGTGTACGAGAGGCGAGTGTGTCAGTGTACGAGAGGTGAGAGTGTCAGTGTACGAGAGGTGCGAGTGTGTCAGTGCACGAGAGGTGCGAGTGTGTCAGTGTACGAGAGGTGCGAGCATGTCAGGGTACGAGAGGTGAGTGTGTCAGTGAACGAGAGGTGCGAGGGTGTCAGTGTACGAGAGGTGTGAGCGTGTCAGTGTATGAGAGGTGTGTGTGTGTCAGTGTACGAGAGGTATGAGTGTGTCAGTGTACGAGAGGTGCGAGTGTCTCAGTGTACGAGAGGTGCGAGTGTGTCAGTATACGAGAGGTGCAAGTGTGTCAGTGTACGAGGTGCGAGTGTGTCAGTGTACGAGACGTGTGTGTGTCAGTGTACGAGAGGTGTGTGTGTCAGTGTTTGAGAGGTGCGAGTCTGTCAGTATTCGAGAGGTGCTAGTGTGTCAGTGTACGAGAGGTGCGAGCGTGTCAGTGTACGAGAGGTGTGAGCGTGTCAGTGTACGAGAGGTGCGAGCGTGTCAGTGTACGAGAGGTGCGAATGCGTCAGTGAGCGAGAGGTGCGAGTGTGTCAGTGTACGAGAGGTGCGTCTGTCAGTGTACGAGAGGTGCGAGCGTGTCAGTGTACGAGAGGTGCGAGTGTGTCAGTGTACGAGAGGTGCGAGTGTGTCAGTGTACGAGAGGTGCGAGCATGTCAGTATACGAGAGGTGAGTGTGTCAGTGTACGAGAGGTGCGAGTGCGTCAGTGTACAAGAGGTGCGAGGGTGTCAGTGTACGAGAGGTGCGAGTGTGTCAGTGTAGGAGAGGGGCGAGCGTGTCAGTGTACGAGAGGTGCGAGCGTGTCAGTGTACGAGAGGTGCGAGTGTGTCAGTGTACGAGAGGTGCGACTGTGTCAGTGTACGAGAGGTGCGAGTGTGTCAGTGTACGAGAGGTGCGAGCGTGTCAGTATACGAGAGGTGAGTGTGTCAGTGTATGAGAGGTGCGAGTGCGTCAGTGTACAAGAGGTGCGAGGGTGTCAGTGTACGAGAGGTGCGAGTGTGTCAGTGTAGGAGAGGGGCGAGCGTGTCAGTGTACGAGAGGTGCGAGCGTGTCAGTGTACGAGAGGTGCGAGTGTGTCAGTGTACGAGAGGTGCGACTGTGTCAGTGTACGAGAGGTGCGAGTGTGTCAGTGTTCGAGAGGTGAATGTGTCAGTGTACGAGAGGTGCGAGCGTGTCAGTGTACGAGAGGTGCGAGTGTGTCAGTGTACGAGAGGTGCGAGTGTGTCAGTGTACGAGAGGTGCGAGTGTGTCAGTGTACGAGAGGTGCCAGTGTGTCAGTGTAGGAGAGGTGCCAGTGTGTCAGTGTACGAGAGGTGCGAGTGCGTCAGTGTACGAGAGGTGCGAGTGTGTCAGTGTACGAGAGGTGCGAGTGTGTCAGTGTATGAGAGGTGCGAGTGTGTCAGTGTACGAGAGGTGCGAGCGTGTCAGTGTACGAGAGGTGCGAGTGTGTCAGTGTATGAGAGGTGCGAGCGTGTCAGTGTACGAGAGGTGCGAGTGTGTCAGTGTACGAGAGGTGAGTGTGTCAGTGTACGAGAGGTGCGCGTGTGTCAGTGTACGAGAGGTATGAGTGCGTCAGTGTCCGAGAGGTGCGAGTGTGTCAGTGTACGAGAGGTGCGAGTGTGTCCGTGTACGAGAGGTGAGTGTGTGTCAGTGTACGAGAGGTGCGAGTGCGTCAGTGCACGAGAGGTGCGAGTGCATCAGTGTACAAGAGGTACGAGTGCGTCAGTGTACGAGAGGTGCGAGTGTGTCAGTGTACGAGAGGTGCGAGTGCGTCAGTGTACGAGAGGGGAGTGTGTCAGTGTACGAGAGGTGCGAGTGTGTCAGTGTACGAGAGGTGCGAGTGTGTCAGTGTATGAATGGTGAGTGTGTCAGTGTACGAGAGGTGCGAGTGTGTCAGTGTACGAGAGGTGCGAGTGTGTCAGTGTACGAGAGGTGCGAGTGTGCCAGTGTACGAGAGGTGAGTGTGTGTCAGTGTACGAGAGGTGCGTGTGTGTCAGTGTACGAGAGGTACGAGTGCGTCAGTGTACGAGAGGTGCGAGGGTGTCAGTGTACGAGAGGTGCGAGCGTGTCAGTGTACGAGAGGTGCGAGTGTGTCAGTGTACGAGAGGTGCGAGTGTGTCAGTGTACGAGAGGTGAGTGTGTCAGTGTACGAGAGGTGCGAGTGTGTCAGTGTACGAGAGGTGCGAGCATGTCAGTGTACGAGAGGTGCGAGCGAGTCAGTGTACGAGAGGTGCGAGCGTGCCAGTGTACGAGAGGTGCGAGCGTGTCAGTGTACGAGAGGTGCGAGCGTGTCAGTGTACGAGAGGTGCGAGCGTGTCAGTGTACGAGAGGTGCGAGTGTGTCAGTGTACGAGAGCTGCGAGTGTGTCAGTGTTCGAGGGGTGCGAGTGTGTCAGTGTACGAGAGGTGTGAGCGTGTCAGTGTACGAGAGGTGAGTGTGTCAGTGTATGAGAGGTGCGAGCGTGTCAGTGTAGGAGAGGTGCGAGCGTGTCAGTGTACGAGAGGTGAGTGTGTCAGTGTACGAGAGGTGCGAATGCGTCAGTGTGCGAGAGGTGCGAGTGTGTTAGTATACGAGAGGTGCGAGAGTGTCAGTGTACGAGAGGTGCGAGTGTGTCAGTGTACGAGAGGTGCGAGTGTGTCAGTGTACGAGAGGTGCGAGCGTGTCAGTGTACGAGAGGCGAGTGTGTCAGTGTACGAGAGGTGAGAGTGTCAGTGTACGAGAGGTGCGAGTGTGTCAGTGCACGAGAGGTGCGAGTGTGTCAGTGTACGAGAGGTGCGAGCATGTCAGGGTATGAGAGGTGAGTGTGTCAGTGTACGAGAGGTGCGAGTGCGTCAGTGTACAAGAGGTGCGAGGGTGTCAGTGTACGAGAGGTGTGAGCGTGTCAGTGTATGAGAGGTGTGTGTGTGTCAGTGTACGAGAGGTATGAGTGTGTCAGTGTACGAGAGGTGCGAGTGTCTCAGTGTACGAGAGGTGCGAGTGTGTCAGTATACGAGAGGTGCAAGTGTGTCAGTGTACGAGGTGCGAGTGTGTCAGTGTACGAGACGTGTGTGTGTCAGTGTACGAGAGGTGTGTGTGTCAGTGTTTGAGAGGTGCGAGTGTGTCAGTGTACGAGAGGTACGAGTGCGTCAGTGTAAGAGAGGTGCGAGTGTGTCAGTGTACGAGAGGTGAGTGTGTCAGTGTACGAGATGTGCGAGTGTGTCAGTGTATGAGAGGTGAGTGTTTCAGTGTACGAGAGGTGAGTGTGTCAGTGTACGAGAGGTGCAAGTGTGTCAGTGTATGAGGGGTGCGAGTGTGTCAGTCTACGAGAGGTGAGTGTGTCAGTGTAGGAGAGGTGCGAGTGTGTCAGTGTACGAGATGTGCGAGTGTGTCAGTGTACGAGAGGTGCGAGCGTGTCAGTGTACGAGAGGTGCGAGCGTGTCAGTGTACGAGAGGTACGAGTGCGTCAGTGTACGAGAGGTGCGAGTGTGTCAGTGTACGAGAGGTGCGAGCGTGTCAGTGTACGAGAGGTGCGAGTGTGTCAGTGTACGAGAGGTGCGAGCATGTCAGTGTACGAGAGGTGTGAGCGTGTCAGTGTATGAGAGGTGTGTGTGTGTCAGTGTACCAGAGGTGAGTGTGTGTCAGTGTACGTGAGGTGCGTGTGTGTCAGTGAACGAGAGGTGCGAGTGTGTCAGTGTACGATAGGTGCGAGTGTGTCAGTGTACGTGAGGTGCGAGTGTGTCAGTGTACGAGAGGTGAGTGTGTCAGTGTACGAGAGGTACGAGTGCGTCAGTTTACGAGAGGTGCGAGGGTGTCAGTGTACGAGAGGTGCGAGTGTGTCAGTGTACGAGAGGTGCGAGTGTGTCAGTGTACGAGAGGTGAGTGTGTCAGTGTATGAGAGGTACGAGTGCGTCAGTGTACGAGAGATGCGAGTGTGACAGTGTACGAGAGGTGTGAGTGTGTCAGTTTACGAGAGGTGCGAGTGTGTCAGTGTACGAGAGGTGCGAGTGAGTCAGTGTACGAGAGGTGCGAGTGGGTCAGTGTACGAGTGGTGCGAGTGTGTCAGTGTACGAGAGGTGCGAGCGTCTCAGTGTACGAGAGGTGAGTGTGTCAGTGTACGAGAGGTGCGAGTGTGTCAGTGTACGAGAGGTGCGAGTGTGTCAGTGTACGAGAGGTACGAGTGTGTCAATGTACGAGAGGTGCGAGTGTGTCAATGTACGAGAGGTGCGAGTGTGTCAGTGTACGAGAGGTGCGAGCGTGTCAGTGTAGGAGAGGTACGAGTGTGTCAGTGTACGAGAGGTGCGAGTGTGTCAGTGTACGAGAGGTGTGTGTGTCAGTGTACGAGAGGTGCGAGTGTGTCAGTGTACGAGAGGTGCGAGTGTGTCAGTGTACGAGAGGTGCGAGTGTGTCAGTATGCGAGAGGTGAGTGTGTCAGTGTATGAGTGTGCGAGTGTGTCAGTGTATGAGGTGCGAGAGTGTCAGTGTTCGAGAGGTGCGAGTGTGTCAGTGTTCGAGAGGTGCGAGTGTGTCAGTGTACGAGAGGTGTGAGCATGTCAGTGTACGAGAGGTGAGTGTGTCAGTGTATGAGAGGTGCGAGCGTGTCAGTGTACGAGAGGTGCGAGCGTGTCAGTGTACGAGAGGTGAGTGTGTCAGTCTACGAGAGGTGCGAATGCGTCATTGTGCGAGAGGTGCGAGCGTGTCAGTGTACGAGAGGTGCGAGAGTGTCAGTGTACGAGAGGTGCGAGTGTGTCAGTGTACGAGAGGTGCGAGTGCTTCAGTGTACGAGAGGTGCGAGCGTGTCAGTGTAGGAGAGGTGCGAGTGTGTCAGTGTACGAGAGGCGAGCGTGTCAGTGTACGAGAGGTGAGAGTGTCAGTGTACGAGAGGTGCGAGTGTGTCAGTGTACGAGAGGTGCGAGCGTGTCAGTGTACGAGAGGTGAGTGTGTCAGTGTACGAGAGGTGCGAGCGTGTCAGTGTACGAGAGGTGCGAGCGTGTCAGTGTACGAGGGGTGCGAGTGTGTCAGTGTACGAGAGGTGCGACTGTGTCAGTGTACGAGAGGTGCGAGTGTGTCAGGGTGCGAGAGGTGAGTGTGTCAGTGTACGAGAGGTGCGAGCGTGTCAGTGAACGAGAGATGCGAGTGTCAGTGTACGAGAGGTGTGAGTGTGTCAGTGTACGAGAGGTGCGAATGTGTCAGTGTACGAGAGGTGCGAGTGAGTCAGTGTACGAGAGGTGCGAGTGGGTCAGTGTACGAGTGGTGCGAGTGTGTCAGTGTACGAGAGGTGCGAGCGTCTCAGTGTACGAGAGGTGAGTGTGTCAGTGTACGAGAGGTGCGAGTGTGCCAGTGTACGAGAGGTGCGAGTGTGTCAGTGTACGAGAGGTACGAGTGTGTCAGTGTACGAGAGGTGCGAGTGTGTCAATGTACGAGAGGTGCGAGTGTGTCAGTGTACGAGAGGTGCGAGCATGTCAGTGTAGCAGAGGTACGAGTGTGTCAGTGTACGAGAGGTGCGAGTGTGTCAGTGTACGAGAGGTATGTGTGTCAGTGTACGAGAGGTGCGAGTGTGTCAGTGGACGAGAGGTGCGAGTGTGTCAGTGTACGAGAGGTGCGAGTGTGTTCGTATACGAGAGGTGAGTGTGTCAGTGTACGAGTGTGCGAGTGTGTCAGTGTACGAGGTGCGAGTGTGTCAGTGTTCGAGAGGTGCGAGCGTGTCAGTGTACGAGAGGTGCGAGCGTGTCAGTGTACGAGAGGTGCGAGCGTGTCAGTGTACGAGAGGTGCGAGTGTGTCAGTGTACGAGAGGTGCGAGCGTGTCAGTGTACGAGAGGTGTGAGCGTGTCAGTGTATGAGAGGTGTGTGTGTGTCAGTGTACGAGAGGTATGAGTGTGTCAGTGTACGAGAGGTGCGAGCGTCTCAGTGTACGAGAGTTGCGAGTGTGTCAGTATACGAGAGGTGCAAGTGTGTCAGTGTACGAGGTGCGAGTGTGTCAGTGTGCGAGACGTGTGTGTGTCAGTGTACGAGAGGTGTGTGTGTCAGTGTTTGAGAGGTGCGAGTGTGTCAGTATTCGAGAGGTGCTAGTGTGTCAGTGTACGAGAGGTGCGAGCGTGTCAGTGTACGAGAGGTGTGAGCGTGTCAGTGTACGATAGGTGCGAGCTTGTCAGTGTACGAGAGGTGCGAATGCGTCAGTGTGCGAGAGGTGCGAGTGTGTCAGTGTACGAGAGGTGCGTCTGTCAGTGTGTGAGAGGTGCGAGCGTGTCAGTGTACGAGAGGTGCGAGTGTGTCAGTCTACGAGAGGTGAGTGTGTGTCAGGGTGCGAGAGGTGAGTGTGTCAGTGTACGAGAGGTGCGAGCGTGTCAGTGAACGAGAGATGCGAGTGTCAGTGTACGAGAGGTGTGAGTGTGTCAGTGTACGAGAGGTGCGAATGTGTCAGTGTACGAGAGGTGCGAGTGAGTCAGTGTACGAGAGGTGCGAGTGGGTCAGTGTACGAGTGGTGCGAGTGTGTCAGTGTACGAGAGGTGCGAGCGTCTCAGTGTACGAGAGGAGAGTGTGTCAGTGTACGAGAGGTGCGAGTGTGCCAGTGTACGAGAGGTGCGAGTGTGTCAGTGTACGAGAGGTACGAGTGTGTCAGTGTACGAGAGGTGCGAGTGTGTCAATGTACGAGAGGTGCGAGTGTGTCAGTGTACGAGAGGTGCGAGCGTGTCAGTGTAGGAGAGGTACGAGTGTGTCAGTGTACGAGAGGTGCGAGTGTGTCAGTGTACGAGAGGTATGTGTGTCAGTGTACGAGAGGTGCGAGTGTGTCAGTGGACGAGAGGTGCGAGTGTGTCAGTGTACGAGAGGTGCGAGTGTGTTCGTATACGAGAGGTGAGTGTGTCAGTGTACGAGTGTGCGAGTGTGTCAGTGTACGAGGTGCGAGTGTGTCAGTGTTCGAGAGGTGCGAGTGTGTCAGTGTACGAGAGGTGCGAGCGTGTCAGTGTAGGAGAGGTACGAGTGTGTCAGTGTACGAGAGGTGCGAGTGTGTCAGTGTACGAGAGGTATGTGTGTCAGTGTACGAGAGGTGCGAGTGTGTCAGTGGACGAGAGGTGCGAGTGTGTCAGTGTACGAGAGGTGCGAGTGTGTTCGTATACGAGAGGTGAGTGTGTCAGTGTACGAGTGTGCGAGTGTGTCAGTGTACGAGGTGCGAGTGTGTCAGTGTTCGAGAGGTGCGAGCGTGTCAGTGTACGAGAGGTGCGAGCGTGTCAGTGTACGAGAGGTGCGAGCGTGTCATTGTACGAGAGGTGCGAGTGTGTCAGTGTACGAGAGGTGCGAGCATGTCAGTGTACGAGAGGTGTGAGCGTGTCAGTGTATGAGAGGTGTGTGTGTCAGTGTACGAGAGGTATGAGTGTGTCAGTGTACGAGAGGTGCGAGCGTCTCAGTGTACGAGAGGTGCGAGTGTGTCAGTATACGAGAGGTGCAAGTGTGTCAGTGTACGAGGTACGAGTGTGTCAGTGTGCGAGACGTGTGTGTGTCAGTGTACGAGAGGTGTGTGTGTCAGTGTTTGAGAGGTGCGAGTGTGTCAGTATTCGAGAGGTGCTAGTGTGTCAGTGTACGAGAGGTGCGAGCGTGTCAGTGTACGAGAGGTGTGAGCGTGTCAGTGTACGAGAGGTGCGAGCGTGTCAGTGTACGAGAGGTGCAAATGCGTCAGTGTGCGAGAGGTGCGAGTGTGTCAGTGTACGAGAGGTGCGTCTGTCAGTGTGTGAGAGGTGCGAGCGTGTCAGTGTACGAGAGGTGCGAGTGTGTCAGTCTACGAGAGGTGAGTGTGTGTCAGTGTACGAGAGGTGCGAGTGCGTCAGTGTACGAGAGGTGCGAGTGTGTCAGTGTATGAGAGGTGCGAGTGCGTCAGTGTACGAGAGGTGCGAGTGTGTCAGTGTACGAGAGGTGCGAGTGTGTCAGTGTACGAGAGGTGCGAGTGTGTCAGTGTATGAGAGGTGAGTGTGTCAGTGTACGAGAGGTGAGCGTGTCAGTGTACGAGAGGTGCGAGCGTGTCAGTGTACGAGAGGTGCGAGCGTGTCAGTGTACGAGAGGTGCGAGCGTGTCAGTGTACGAGAGGTGCGAGCGTGTCATTGTACGAGAGGTGCGAGTGCGTCAGTGTACGAGAGGTGAGTGTGTCAGTGTATGAGAGGTGCGAGTGTGTCAGTGTACGAGAGGTGCGAGCGTGTCAGTGTACGAGAGTTGCGAGTGCGTCAGTGTACAAGAGGTGAGTGTGTCAGTGTATGAGAGGTGCGAGTGTGTCAGTGTACGAGAGGGGCGAGTGTGTCAGTGTACGAGAGGTGAGTGTGTCAGTGTACGAGAGGTGCGAATGTGCCAGTGTATGAGAGGTGAGTGTGTCAGTGTACGAGAGGTGAGTGTGTCAGTGTACGAGATGTGCGAGTGTGTCAGTGTACGAGGTGAGTGTTTCAGTGTACGAGAGGTGAGTGTGTCAGTGTACGAGAGGTGCGAGTGTGTCAGTGTATGAGGGGTGCGAGTGTGTCAGTGTACGAGAGGTGAGTGTGTCAGTGTAGGAGAGGTGCGAGTGTGTCAGTGTACGAGAGGTGCGAGTGTGTCAGTGTACGAGAGGTGAGTGTGTCAGTGTACGAGAGGTGCGAGTGTGTCAGTGTACGAGAGGTGCGAGTGTGTCAGTGTACGAGAGGTGCGAGAGTGTCAGTGTACGTGAGGTGCGAGTGCGTCAGTGTACGAGAGGTGAGTGTGTCAGTGTACGAGAGGTGCGAGTGTGTCAGTGTACGAGAGGTGCGAGTGTGTCAGTGTACGAGAGGTGAGTGTGTGTCAGTGTACGTGAGGTGCGTGTGTGTCAGTGAACGAGAGGTGCGAGTGTGTCAGTGTACGAGTGGTGCGAGTGTGGCAGTGTACGTGAGGTGCGAGTGTGTCAGTGTATGAGAGGTGAGTGTGTCAGTGTACGAGAGGTGAGTGTGTCAGTGTACGAGAGGTACGAGTGCGTCAGTTTACGAGAGGTGCGAGAGTGTCAGTGTACGAGAGGTGCGAGTGTGTCAGTGTACGAGAGGTGCGAGTGTGTCAGTGTACGAGAGGTGAGTGTGTCAGTGTACGAGAGGTACGAGTGCGTCAGTGTACGAGAGGTGCGAGTGTGTCAGTGTACGAGAGATGCGAGTGTGACAGTGTACGAGAGGTGTGAGTGTGTCAGTGTACGAGAGGTGCGAGTGTGTCAGTGTACGAGAGGTGCGAGTGAGTCAGTGTACGAGAGGTGCGAGTGGGTCAGTGTACGAGTGGTGCGAGTGTGTCAGTGTACGAGAGGTGCGAGCATCTCAGTGTACGAGAGGTGAGTGTGTCAGTGTACGAGAGGTGCGAGTGTGTCAGTGTACGAGAGGTGCGAGTCTGTCAGTGTACGAGAGGTACGAGTGTGTCAATGTACGAGAGGTGCGAGTGTGTCAATGTACGAGAGGTGCGAGTGTGTCAGTGTACGAGAGGTGCGAGCGTGTCAGTGTAGGAGAGGTACGAGTGTGTCAGTGTACGAGAGGTGCGAGTGTGTCAGTGTACGAGAGGTGTGTGTGTCAGTGTACGAGAGGTGCGAGTGTGTCAGTGTACGAGAGGTGCGAGTGTGTCAGTGTACGAGAGGTGCGAGTGTGTCAGTATACGAGAGGTGAGTGTGTCAGTGTACGAGTGTGCGAGTGTGTCAGTGTATGAGGTGCGAGAGTGTCAGTGTTCGAGAGGTGCGAGTGTGTCAGTGTTCGAGAGGTGCGAGTGTGTCAGTGTACGAGAGGTGTGAGCATGTCAGTGTATGAGAGGTGAGTGTGTCAGTGTATGAGAGGTGCGAGCGTGTCAGTGTACGAGAGGTGCGAGCGTGTCAGTGTACGAGAGGTGAGTGTGTCAGTCTACGAGAGGTGCGAATGCATCAGTGTGTGAGAGGTGCGAGCGTGTCAGTGTACGAGAGGTGCGAGAGTGTCAGTGCACGAGAGGTGCGAGTGTGTCAGTGTACGAGAGGTGCGAGTGCGTCAGTGTACGAGAGGTGCGAGCGTGTCAGTGTACGAGAGGTGCGAGTGTGTCAGTGTACGAGAGGCGAGTGTGTCAGTGTACGAGAGGTGAGAGTGTCAGTGTACGAGAGGTGCGAGTGTGTCAGTGTACGAGAGGTGCGAGCGTGTCAGTGTACGAGAGGTGAGTGTGTCAGTGTACGAGAGGTGCGAGTGCGTCAGTGTACAAGAGGTGCGAGGGTGTCAGTGTACGAGAGGAGCGAGTGTGTCAGTGTAGGAGAGGTGCGAGCGTGTCAGTGTACGAGAGGTGCGAGCGTGACAGTGTACGAGAGGTGCGAGTGTGTCAGTGTACGAGAGGTGCGACTGTGTCAGTGTACGAGAGGTGCGAGTGTGTCAGGGTGCGAGAGGTGAGGGTGTCAGTGTACGAGAGGTGCGAGCGTGTCAGTGTACGAGAGATGCGAGTGTCAGTGTACGAGAGGTGTGAGTGTGTCAGTGTACGAGAGGTGCGAGTGCGTCAGTGTACGAGAGGTGCGAGCGTGTCAGTGTAGGAGAGGTACGAGTGTGTCAATGTACGAGAGGTGCGAGTGTGTCAGTGTACGAGAGGTGCGAGCGTGTCAGTGTAGGAGAGGTACGAGTGTGTCAGTGTACGAGAGGTGCGAGTGTTTCAGTGTACGAGAGGTATGTGTGTCAGTGTACGAGAGGTGCGAGTGTGTCAGTGTACGAGAGGTGCGAGTGTGTCAGTGTAAGAGAGGTGCGAGTTTGTTCGTATACGAGAGGTGAGTGTGTCAGTGTACGAGTGTGCGAGTGTGTCAGTGTACGAGGTGCGAGAGTGTCAGTGTTCGAGAGGTGCGAGTGTGTCAGTGTTCGAGAGGTGCGAGTGTGTCAGTGTACGAGAGGTGTGAGCGTGTCAGTGTACGAGAGGTGAGTGTGTCAGTGTATGAGAGGTGCGAGCGTGTCAGTGTATGAGAGGTGCGAGCGTGTCAGTGTACGAGAGGTGAGTGTGTCAGTGTACGAGAGGTGCGAATGCGTCAGTGTGCGAGAGGTGCGAGTGTGTTAGTATACGAGAGGTGCGAGAGTGTCAGTGTACGAGAGGTGCGAGTGTGTCAGTGTACGAGAGGTGCGAGTGTGTCAGTGTACGAGAGGTGCGAGCGTGTCAGTGTACGAGAGGCGAGTGTGTCAGTGTACGAGAGGTGAGAGTGTCAGTGTACGAGAGGTGCGAGTGTGTCAGTGCACGAGAGGTGCGAGTGTGTCAGTGTACGAGAGGTGCGAGCATGTCAGGGTACGAGAGGTGAGTGTGTCAGTGAACGAGAGGTGCGAGGGTGTCAGTGTACGAGAGGTGTGAGCGTGTCAGTGTATGAGAGGTGTGTGTGTGTCAGTGTACGAGAGGTATGAGTGTGTCAGTGTACGAGAGGTGCGAGTGTCTCAGTGTACGAGAGGTGCGAGTGTGTCAGTATACGAGAGGTGCAAGTGTGTCAGTGTACGAGGTGCGAGTGTGTCAGTGTACGAGACGTGTGTGTGTCAGTGTACGAGAGGTGTGTGTGTCAGTGTTTGAGAGGTGCGAGTCTGTCAGTATTCGAGAGGTGCTAGTGTGTCAGTGTACGAGAGGTGCGAGCGTGTCAGTGTACGAGAGGTGTGAGCGTGTCAGTGTACGAGAGGTGCGAGCGTGTCAGTGTACGAGAGGTGCGAATGCGTCAGTGAGCGAGAGGTGCGAGTGTGTCAGTGTACGAGAGGTGCGTCTGTCAGTGTACGAGAGGTGCGAGCGTGTCAGTGTACGAGAGGTGCGAGTGTGTCAGTGTACGAGAGGTGCGAGTGTGTCAGTGTACGAGAGGTGCGAGCATGTCAGTATACGAGAGGTGAGTGTGTCAGTGTACGAGAGGTGCGAGTGCGTCAGTGTACAAGAGGTGCGAGGGTGTCAGTGTACGAGAGGTGCGAGTGTGTCAGTGTAGGAGAGGGGCGAGCGTGTCAGTGTACGAGAGGTGCGAGCGTGTCAGTGTACGAGAGGTGCGAGTGTGTCAGTGTACGAGAGGTGCGACTGTGTCAGTGTACGAGAGGTGCGAGTGTGTCAGTGTACGAGAGGTGCGAGCGTGTCAGTATACGAGAGGTGAGTGTGTCAGTGTATGAGAGGTGCGAGTGCGTCAGTGTACAAGAGGTGCGAGGGTGTCAGTGTACGAGAGGTGCGAGTGTGTCAGTGTAGGAGAGGGGCGAGCGTGTCAGTGTACGAGAGGTGCGAGCGTGTCAGTGTACGAGAGGTGCGAGTGTGTCAGTGTACGAGAGGTGCGACTGTGTCAGTGTACGAGAGGTGCGAGTGTGTCAGTGTTCGAGAGGTGAATGTGTCAGTGTACGAGAGGTGCGAGCGTGTCAGTGTACGAGAGGTGCGAGTGTGTCAGTGTACGAGAGGTGCGAGTGTGTCAGTGTACGAGAGGTGCGAGTGTGTCAGTGTACGAGAGGTGCCAGTGTGTCAGTGTAGGAGAGGTGCCAGTGTGTCAGTGTACGAGAGGTGCGAGTGCGTCAGTGTACGAGAGGTGCGAGTGTGTCAGTGTACGAGAGGTGCGAGTGTGTCAGTGTATGAGAGGTGCGAGTGTGTCAGTGTACGAGAGGTGCGAGCGTGTCAGTGTACGAGAGGTGCGAGTGTGTCAGTGTATGAGAGGTGCGAGCGTGTCAGTGTACGAGAGGTGCGAGTGTGTCAGTGTACGAGAGGTGAGTGTGTCAGTGTACGAGAGGTGCGCGTGTGTCAGTGTACGAGAGGTATGAGTGCGTCAGTGTCCGAGAGGTGCGAGTGTGTCAGTGTACGAGAGGTGCGAGTGTGTCCGTGTACGAGAGGTGAGTGTGTGTCAGTGTACGAGAGGTGCGAGTGCGTCAGTGCACGAGAGGTGCGAGTGCATCAGTGTACAAGAGGTACGAGTGCGTCAGTGTACGAGAGGTGCGAGTGTGTCAGTGTACGAGAGGTGCGAGTGCGTCAGTGTACGAGAGGGGAGTGTGTCAGTGTACGAGAGGTGCGAGTGTGTCAGTGTACGAGAGGTGCGAGTGTGTCAGTGTATGAATGGTGAGTGTGTCAGTGTACGAGAGGTGCGAGTGTGTCAGTGTACGAGAGGTGCGAGTGTGTCAGTGTACGAGAGGTGCGAGTGTGCCAGTGTACGAGAGGTGAGTGTGTGTCAGTGTACGAGAGGTGCGTGTGTGTCAGTGTACGAGAGGTACGAGTGCGTCAGTGTACGAGAGGTGCGAGGGTGTCAGTGTACGAGAGGTGCGAGCGTGTCAGTGTACGAGAGGTGCGAGTGTGTCAGTGTACGAGAGGTGCGAGTGTGTCAGTGTACGAGAGGTGAGTGTGTCAGTGTACGAGAGGTGCGAGTGTGTCAGTGTACGAGAGGTGCGAGCATGTCAGTGTACGAGAGGTGCGAGCGAGTCAGTGTACGAGAGGTGCGAGCGTGCCAGTGTACGAGAGGTGCGAGCGTGTCAGTGTACGAGAGGTGCGAGCGTGTCAGTGTACGAGAGGTGCGAGCGTGTCAGTGTACGAGAGGTGCGAGTGTGTCAGTGTACGAGAGCTGCGAGTGTGTCAGTGTTCGAGGGGTGCGAGTGTGTCAGTGTACGAGAGGTGTGAGCGTGTCAGTGTACGAGAGGTGAGTGTGTCAGTGTATGAGAGGTGCGAGCGTGTCAGTGTAGGAGAGGTGCGAGCGTGTCAGTGTACGAGAGGTGAGTGTGTCAGTGTACGAGAGGTGCGAATGCGTCAGTGTGCGAGAGGTGCGAGTGTGTTAGTATACGAGAGGTGCGAGAGTGTCAGTGTACGAGAGGTGCGAGTGTGTCAGTGTACGAGAGGTGCGAGTGTGTCAGTGTACGAGAGGTGCGAGCGTGTCAGTGTACGAGAGGCGAGTGTGTCAGTGTACGAGAGGTGAGAGTGTCAGTGTACGAGAGGTGCGAGTGTGTCAGTGCACGAGAGGTGCGAGTGTGTCAGTGTACGAGAGGTGCGAGCATGTCAGGGTATGAGAGGTGAGTGTGTCAGTGTACGAGAGGTGCGAGTGCGTCAGTGTACAAGAGGTGCGAGGGTGTCAGTGTACGAGAGGTGTGAGCGTGTCAGTGTATGAGAGGTGTGTGTGTGTCAGTGTACGAGAGGTATGAGTGTGTCAGTGTACGAGAGGTGCGAGTGTCTCAGTGTACGAGAGGTGCGAGTGTGTCAGTATACGAGAGGTGCAAGTGTGTCAGTGTACGAGGTGCGAGTGTGTCAGTGTACGAGACGTGTGTGTGTCAGTGTACGAGAGGTGTGTGTGTCAGTGTTTGAGAGGTGCGAGTGTGTCAGTGTACGAGAGGTACGAGTGCGTCAGTGTAAGAGAGGTGCGAGTGTGTCAGTGTACGAGAGGTGAGTGTGTCAGTGTACGAGATGTGCGAGTGTGTCAGTGTATGAGAGGTGAGTGTTTCAGTGTACGAGAGGTGAGTGTGTCAGTGTACGAGAGGTGCAAGTGTGTCAGTGTATGAGGGGTGCGAGTGTGTCAGTCTACGAGAGGTGAGTGTGTCAGTGTAGGAGAGGTGCGAGTGTGTCAGTGTACGAGAGGTGCGAGTGTGTCAGTGTACGAGAGGTGAGTGTGTCAGTGTACGAGAGGTGCGAGTGTGTCAGTGTACGAGAGGTGCGAGTGTGTCAGTGTACGAGAGGTGCGAGAGTGTCAGTGTACGAGAGGTGCGAGTGCGTCAGTGTACGAGAGGTGAGTGTGTCAGTGTACGAGAGGTGCGAGTGTGTCAGTGTACGAGAGGTGCGAGTGTGTCAGTGTACGATAGGTGCGAGTGTGTCAGTGTACGTGAGGTGCGAGTGTGTCAGTGTACGAGAGGTGAGTGTGTCAGTGTACGAGAGGTGAGTGTGTCAGTGTATGAGAGGTACGAGTGCGTCAGTTTACGAGAGGTGCGAGAGTGTCAGTGTACGAGAGGTGCGAGTGTGTCAGTGTACGAGAGGTGCGAGTGTGTCAGTGTACGAGAGCTGAGTGTGTCAGTGTACGAGAGGTACGAGTGCGTCAGTGTACGAGAGATGCGAGTGTGACAGTGTACGAGAGGTGTGAGTGTGTCAGTGTACGAGAGGTGCGAGTGTGTCAGTGTACGAGAGGTGCGAGTGAGTCAGTGTACGAGAGGTGCGAGTGGGTCAGTGTACGAGTGGTGCGAGTGTGTCAGTGTACGAGAGGTGCGAGCGTCTCAGTGTACGAGAGGTGAGTGTGTCAGTGTACGAGAGGTGCGAGTGTGTCAGTGTACGAGAGGTGCGAGTGTGTCAGTGTACGAGAGGTACGAGTGTGTCAATGTACGAGAGGTGCGAGTGTGTCAATGTACGAGAGGTGCGAGTGTGTCAGTGTACGAGAGGTGCGAGCGTGTCAGTGTAGGAGAGGTACGAGTGTGTCAGTGTACGAGAGGTGCGAGCGTGTCAGTGTACGAGAGGTGTGTGTGTCAGTGTACGAGAGGTGCGAGTGTGTCAGTGTACGAGAGGTGCGAGTGTGTCAGTGTACGAGAGGTGCGAGTGTGTCAGTATACGAGAGGTGAGTGTGTCAGTGTACGAGTGTGCGAGTGTGTCAGTGTACGAGGTGCGAGAGTGTCAGTGTTCGAGAGGTGCGAGTGTGTCAGTGTTCGAGAGGTGCGAGTGTGTCAGTGTACGAGAGGTGTGAGCATGTCAGTGTACGAGAGGTGAGTGTGTCAGTGTATGAGAGGTGCGAGCGTGTCAGTGTACGAGAGGTGCGAGCGTGTCAGTGTACGAGAGGTGAGTGTGTCAGTCTACGAGAGGTGCGAATGCGTCAGTGTGCGAGAGGTGCGAGCGTGTCAGTGTACGAGAGGTGCGAGAGTGTCAGTGTACGAGAGGTGCGAGAGTGTCTGTGTACGAGAGGTGCGAGTGTGTCAGTGTACGAGAGGTGCGAGTGCGTCAGTGTACGAGAGGTGCGAGCGTGTCAGTGTAGGAGAGGTGCGAGTGTGTCAGTGTACGAGAGGCGAGTGTGTCAGTGTACGAGAGGTGAGAGTGTCAGTGTACGAGAGGTGCGAGTGTGTCAGTGTACGAGAGGTGCGAGCGTGTCAGTGTACGAGAGGTGAGTGTGTCAGTGTACGAGAGGTGCGAGTGCGTCAGTGTACAAGAGGTGCGAGGGTGTCAGTGTCCGAGAGGTGCGAGTGTGTCAGTGTAGGAGAGGTGCGAGCGTGTCAGTGTACGAGAGGTGCGAGCGTGTCAGTGTACGAGGGGTGCGAGTGTGTCAGTGTACGAGAGGTGCGACTGTGTCAGTGTACGAGAGGTGCGAGTGTGTCAGGGTGCGAGAGGTGAGTGTGTCAGTGTACGAGAGGTGCGAGTGTGTCAGTGTACGAGAGGTGCGAGTGTGTCAGTGTACGAGAGGTACGAGTGTGTCAGTGTACGAGAGGTGCGAGTGTGTCAATGTACGAGAGGTGCGAGTGTGTCAGTGTACGAGAGGTGCGAGCGTGTCAGTGTAGGAGAGGTACGAGTGTGTCAGTGTACGAGAGGTGCGAGTGTGTCAGTGTACGAGAGGCATGTGTGCCAGTGTACGAGAGGTGCGAGTGTGTCAGTGGACGAGAGGTGCGAGTGTGTCAGTGTACGAGAGGTGCGAGTGTGTTCGTATACGAGAGGTGAGTGTGTCAGTGTACGAGTGTGCGAGTGTGTCAGTGTACGAGGTGCGAGCGTGTCAGTGTACGAGAGGTGCGAGCGTGTCAGTGTACGAGAGGTGCGAGCGTGTCAGTGTACGAGAGGTGCGAGCGTGTCAGTGTACGAGAGGTGCGAGTGTGTCAGTGTACGAGAGGTGCGAGCATGTCAGTGTACGAGAGGTGTGAGCGTGTTAGTGTATGAGAGGTGTGTGTCAGTGTATGAGAGGTATGAGTGTGTCAGTGTACGAGAGGTGCGAGCGTCTCAGTGTACGAGAGGTGCGAGTGTGTCAGTATACGAGAGGTGCAAGTGTGTCAGTGTACGATGTGCGAGTGTGTCAGTGTGCGAGACGTGTGTGTGTCAGTGTACGAGAGGTGTGTGTGTCAGTGTTTGAGAGGTGCGAGTGTGTCAGTATTCGAGAGGTGCTAGTGGGTCAGTGTACGAGAGGTTCGAGCGTGTCAGTGTACGAGAGGTGTGAGCGTGTCAGTGTACGAGAGGTGCGAGCGTGTCAGTGTACGAGAGGTGCGAATGCGTCAGTGTGCGAGAGGTGCGAGTGTGTCTGTGTACGAGAGGTGCGTCTGTCAGTGTATGAGAGGTGCGAGCGTGTCAGTGTACGAGAGGTGCGAGTGTGTCAGTGTACGAGAGGTGAGTGTGTGTCAGTGTACGAGAGGTGCGAGTGCGTCAGTGTACGAGAGGTGCGAGTGTGTCAGTGTATGAGAGGTGCGAGTGCGTCAGTGTACGAGAGGTGCGAGTGTGTCAGTGTACGAGAGGTGCGAGTGTGTCAGTGTACGAGAGGTGCGAGTGTGTCAGTGTATGAGAGGTGAGTGTGTCAGTGTACGAGAGGTGAGCGTGTCAGTGTACGAGAGGTGCGAGTGTGTCAGTGTATGAGAGGTGAGTGTGTCAGTGTACGAGGTGCGAGAGTGTCAGTGTTCGAGAGGTGCGAGTGTGTCAGTGTTCGAGAGGTGCGAGTGTGTCAGTGTACGAGAGGTGTGACCATGTCAGTGTACGAGAGGTGAGTGTGTCAGTGTATGAGAGGTGCGAGCGTGTCAGTGTACGAGAGGTGCGAGCGTGTCAGTGTACGAGAGGTGAGTGTGTCAGTCTACGAGAGGTGCGAATGCGTCAGTGTGCGAGAGGTGCGAGCGTGTCAGTGTACGAGAGGTGCGAGAGTGTCAGTGTACGAGAGGTGCGAGAGTGTCTGTGTACGAGAGGTGCGAGTGTGTCAGTGTACGAGAGGTGCGAGTGCGTCAGTGTACGAGAGGTGCGAGCGTGTCAGTGTAGGAGAGGTGCGAGTGTGTCAGTGTACGAGAGGCGAGTGTGTCAGTGTACGAGAGGTGAGAGTGTCAGTGTACGAGAGGTGCGAGTGTGTCAGTGTACGAGAGGTGCGAGCGTGTCAGTGTACGAGAGGTGAGTGTGTCAGTGTACGAGAGGTGCGAGTGCGTCAGTGTACAAGAGGTGCGAGGGTGTCAGTGTCCGAGAGGTGCGAGTGTGTCAGTGTAGGAGAGGTGCGAGCGTGTCAGTGTACGAGAGGTGCGAGCGTGTCAGTGTACGAGGGGTGCGAGTGTGTCAGTGTACGAGAGGTGCGACTGTGTCAGTGTACGAGAGGTGCGAGTGTGTCAGGGTGCGAGAGGTGAGTGTGTCAGTGTACGAGAGGTGCGAGTGTGTCAGTGTACGAGAGGTGCGAGTGTGTCAGTGTACGAGAGGTACGAGTGTGTCAGTGTACGAGAGGTGCGAGTGTGTCAATGTACGAGAGGTGCGAGTGTGTCAGTGTACGAGAGGTGCGAGCGTGTCAGTGTAGGAGAGGTACGAGTGTGTCAGTGTACGAGAGGTGCGAGTGTGTCAGTGTACGAGAGGCATGTGTGTCAGTGTACGAGAGGTGCGAGTGTGTCAGTGGACGAGAGGTGCGAGTGTGTCAGTGTACGAGAGGTGCGAGTGTGTTCGTATACGAGAGGTGAGTGTGTCAGTGTACGAGTGTGCGAGTGTGTCAGTGTACGAGGTGCGAGCGTGTCAGTGTACGAGAGGTGCGAGCGTGTCAGTGTACGAGAGGTGCGAGCGTGTCAGTGTACGAGAGGTGCGAGCGTGTCAGTGTACGAGAGGTGCGAGTGTGTCAGTGTACGAGAGGTGCGAGCATGTCAGTGTACGAGAGGTGTGAGCGTGTCAGTGTATGAGAGGTGTGTGTCAGTGTACGAGAGGTATGAGTGTGTCAGTGTACGAGAGGTGCGAGCGTCTCAGTGTACGAGAGGTGCGAGTGTGTCAGTATACGAGAGGTGCAAGTGTGTCAGTGTACGATGTGCGAGTGTGTCAGTGTGCGAGACGTGTGTGTGTCAGTGTACGAGAGGTGTGTGTGTCAGTGTTTGAGAGGTGCGAGTGTGTCAGTATTCGAGAGGTGCTAGTGGGTCAGTGTACGAGAGGTTCGAGCGTGTCAGTGTACGAGAGGTGTGAGCGTGTCAGTGTACGAGAGGTGCGAGCGTGTCAGTGTACGAGAGGTGCGAATGCGTCAGTGTGCGAGAGGTGCGAGTGTGTCTGTGTACGAGAGGTGCGTCTGTCAGTGTATGAGAGGTGCGAGCGTGTCAGTGTACGAGAGGTGCGAGTGTGTCAGTGTACGAGAGGTGAGTGTGTGTCAGTGTACGAGAGGTGCGAGTGCGTCAGTGTACGAGAGGTGCGAGTGTGTCAGTGTATGAGAGGTGCGAGTGCGTCAGTGTACGAGAGGTGCGAGTGTGTCAGTGTACGAGAGGTGCGAGTGTGTCAGTGTACGAGAGGTGCGAGTGTGTCAGTGTATGAGAGGTGAGTGTGTCAGTGTACGAGAGGTGAGCGTGTCAGTGTACGAGAGGTGCGAGCGTGTCAGTGTACGAGAGGTGCGAGCGTGTCAGTGTACGAGAGGTGCGAGCGTGTCAGTGTACGAGAGGTGCGAGCGTGTCAGTGTACGAGAGGTGCGAGTGCGTCAGTGTACGAGAGGTGAGTGTGTCAGTGTATGAGAGGTGCGAGTGTGTCAGTGTCCGAGAGGTGCGAGCGTGTCAGTGTACGAGAGTTGCGAGTGCGTCAGTGTACAAGAGGTGAGTGTGTCAGTGTATGAGAGGTGCGAGTGTGTCAGTGTATGAGAGGGGCGAGTGTGTCAGTGTACGAGAGGTGAGTGTGTCAGTGTACGAGAGGTGCGAATGTGCCAGTGTACGAGAGGTGAGTGTGTCAGTGTACGAGAGGTGCGAGTGTGTCAGTGTACGAGAGGTACGAGTGCGTCAGTGTAAGAGAGGTGCGAGTGTGTCAGTGTACGAGAGGTGAGTGTGTCAGTGTACGAGATGTGCGAGTGTGTCAGTGTACGAGAGGTGAGTGTTTCAGTGTACGAGAGGTGAGTGTGTCAGTGTACGAGAGGTGCGAGTGTGTCAGTGTATGAGGGGTGCGAGTGTGTCAGTGTACGAGAGGTGAGTGTGTCAGTGTAGGAGAGGTGCGAGTGTGTCAGTGTACGAGAGGTGCGAGTGTGTCAGTGTACGAGAGGTGAGTGTGTCAGTGTACGAGAGGTGCGAGTGTGTCAGTGTACGAGAGGTGCGAGTGTGTCAGTGTCCGAGAGGTGCGAGAGTGTCAGTGTACGAGAGGTGCGAGTGCGTCAGTGTAGGAGAGGTGAGTGTGTCAGTGTACGAGAGGTGCGAGTGTGTCAGTGTACGAGAGGTGCGAGTGTGTCAGTGTACGAGAGGTGAGTGTGTGTCAGTGTACGTGAGGTGCGTGTGTGTCAGTGAACGAGAGGTGCGAGTGTGTCAGTGTACGAGAGGTGCGAGTGTGGCAGTGTACGTGAGGTGCGAGTGTGTCAGTGTACGAGAGGTGAGTGTGTCAGTGTACGAGAGGTGAGTGTGTCAGTGTACGAGAGGTGCGAGTGTGCCAGTGTACGAGAGGTGCGAGTGTGTCAGTGTACGAGAGGTACGAGTGTGTCAGTGTACGAGAGGTGCGAGTGTGTCAATGTACGAGAGGTGCGAGTGTGTCAGTGTACGAGAGGTGCGAGCGTGTCAGTGTAGGAGAGGTACGAGTGTGTCAGTGTACGAGAGGTGCGAGTGTTTCAGTGTACGAGAGGTATGTGTGTCAGTGTACGAGAGGTGCGAGTGTGTCAGTGTACGAGAGGTGCGAGTGTGTCAGTGTACGAGAGGTGCGAGTGTGTTCGTATACGAGAGGTGAGTGTGTCAGTGTACGAGTGTGCGAGTGTGTCAGTGTACGAGGTGCGAGAGTGTCAGTGTTCGAGAGGTGCGAGTGTGTCAGTGTTCGAGAGGTGCGAGTGTGTCAGTTTACGAGAGGTGTGAGCGTGTCAGTGTACGAGAGGTGAGTGTGTCAGTGTATGAGAGGTGCGAGCGTGTCAGTGTATGAGAGGTGCGAGCGTGTCAGTGTACGAGAGGTGAGTGTGTCAGTGTACGAGAGGTGCGAATGCGTCAGTGTGCGAGAGGTGCGAGTGTGTTAGTATACGAGAGGTGCGAGAGTGTCAGTGTACGAGAGGTGCGAGTGTGTCAGTGTACGAGAGGTGCGAGTGTGTCAGTGTACGAGAGGTGCGAGCATGTCAGTGTACGAGAGGCGAGTGTGTCAGTGTACGAGAGGTGAGAGTGTCAGTGTACGAGAGGTGCGAGTGTGTCAGTGCACGAGAGGTGCGAGTGTGTCAGTGTACGAGAGGTGCGAGCATGTCAGGGTACGAGAGGTGAGTGTGTCAGTGTACGAGAGGTGCGAGTGCGTCAGTGTACAAGAGGTGCGAGGGTGTCAGTGTACGAGAGGTGTGAGCGTGTCAGTGTATGAGAGGTGTGTGTGTCAGTGTACGAGAGGTATGAGTGTGTCAGTGTACGAGAGGTGCGAGTGTCTCAGTGTACGAGAGGTGCGAGTGTGTCAGTATACGAGAGGTGCAAGTGTGTCAGTGTACGAGGTGCGAGTGTGTCAGTGTACGAGACGTGTGTGTGTCAGTGTACGAGAGGTGTGTGTGTCAGTGTTTGAGAGGTGCGAGTCTGTCAGTATTCGAGAGGTGCTAGTGTGTCAGTGTACGAGAGGTGCGAGCGTGTCAGTGTACGAGAGGTGTGAGCGTGTCAGTGTACGAGAGGTGCGAGCGTGTCAGTGTACGAGAGGTGCGAATGCGTCAGTGTGCGAGAGGTGCGAGTGTGTCAGTGTACGAGAGGTGCGTCTGTCAGTGTACGAGAGGTGCGAGCGTGTCAGTGTACGAGAGGTGCGAGTGTGTCAGTGCACGAGAGGTGCGAGTGTGTCAGTGTACGAGAGGTGCGAGCGTGTCAGTGTACGAGAGGTGAGTGTGTCAGTGTACGAGAGGTGCGAGTGCGTCAGTGTACAAGAGGTGCGAGGGTGTCAGTGTACGAGAGGTGCGAGTGTGTCAGTGTAGGAGAGGGGCGAGCGTGTCAGTGTACGAGAGGTGCGAGCGTGTCAGTGTACGAGAGGTGCGAGTGTGTCAGTGTACGAGAGGTGCGACTGTGTCAGTGTACGAGAGGTGCGAGTGTGTCAGTGTACGAGAGGTGCGAGTGTGTCAGTGTACGAGAGGTGCGAGTGCGTCAGTGTACGAGAGGTGCGAGTGTGTCAGTGTATGAGAGGTGCGAGTGCGTCAGTGTACGAGAGGTGCGAGTGTGTCAGTGTACGAGAGGTGCGAGTGTGTCAGTGTACGAGAGGTGCGAGTGTGTCAGTGTATGAGAGGTGAGTGTGTCAGTGTACGAGAGGTGAGCGTGTCAGTGTACGAGAGGTGCGAGCGTGTCAGTGTACGAGAGGTGCGAGCGTGTCAGTGTACGAGAGGTGCGAGCGTGTCAGTGTACGAGAGGTGCGAGCGTGTCAGTGTACGAGAGGTGCGAGTGCGTCAGTGTACGAGAGGTGAGTGTGTCAGTGTATGAGAGGTGCGAGTGTGTCAGTGTACGAGAGGTGCGAGCGTGTCAGTGTACGAGAGTTGCGAGTGCGTCAGTGTACAAGAGGTGAGTGTGTCAGTGTATGAGAGGTGCGAGTGTGTCAGTGTACGAGAGGGGCGAGTGTGTCAGTGTACGAGAGGTGAGTGTGTCAGTGTACGAGAGGTGCGAATGTGCCAGTGTACGAGAGGTGAGTGTGTCAGTGTACGAGAGGTGCGAGTGTGTCAGTGTACGAGAGGTACGAGTGCGTCAGTGTAAGAGAGGTGCGAGTGTGTCAGTGTACGAGAGGTGAGTGTGTCAGTGTACGAGATGTGCGAGTGTGTCAGTGTACGAGAGGTGAGTGTTTCAGTGTACGAGAGGTGAGTGTGTCAGTGTACGAGAGGTGCGAGTGTGTCAGTGTATGAGGGGTGCGAGTGTGTCAGTGTACGAGAGGTGAGTGTGTCAGTGTAGGAGAGGTGCGAGTGTGTCAGTGTACGAGAGGTGTGAGTGTGTCAGTGTACGAGAGGTGAGTGTGTCAGTGTACGAGAGGTGCGAGTGTGTCAGTGTACGAGAGGTGCGAGTGTGTCAGTGTACGAGAGGTGCGAGAGTGTCAGTGTACGAGAGGTGCGAGTGCGTCAGTGTACGAGAGGTGAGTGTGTCAGTGTACGAGAGGTGCGAGTGTGTCAGTGTACGAGAGGTGCGAGTGTGTCAGTGTACGAGAGGTGAGTGTGTGTCAGTGTACGTGAGGTGCGTGTGTGTCAGTGAACGAGAGGTGCGAGTGTGTCAGTGTACGAGAGGTGCGAGTGTGGCAGTGTACGTGAGGTGCGAGTGTGTCAGTGTACGAGAGGTGAGTGTGTCAGTGTACGAGAGGTGAGTGTGTCAGTGTACGAGAGGTACGAGTGCGTCAGTTTACGAGAGGTGCGAGAGTGTCAGTGTACGAGAGGTGCGAGTGTGTCAGTGTACGAGAGGTGCGAGTGTGTCAGAGTACGAGAGGTGAGTGTGTCAGTGTACGAGAGGTACGAGTGCGTCAGTGTACGAGAGGTGCGAGTGTGTCAGTGTACGAGAGATGCGAGTGTGACAGTGTACGAGAGGTGTGAGTGTGTCAGTGTACGAGAGGTGCGAGTGTGTCAGTGTACGAGAGGTGCGAGTGAGTCAGTGTACGAGAGGTGCGAGTGGGTCAGTGTACGAGTGGTGCGAGTGTGTCAGTGTACGAGAGGTGCGAGCGTCTCAGTGTACGAGAGGTGAGTGTGTCAGTGTACGAGAGGTGCGAGTGTGTCAGTGTACGAGAGGTGCGAGTGTGTCAGTGTACGAGAGGTACGAGTGTGTCAATGTACGAGAGGTGCGAGTGTGTCAATGTACGAGAGGTGCGAGTGTGTCAGTGTACGAGAGGTGCGAGCGTGTCAGTGTAGGAGAGGTACGAGTGTGTCAGTGTACGAGAGGTGCGAGTGTGTCAGTGTACGAGAGGTATGTGTGTCAGTGTACGAGAGGTGCGAGTGTGTCAGTGTACGAGAGGTGTGAGTGTGTCAGTGTACGAGAGGTGCGAGTGTGTCAGTATACGAGAGGTGAGTGTGTCAGTGTACGAGTGTGCGAGTGTGTCAGTGTACGAGGTGCGAGAGAGTCAGTGTTCGAGAGGTGCGAGTGTGTCAGTGTTCGAGAGGTGCGAGTATGTCAGTGTTCGAGAGGTGCGAGCGTGTCAGTGTACGAGAGGTGCGAGCGTGTCAGTGTACGAGAGGTGAGTGTGTCAGTCTACGAGAGGTGCGAATGCGTCAGTGTGTGAGAGGTGCGAGCGTGTCAGTGTACGAGAGGTGCGAGAGTGTCAGTGCACGAGAGGTGCGAGTGTGTCAGTGTACGAGAGGTGCGAGCGTGTCAGTGTACGAGAGGTGCGAGTGTGTCAGTGTACGAGAGGCGAGTGTGTCAGTGTACGAGAGGCGAGTGTGTCAGTGTACGAGAGGTGAGAGTGTCAGTGTACGAGAGGTGCGAGTGTGTCAGTGTACGAGAGGTGCGAGCGTGTCAGTGTACGAGAGGTGAGTGTGTCAGTGTACGAGAGGTGCGAGTGCGTCAGTGTACAAGCGGTGCGAGGGTGTCAGTGTACGAGAGGTGCGAGTGTGTCAGTGTAGGAGAGGTGCGAGCGTGTCAGTGTACGAGAGGTGCGAGCGTGTCAGTGTACCAGAGGTGCGAGTGTGTCAGTGTACGAGAGGTGCGACTGTGTCAGTGTACGAGAGGTGCGAGTGTGTCAGGGTGCGAGAGGTGAGTGTGTCAGTGTACGAGAGGTGCGAGCGTGTCAGTGTACGAGAGATGCGAGTGTCAGTGTACGAGAGGTGTGAGTGTGTCAGTGTACGAGAGGTGCGAATGTGTCAGTGTACGAGAGGTGCGAGTGAGTCAGTGTACGAGAGGTGCGAGTGGGTCAGTGTACGAGTGGTGCGAGTGTGTTAGTGTACGAGAGGTGCGAGCGTCTCAGTGTACGAGAGGTGAGTGTGTCAGTGTACGAGAGGTGCGAGTGTGCCAGTGTACGAGAGGTGCGAGTGTGTCAGTGTACGAGAGGTACGAGTGTGTCAGTGTACGAGAGGTGCGAGTGTGTCAATGTACGAGAGGTGCGAGTGTGTCAGTGTACGAGAGGTGCGAGCGTGTCAGTGTAGGAGAGGTACGAGTGTGTCAGTGTACGAGAGGTGCGAGTGTTTCAGTGTACGAGAGGTATGTGTGTCAGTGTACGAGAGGTGCGAGTGTGTCAGTGTACGAGAGGTGCGAGTGTGTCAGTGTACGAGAGGTGCGAGTGTGTTCGTATACGAGAGGTGAGTGTGTCAGTGTACGAGTGTGCGAGTGTGTCAGTGTACGAGGTGCGAGAGTGTCAGTGTTCGAGAGGTGCGAGTGTGTCAGTGTTCGAGAGGTGCGAGTGTGTCAGTTTACGAGAGGTGTGAGCGTGTCAGTGTACGAGAGGTGAGTGTGTCAGTGTATGAGAGGTGCGAGCGTGTCAGTGTATGAGAGGTGCGAGCGTGTCAGTGTACGAGAGGTGAGTGTGTCAGTGTACGAGAGGTGCGAATGCGTCAGTGTGCGAGAGGTGCGAGTGTGTTAGTATACGAGAGGTGCGAGAGTGTCAGTGTACGAGAGGTGCGAGTGTGTCAGTGTACGAGAGGTGCGAGTGTGTCAGTGTACGAGAGGTGCGAGCATGTCAGTGTACGAGAGGCGAGTGTGTCAGTGTACGAGAGGTGAGAGTGTCAGTGTACGAGAGGTGCGAGTGTGTCAGTGCACGAGAGGTGCGAGTGTGTCAGTGTACGAGAGGTGCGAGCATGTCAGGGTACGAGAGGTGAGTGTGTCAGTGTACGAGAGGTGCGAGTGCGTCAGTGTACAAGAGGTGCGAGGGTGTCAGTGTACGAGAGGTGTGAGCGTGTCAGTGTATGAGAGGTGTGTGTGTCAGTGTACGAGAGGTAAGAGTGTGTCAGTGTACGAGAGGTGCGAGTGTCTCAGTGTACGAGAGGTGCGAGTGTGTCAGTATACGAGAGGTGCAAGTGTGTCAGTGTACGAGGTGCGAGTGTGTCAGTGTACGAGACGTGTGTGTGTCAGTGTACGAGAGGTGTGTGTGTCAGTGTTTGAGAGGTGCGAGTCTGTCAGTATTCGAGAGGTGCTAGTGTGTCAGTGTACGAGAGGTGCGAGCGTGTCAGTGTACGAGAGGTGTGAGCGTGTCAGTGTACGAGAGGTGCGAGCGTGTCAGTGTACGAGAGGTGCGAATGCGTCAGTGTGCGAGAGGTGCGAGTGTGTCAGTGTACGAGAGGTGCGTCTGTCAGTGTACGAGAGGTGCGAGCGTGTCAGTGTACGAGAGGTGCGAGTGTGTCAGTGCACGAGAGGTGCGAGTGTGTCAGTGTACGAGAGGTGCGAGCGTGTCAGTGTACGAGAGGTGAGTGTGTCAGTGTACGAGAGGTGCGAGTGCGTCAGTGTACAAGAGGTGCGAGGGTGTCAGTGTACGAGAGGTGCGAGTGTGTCAGTGTAGGAGAGGGGCGAGCGTGTCAGTGTACGAGAGGTGCGAGCGTGTCAGTGTACGAGAGGTGCGAGTGTGTCAGTGTACGAGAGGTGCGACTGTGTCAGTGTACGAGAGGTGCGAGTGTGTCAGTGTGCGAGAGGTGAGTGTGTCAGTGTACGAGAGGTGCGAGCGTGTCAGTGTACGAGAGGTGCGAGTGTGTCAGTGTACGAGAGGTGCGAGTGTGTCAGTGTACGAGAGGTGCGAGTGTGTCAGTGTACGAGAGGTGCCAGTGTGTCAGTGTAGGAAGGTGCCAGTGTGTCAGTGTACGAGAGGTGCGAGTGCGTCAGTGTACGAGAGGTGCGAGTGTGTCAGTGTACGAGAGGTGCGAGTGTGTCAGTGTATGAGAGGTGCCAGTGTGTCAGTGTACGAGAGGTGCGAGCGTGTCAGTGTACGAGAGGTGCGAGTGTGTCAGTGTATGAGAGGTGCGAGCGTGTCAGTGTACGAGAGGTGCGAGTGCGTCAGTGTACGAGAGGTGAGTGTGTCAGTGTACGAGAGGTGCACGTGTGTCAGTGTACGAGAGGTATGAGTGCGTCAGTGTCCGAGAGGTGCGAGTGCGTCAGTGTCCGAGAGGTGCGAGTGCATCAGTGTACAAGAGGTACGAGTGCGTCAGTGTACGAGAGGTGCGAGTGTGTCAGTGTACGAGAGGTGCGAGTGCGTCAGTGTACGAGAGGTGAGTGTGTCAGTGTACGAGAGGTGCGAGTGTGTCAGTGTACGAGAGGTGCGAGTGTGTCAGTGTATGAATGGTGAGTGTGTCAGTGTACGAGAGGTGCGAGTGCGTCAGTGTACGAGAGGTGCGAGTGTGTCAGTGTACGAGAGGTGCGAGTGTGCCAGTGTACAAGAGGTGAGTGTGTGTCAGTGTACGAGAGGTGCGTGTGTGTCAGTGTACGAGAGGTACGAGTGCGTCAGTGTACGAGAGGTGCGAGGGTGTCAGTGTACGAGAAGTGCGAGCGTGTCAGTGTACGAGAGGTGCGAGCGTGTCAGTGTACGAGAGGTGCGAGCGTGTCAGTGTACGAGAGGTGCGAGCATGTCAGTGTACGAGAGGTGCGAGTGTGTCAGTGTACGAGTGGTGCGAGCGTGTCAGTGTACGAGAGGTGCGAGTGTGTCAGTGTACGAGAGGTGCGAGCGTGTCAGTGTACGAGAGGTGCGAGCGTGTCAGTGTACGAGAGGTGCGAGCGTGTCAGTGTACGAGAGGTGCGAGTGTGTCAGTGTATGAGAGGTGCGAGCGTGTCAGTGTACGAGAGGTGCGAGTGCGTCAGTGCACGAGAGGTGCGAGTGCATCAGTGTACAAGAGGTACGAGTGCGTCAGTGTACGAGAGGTGCGAGTGTGTCAGTGTACGAGAGGTGCGAGTGCGTCAGTGTACGAGAGGTGAGTGTGTCAGTGTACGAGAGGTGCGAGTGTGTCAGTGTACGAGAGGTGCGAGTGTGTCAGTGTATGAATGGTGAGTGTGTCAGTGTACGAGAGGTGCGAGTGTGTCAGTTTACGAGAGGTGCGAGTGTGTCAGTGTACGAGAGGTGCGAGTGTGCCAGTGTACGAGAGGTGAGTGTGTGTCAGTGTACGAGAGGTGCGTGTGTGTCAGTGTACGAGAGGTACGAGTGCGTCAGTGTACGAGAGGTGCGAGGGTGTCAGTGTACGAGAGGTGCGAGCGTGTCAGTGTACGAGAGGTGCGAGTGTGTCAGTGTACGAGAGGTGCGAGTGTGTCAGTGTACGAGAGGTGAGTGTGTCAGTGTACGAGAGGTGCGAGAGTGTCAGTGTACGAGAGGTGCGAGCGTGTCAGTGTACGAGAGGTGCGAGCGAGTCAGTGTACGAGAGGTGCGAGCGTGTCAGTGTACGAGAGGTGCGAGCGTGTCAGTGTACGAGACGTGCGAGCGTGTCAGTGTACGAGAGGTGCGAGCGTGTCAGTGTACGAGAGGTGCGAGTGTGTCAGTGTACGAGAGCTGCGAGTGTGTCAGTGTACGACAGGTGCGAGTGTGTCAGTGTACGAGAGGGGAGTGTGTCAGTGTATGAGAGGTGAGTGTGTCAGTGTACGAGAGGTGCGAATCTGTCAGTGTACGGGAGGTGCGAGTGTGTCAGTGTACGAGAAGTGCGAGCGTGTCAGTGTACGAGAGGTGCGAGCGTGTCAGTGTACGAGAGGTGCGAGCGTGTCAGTGTACGAGAGGTGCGAGCGTGTCAGTGTACGAGAGGTGCGAGTGTGTCAGTGTACGAGTGGTGCGAGCGTGTCAGTGTACGAGAGGTGCGAGTGCGTCAGTGTACGAGAGGTGCGAGTGTGTCAGTGTACGAGAGGTGAGTGTGTCAGTGTACGAGAGGCGCGAGTGTGTCAGTGTATGAGAGGTGCGAGTGTGTAAGTGTACGAGAGGTGAGTGTGTCAGTGTACAAGAGGTACGAGTGCGTCAGTGTACGAGAGGTGCGAGTGTGTCAGTGTACGAGAGGTGCGAGCGTGTCAGTGTATGAGAGGTGCGAGTGTGTCAGTGTATGAGAGGTGCGAGCGTGTCAGTGTACGAGAGGTGCGAGTGCGTCAGTGCACGAGAGGTGCGAGTGCATCAGTGTACAAGAGGTACGAGTGCGTCAGTGTACGAGAGGTGCGAGTGTGTCAGTGTACGAGAGGTGCGAGTGCGTCAGTGTACGAGAGGTGAGTGTGTCAGTGTACGAGAGGTGCGAGTGTGTCAGTATACGAGAGGTGCGAGTGTGTCAGTGTATGAATGGTGAGTGTGTCAGTGTACGAGAGGTGCGAGTGTGTCAGTGTACGAGAGGTGCGAGTGTGTCAGTGTACGAGAGGTGCGAGTGTGCCAGTGTACGAGAGGTGAGTGTGTGTCAGTGTAAGAGAGGTGCGTGTGTGTCAGTGTACGAGAGGTACGAGTGCGTCAGTGTACGAGAGGTGCGAGGGTGTCAGTGTACGAGAGGTGCGAGCGTGTCAGTGTACGAGGTGCGAGTGTGTCAGTGTACGAGAGGTGCGAGTGTGTCAGTGTACGAGAGGTGAGTGTGTCAGTGTACGAGAGGTGCGAGCGTGTCAGTGTACGAGAGGTGCGAGCGTGTCAGTGTACGAGAGGTGCGAGCGAGTCAGTGTACGAGAGGTGCGAGCGTGTCAGTGTACGAGAGGTGCGAGCGTGTCAGTGTACGAGAGGTGCGAGCGTGTCAGTGTACGAGAGGTGCGAGCGTGTCAGTGTACGAGAGGTGCGAGTGTGTCAGTGTACGAGAGCTGCGAGTGTGTCACTGTACGACAGGTGCGAGTGTGTCAGTGTACGAGAGGGGAGTGTGTCAGTGTATGAGAGGTGAGTGTGTCAGTGTACGAGAGGTGCGAGTGTGTCAGTGTATGGGAGGTGCGAGTGTGTCAGTGTACGAGAAGTGCGAGCGTGTCAGTGTACGAGAGGTGCGAGCGTGTCAGTGTACGAGAGGTGCGAGCGTGTCAGTGTACGAGAGGTGCGAGCGTGTCAGTGTACGAGAGGTGCGAGCGTGTCAGTGTACGAGTGGTGCGAGCGTGTCAGTGTACGAGAGGTGCGAGTGTGTCAGTGTACGAGAGGTGCGAGTGTGTCAGTGTACGAGAGGTGAGTGTGTCAGTGTACGAGAGGCGCGAGTGTGTCAGTGTATGAGAGGTGCGAGTGTGTAAGTGTACGAGAGGTGAGTGTGTCAGTGTACAAGAGGTACGAGTGCGTCAGTGTACGAGAGGTGCGAGTGTGTCAGTGTACAAGAGGTGCGAGCGTGTCAGTGTACGAGAGGTGCGAGTGTGTCAGTGTATGAGAGGTGCGAGCGTGTCAGTGTACGAGAGGTGCGAGTGCGTCAGTGTACGAGAGGTGAGTGTGTCAGTGTACGAGAGGTGCGCGTGTGTCAGTGTGCGAGAGGTATGAGTGCGTCAGTGTCCGAGAGGTGCGAGTGTGTCAGTGTACGAGAGGTGCGAGTGTGTCCGTGTACGAGAGGTGAGTGTGTGTCAGTGTACGAGAGGTGCGAGTGCGTCAGTGTACGAGAGGTGCGAGTGCATCAGTGTACAAGAGGTACGAGTGCGTCAGTGTACGAGAGGTGCGAGAGGGGAGTGTGTCAGTGTATGAGAGGTGAGTGTGTCAGTGTACGAGAGGTGCGAGCGTGTCAGTGTACGAGAGGTGCGAGCGTGTCAGTGTACGAGAGGTGAGTGTGTCAGTGTACGAGAGGTGCGAGCGTGTCAGTGTACGAGAGGTGCGAGCGTGTCAGTGTACGAGAGGTGCGAGTGTGTCAGTGTATGAGAGGTGCGAGCGTGTCAGTGTACGAGAGGTGCGAGTGCGTCAGTGCACGAGAGGTGCGAGTGCATCAGTGTACAAGAGGTACGAGTGCGTCAGTGTACGAGAGGTGCGAGTGTGTCAGTGTACGAGAGGTGCGAGTGCGTCAGTGTACGAGAGGTGAGTGTGTCAGTGTACGAGAGGTGCGAGTGTGTCAGTGTACGAGAGGTGCGAGTGTGTCAGTGTATGAATGGTGAGTGTGTCAGTGTACGAGAGGTGCGAGTGTGTCAGTGTACGAGAGGTGCGAGTGTGTCAGTGTACGAGAGGTGCGAGTGTGCCAGTGTACGAGAGGTGAGTGTGTGTCAGTGTACGACAGGTGCGAGTGTGTCAGTGTACGAGAGGGGAGTGTGTCAGTGTATGAGAGGTGAGTGTGTCAGTGTACGAGAGGTGCGAGTCTGTCAGTGTACGGGAGGTGCGAGTGTGTCAGTGTACGAGAAGTGCGAGCGTGTCAGTGTACGAGAGGTGCGAGCGTGTCAGTGTACGAGAGGTGCGAGCGTGTCAGTGTACGAGAGGTGCGAGCGTGTCAGTGTACGAGAGGTGCGAGTGTGTCAGTGTACGAGTGGTGCGAGCGTGTCAGTGTACGAGAGGTGCGAGTGCGTCAGTGTACGAGAGGTGCGAGTGTGTCAGTGTACGAGAGGTGAGTGTGTCAGTGTACGAGAGGCGCGAGTGTGTCAGTGTATGAGAGGTGCGAGTGTGTAAGTGTACGAGAGGTGAGTGTGTCAGTGTACAAGAGGTACGAGTGCGTCAGTGTACGAGAGGTGCGAGTGTGTCAGTGTACGAGAGGTGCGAGCGTGTCAGTGTACGAGAGGTGCGAGTGTGTCAGTGTATGAGAGGTGCGAGCGTGTCAGTGTACGAGAGGTGCGAGTGCGTCAGTGCACGAGAGGTGCGAATGCATCAGTGTACAAGAGGTACGAGTGCGTCAGTGTACGAGAGGTGCGAGTCTGTCAGTGTACGAGAGGTGCGAGTGCGTCAGTGTACGAGAGGTGAGTGTGTCAGTGTACGAGAGGTGCGAGTGTGTCAGTATACGAGAGGTGCGAGTGTGTCAGTGTATGAATGGTGAGTGTGTCAGTGTACGAGAGGTGCGAGTGTGTCAGTGTACGAGAGGTGCGAGTGTGTCAGTGTACGAGAGGTGCGAGTGTGCCAGTGTACGAGAGGTGAGTGTGTGTCAGTGTACGAGAGGTGCGTGTGTGTCAGTGTACGAGAGGTACGAGTGCGTCAGTGTACGAGAGGTGCGAGGGTGTCAGTGTACGAGAGGTGCGAGCGTGTCAGTGTACGAGAGGTGCGAGTGTGTCAGTGTACGAGAGGTGCGAGTGTGTCAGTGTACGAGAGGTGAGTGTGTCAGTGTACGAGAGGTGCGAGCGTGTCAGTGTACGAGAGGTGCGAGCGTGTCAGTGTACGAGAGGTGCGAGCGAGTCAGTGTACGAGAGGTGCGAGCGTGTCAGTGTACGAGAGGTGCGAGCGTGTCAGTGTACGAGAGGTGCGAGCGTGTCAGTTTACGAGAGGTGCGAGCGTGTCAGTGTACGAGAGGTGCGAGTGTGTCAGTGTACGAGAGCTGCGAGTATGTCACTGTACGACAGGTGCGAGTGTGTCAGTGTACGAGAGGGGAGTGTGTCAGTGTATGAGAGGTGAGTGTGTCAGTGTACGAGAGGTGCGAGTGTGTCAGTGTACGGGAGGTGCGAGTGTGTCAGTGTACGAGAAGTGCGAGCGTGTCAGTGTACGAGAGGTGCGAGCGTGTCAGTGTACGAGAGGTGCGAGCGTGTCAGTGTACGAGAGGTGCGAGTGTGTCAGTGTACGAGTGGTGCGAGCGTGTCAGTGTACGAGAGGTGCGAGTGTGTCAGTGTACGAGAGGTGCGAGTGTGTCAGTGTACGAGAGGTGAGTGTGTCAGTGTACGAAAGGCGCGAGTGTGTCAGTGTATGAGAGGTGCGAGTGTGTAAGTGTACGAGAGGTGAGTGTGTCAGTGTACAAGAGGTACGAGTGCGTCAGTGTACGAGAGGTGCGAGTGTGTCAGTGTACAAGAGGTGCGAGCGTGTCAGTGTACGAGAGGTGCGAGTGTGTCAGTGTATGAGAGGTGCGAGCGTGTCAGTGTACGAGAGGTGCGAGTGCGTCAGTGTACGAGAGGTGAGTGTGTCAGTGTACGAGAGGTGCGCGTGTGTCAGTGTGCGAGAGGTATGAGTGCGTCAGTGTCCGAGAGGTGCGAGTGTGTCAGTGTACGAGAGGTGCGAGTGTGTCCGTGTACGAGAGGTGAGTGTGTGTCAGTGTACGAGAGGTGCGAGTGCGTCAGTGTACGAGAGGTGCGAGTGCATCAGTGTACAAGAGGTACGAGTGCGTCAGTGTACGAGAGGTGCGAGAGGGGAGTGTGTCAGTGTATGAGAGGTGAGTGTGTCAGTGTACGAGAGGTGCGAGCGTGTCAGTGTACGAGAGGTGCGAGCGTGTCAGTGTACGAGAAGTGCGAGCGTGTCAGTGTACGAGAGGTGCGAGCGTGTCAGTGTACGAGAGGTGCGAGCATGTCAGTGTACGAGCGGTGCGAGCGTGTCAGTGTACGAGAGGTGCGAGTGTGTCAGTGTACGAGTGGTGCGAGCGTGTCAGTGTACGAGAGGTGCGAGTGTGTCAGTGTACGAGAGGTGCGAGTGTGTCAGAGTACGAGAGGTGGGTGTGTCAGTGTACGAGAGGCGCGAGTGTGTCAGTGTATGAGAGGTGCGAGTGTGTAAGTGTACGAGAGGTGAGTGTGTCAGTGTACAAGAGGTACGAGTGCGTCAGTGTACGAGAGGTGCGAGTGTGTCGGTGTACGAGAGTTGCGAGCGTGTCAGTGTACGAGAGGTGCGAGTGCGTCAGTGTACGAGAGGTGCGTGTATGTCAGTGTACGAGAGGTGAGTGTGTCAGTGTACGAGATGTGCGAGTGTGTCAGTGTACGAGAGGTGCGAGTGTGTAAGTGTACGAGAGGTGAGTGTGTCGGTGTACGAGAGGTGCATGTGTCAGGGTACGAGAGGTGCGAGCGTGTCAGTGTACGAGAGATGCGAGCGTGTCAGTGTACGAGAGCTGCGAGTGTTTCAGTGTATGAGAGGTGCGAGCGTGTCAGTGTACGAGAGGTGCGAGTGCTTCAGTGTACGAGAGGTGCGAGTGTGTCAGTGTATGAGAGGTGAGTGTGTCAGTGTATGAGAGGTGCGAGTGTGTCAGTGTACGAGAGGTGCGAGCGTGTCAGTGTATGAGAGCTGCGAGCGCGTCAGTGTACGAGAGGTGAGAGTGCGTCAGTGTACGAGAGGTGAGTGTGTCACAGAATCACAGAAATCACAGAAACCCCACAGTGCAGATAGAGGCCATTTCGGCCCATCGAGCCTGCACCGACACATATCCCACCCGATCCCCGTAACCCCAACACATATCCCACCCTATCCCTGTAACCCCACCTATTACTAAGGGTCAATTTATCATAGCCAATCAACCTAACCCGCACATCTTTGGACTGTGGGAGGAAACCGGAGCACCCGGAGAAAACCCACGCAAACACGGGGAGAATGTGCAAACTCCACACAGACAGTCGCCCGAGGCCGGATTCGAACCCGGGTCTCTGGCGCTGTGAGGCAACAGTGCTAACCACTATGCCACAGTGTAAGAGAGGTGCGAGTGTGTCAGTGTACGAGAGGTGCGAGTGTGTCAGTGTACGAGAGATGAGTCTGTCAGTGTACGAGAGGTGCGAGTGTGTCAGTGTACGAGAGGTGAGTGTGTCAGTGTACGAGAGGTGCGAGTGTGTGAGTGTGTCTGTGTACGAGGAGTGCGAGTGTGTCAGTGTACGAGAGGTGCGAGTGGGTCAGTTTACGAGAGGTGCGAGTGCGTCAGTGTACGAGAGTTGCGATTGTGTCGGTGTCCGAGAGGTGCAAGTGTGTCAGTGTACGAGAGGTGCGAGCGTGTCAGTGTGTGAGAGGTGAGTGTGTCAGTGTACGAGAGGTGCGAGTGTGTCAGTGTACGAGAGTTGCGAGTGTGTCAGTGTAGGAGAGGTGCAAGCGTGTCAGTGTACGAGAGGTGCGAGTGTGTCAGTGTACGAGAGGTGCGAGCGTGTCAGTGGACGAGAGGTGCGAGTGTGTCAGTGTACGAGAGGTGCGAGTGTGTCAGTGTACGAGAGGTGTGAGCGTGTCAGTGTACGAGAGGTGAGTGTGTCAATGTACGAGAGGTGCGAGTGTGTCAGTGTACGAGAGGTGAGTGTGTCAGTGTACGAGAGGTGCGAGTGTGTCAGTGTATGAGAGGTGCGAGTGTGTCAGTTTACGAGAGGTGTGAGTGTGTCAGTGTACGAGAGGTGCGAGCGTGTCAGTGTATGAGAGGTGCGAGTGTGTCAGTGTACGAGAGGTGCGAGTGTGTCAATGTATGATATGTGCGAGCCTGTCAGTGTATGAGAGGTGAGTGTGTCAGTGTACGAGAGGTGAGTGTGTCAATGTACGAGAGGTGCGAGTGTGTCAGTGTACGAGAGGTGAGTGTGTCAGTGTACGAGAGGTGCGAGTGTGTCAGTGTACGAGAGGTGCGAGTGTGTAAGTGTATGAGAAGTGCGAGTGTGTCAGTGTACCAGAGGTGAGTGTGTGTCAGTGTACAAGAGGTGAGTGTGTCAGTGTACGAGAGGTGCGAGTGTGTCAGTGTATGAGAGGTGCGAGTGTGTCAGTTTACGAGAGGTGTGAGTGTGTCAGTGTACGAGAGGTGCGAGTGTGTCAGTGTATGAGAGGTGCGAGTGTGTCAGTGTACGAGAGGTGCGAGTGTGTCAGTGTATGAGATGTGCGAGCCTGTCAGTGTATGAGAGGTGAGTGTGTCAGTGTACGAGAGGTGCGAGTGTGTTAGTGTACGAGAGGTGCGAGTGTGTCAGTGTACGAGAGGTGCGAGTGTATCAGTGTACGAGAGGTGCGAGTGTGTCAGTGTATGAGAAGTGAGTGTGTCAGTGTACGAGAGGTGCGAGCGTGTCAGTGCACGAGAGGTGAGTGTGTCAGTGTACGAGAGGTGCGAGTGTGTCAGTGTACGAGAGGTGAGCGTGTCAGTGTACGAGAGGTGCGAGCGTGTCAGTGTACGAGAGGTGCGAGCGTGTCAGTGTACGAGAAGTGCGAGTGTGTCAGTGTACAAGAGGTGCGAGTGTGTCAGTGTACGAGAGGTGCGAGCGTGTCAGTGTACGAGAGGTGCGAGAGTGTCAGTGTACGAGAGGTGCGAGTGTGTCAGTGTACGAGAGGTGCGAGCGTGTCAGTGTACGAGAGGTGCGAGTGTGTGAGTGTACGAGAGGTGAGTGTGTCAGTGTACGAGAGGTGCGAGCGTGTCAGTGTACGAGAGGTGCGAGCGTGTCAGTTTACGAGAGGTGCGAGTGTGTCAGTGTACGAGAGGTGCGAGCGTGTCAGTGTACGAGAGGTGCGAGCGTGTCAGTGTACGAGAGGTGCGAGCGTGTCAGTGTACGAGAGGTGCGAGTGTGTCAGTGTACGAGAGGTGCGAGTGTGTCAGTGTACGAGAGGTGCGAGTGTGTCAGTGTATGAGAGGTGCGAATGTGTCAGTGTACGAGATGTGCGAGCGTGTCAGTGTACGAGAGGTGAGTGTGTCAGTGTACGAGAGGTGCGAGTGTGTCAGTGTACGAGAGGTGCGAGTGTGTCAGTGTACGAGAGGTGCGAGTGTGTCAGTGTACGAGAGGTGAGTGTGTCAGTGTACGAGAGGTGTGAGTGTGTCAGTGTACGAGAGGTGCGAGTTTGTCAGTGTACGAGAGGTGAGTGTGTCAGTGTATGACAGGTGCGAGTGTGTCAGTGTACGAGAGGTGTGAGTGTGTTAGTGTATGAGAGGTGCGAGTGTGTCAGTGTACGAGAGGTGCGAGTGTGTTAGTTTATGAGAGGTACGAGTGTGTCAGTGTAGGAGAGGTGCTAGTGTGTCAGTGTACGAGAGGTGTGAGAGTGTTAGTGTATGAGAGGTGCGAGTGTGTCAGTGTACGAGATGTGCGAGTGTGTTAGTGTATGAGAGGTGCGAGTGTGTCAGTGTACGAGAGGCGCGAGTGTGTCAGTGTACGAGAGGTGTGTGTGTCAGTGTACGAGAGGTGCGAGCGTGTCAGTGTACGAGAGGTGTGAGTGTGTCAGTGTACGAGAGGTGCGAGTGTGTCAGTGTACGAGATGTGAGAGTGTCAGTGTACGAGAGGTGCGAGCGTGTCAGTGTACGAGAGGTGCGAGTGTGTCAGTGTACGAGAGGTGCGAGTGTGTTAGTGTATGAGAGGTGCAAGTGTGTCAGTGTACGAGAGGTGAGTGTGTCAGTGTACGAGAGGTGCGAGTGTGTCAGTGTACGGGAGGTGTGAGTGTGTCAGTGTACGAGAGGCGCGAGTGTGTCAGTGTAAGAGAGGTGCGAGCGTGTCAGTGTACGAGAGGTGCGAGCGTGTCAGTGTACGAGAGGTGCGAGCGTGTCAGTGTACGAGAGGTGCGAGCGTGTCAGTGTACGAGAGGTGCGACTGTGTCAGTGTACGAGAGGTGCGAGTGTGTCAGTGTATGAGAGATGCGAGTGTGTCAGTGTACGAGAGGTGAGTGTGTCAGTGTACGAGAGGTGCAAGAGTGTCAGTGTACGAGAGGTGCAAGTGTGTCAGTGTACGAGAGGTGCGAGTGTGTCAGTGTACGAGAGGTGTGAATGTCAGTGTACGAGAGGTGCGAGTGTGTCAGTGTACGAGAGGTGCGAGCGTGTCAGTGTACGAGAGGTGCGAGCGTGTCAGTGTACGAGAGGTGCGAGCATGTTCGTGTACGAGAGGTGCGAGCGTGTCAGTGTACGAGAGGTGCGAGTGTGTCAGTGTACGAGAGGTGAGTGTGTCAGTGTACAAGAGGTGCGAGTGTGTCAGTGTACGAGAGGTGCGAGTGTGTCAGTGTACGAGAGGTGCGAGTGTGTCAGTGTACGAGAGGTGAGTGTGTCAGTGTACGAGACGTGAGTGTGTCAGTGTACGAGAGGTGCGAGTGTGTCAGTGTACGAGAGGTGCGAGCGTGTCAGCGTACGAGAGGTGCGACTGTGTCAGTGTACGAGAGGTGCGAGTGAGTCAGTGTACGAGAGGTGCGAGTGTGTCAGTGTACGAGAGGTGCGAGCGTGTCAGTGTACGAGAGGTGCGAGCGTGCCAGTGTACGAGAGGTGCGAGCGTGTCAGTGTACGAGAGGTGCGAGCGTGTCAGTTTACGAGAGGTGCGAGCGTGTCAGTGTACGAGAGGTGCGAGTGTGTCAGTGTACGAGAGTTGCGAGTGTGTCAGTGTACGAGAGGTGAGTGTGTCAGTGTACGAGAGGTGCGAGTTTGTCAGTGTACGAGAGGTGCGAGTGTGTCAGTGTATGAGAGGTGCGAGCGTGTCAGTGTACGAGAGCTGCGAGTGTGTCAGTGTACGAGAGGTGCGATTGTGTCAGTGTACGAGAGGTGAGTGTGTCAGTGTACGAGAGGTGCGAGTGTGTCAGTGTACGAGAGGTGCGAGTGTGTCAGTGTACGAGAGGTGAGTGTGTCAGTGTACGAGAGGTGCGAGCGTGTCAGTGTACGAGAGGTGCGAGCGCGTCAGTGTACGAGAGGTGCGTGTGTGTCAGTGTACGAGAGGTGCGAGTGTGTCAGTGTACGAGAGGTGCGAGTGTGTCAGTGTACGAGAGGTGAGTGTGTCAGTGTACGAGAGGTGCGAGTGTGTCAGTGTACGAGAGGTGCGTGCGTGTCAGTGTACGAGAGGTGCGACTGTGTCAGTGTACGAGAGGTGCGAGTGTGTCAGTGTAGGAGAGGTGCGAGTGTGTCAGTGTACGAGAGGTACGAGCGTGTCAGTATACGAGAGGTGCGAGCGTGTCAGTGTACGAGATGTGCGACTGTGTCAGTGTACGAGAGGTGCGAGTGCGTCAGTGTACGAGAGGTGCGAGTGTCTCAGTGTACGAGAGGTGCGAGTGCGCCAGTGTACGAGAGGTGCGAGTGCGTCAGTGTACGAGAGGTGCGAGTGCGTCAGTGTACGAGAGGTGAGTGTGTCAGTGTACGAGAGGTGCGAGTGTGTCAGTGTACGAGAGGTGCGAGTGTGTCAGTGTACGAGAGGTGCGAGTGTGTCAGTATATGAGAGGTGCGAGTGTGTCAGTGTACGAGAGGTGCGAGTGTGTCAGTGTATGAGATGTGCGAGCCTGTCAGTGTACGAGAGGTGAGTGTGTCAGTGTACGAGAGGTGCGAGTGTGTCAGTGTACGAGAGGTGCGAGTGTGTCAGTGTACGAGAGGTGCGAGTGTATCAGTGTACGAGAGGTGCGAGTGTGTCAGTGTACGAGAAGTGAGTGTGTCAGTGTACGAGAGGTGCGAGCGTGTCAGTGTGTGAGAGGTGAGTGTGTCAGTGTACGAGAGGTGCGAGTGTGTCAGTGTACGAGAGTTGCGAGTGTGTCAGTGTAGGAGAGGTGCAAGCGTGTCAGTGTACGAGAGGTGCGAGTGTGTCAGTGTACGAGAGGTGCGAGCGTGTCAGTGGACGAGAGGTGCGAGTGTGTCAGTGTACGAGAGGTGCGAGTGTGTCAGTGTACGAGAGGTGTGAGCGTGTCAGTGTACGAGAGGTGAGTGTGTCAATGTACGAGAGGTGCGAGTGTGTCAGTGTACGAGAGGTGAGTGTGTCAGTGTACGAGAGGTGCGAGTGTGTCAGTGTATGAGAGGTGCGAGTGTGTCAGTTTACGAGAGGTGTGAGTGTGTCAGTGTACGAGAGGTGCGAGCGTGTCAGTGTATGAGAGGTGCGAGTGTGTCAGTGTACGAGAGGTGCGAGTGTGTCAATGTATGAGATGTGCGAGCCTGTCAGTGTATGAGAGGTGAGTGTGTCAGTGTACGAGAGGTGAGTGTGTCAATGTACGAGAGGTGCGAGTGTGTCAGTGTACGAGAGGTGAGTGTGTCAGTGTACGAGAGGTGCGAGTGTGTCAGTGTACGAGAGGTGCGAGTGTGTAAGTGTATGAGAAGTGCGAGTGTGTCAGTGTACCAGAGGTGAGTGTGTGTCAGTGTACAAGAGGTGAGTGTGTCAGTGTACGAGAGGTGCGAGTGTGTCAGTGTATGAGAGGTGCGAGTGTGTCAGTTTACGAGAGGTGTGAGTGTGTCAGTGTACGAGAGGTGCGAGTGTGTCAGTGTATGAGAGGTGCGAGTGTGTCAGTGTACGAGAGGTGCGAGTGTGTCAGTGTATGAGATGTGCGAGCCTGTCAGTGTATGAGAGGTGAGTGTGTCAGTGTACGAGAGGTGCGAGTGTGTCAGTGTACGAGAGGTGCGAGTGTGTCAGTGTACGAGAGGTGCGAGTGTATCAGTGTACGAGAGGTGCGAGTGTGTCAGTGTATGAGAAGTGAGTGTGTCAGTGTACGAGAGGTGCGAGCGTGTCAGTGCACGAGAGGTGAGTGTGTCAGTGTACGAGAGGTGCGAGTGTGTCAGTGTACGAGAGGTGAGCGTGTCAGTGTACGAGAGGTGCGAGCGTGTCAGTGTACGAGAGGTGCGAGCGTGTCAGTGTACGAGAAGTGCGAGTGTGTCAGTGTACAAGAGGTGCGAGTGTGTCAGTGTACGAGAGGTGCGAGCGTGTCAGTGTACGAGAGGTGCGAGAGTGTCAGTGTACGAGAGGTGCGAGTGTGTCAGTGTACGAGAGGTGCGAGCGTGTCAGTGTACGAGAGGTGCGAGTGTGTGAGTGTACGAGAGGTGAGTGTGTCAGTGTACGAGAGGTGCGAGCGTGTCAGTGTACGAGAGGTGCGAGCGTGTCAGTTTACGAGAGGTGCGAGTGTGTCAGTGTACGAGAGGTGCGAGCGTGTCAGTGTACGAGAGGTGCGAGCGTGTCAGTGTACGAGAGGTGCGAGCGTGTCAGTGTACGAGAGGTGCGAGTGTGTCAGTGTACGAGAGGTGCGAGTGTGTCAGTGTACGAGAGGTGCGAGTGTGTCAGTGTATGAGAGGTGCGAATGTGTCAGTGTACGAGATGTGCGAGCGTGTCAGTGTACGAGAGGTGAGTGTGTCAGTGTACGAGAGGTGCGAGTGTGTCAGTGTACGAGAGGTGCGAGTGTGTCAGTGTACGAGAGGTGCGAGTGTGTCAGTGTACGAGAGGTGAGTGTGTCAGTGTACGAGAGGTGTGAGTGTGTCAGTGTACGAGAGGTGCGAGTTTGTCAGTGTACGAGAGGTGAGTGTGTCAGTGTATGACAGGTGCGAGTGTGTCAGTGTACGAGAGGTGTGAGTGTGTTAGTGTATGAGAGGTGCGAGTGTGTCAGTGTACGAGAGGTGCGAGTGTGTTAGTTTATGAGAGGTACGAGTGTGTCAGTGTAGGAGAGGTGCTAGTGAGTCAGTGTACGAGAGGTGCGAGAGTGTCAGTGTACGAGAGGTGCGAGTGTGTCTGTGTACGAGAGGTGCGAGCGTGTCAGTGTACGAGAGGTGCGAGTGTGTGAGTGTACGAGAGGTGAGTGTGTCAGTGTACGAGAGGTGTGTGTGTCAGTGTACGAGAGGTGCGAGCGTGTCAGTGTACGAGAGGTGTGAGTGTGTCCGTGTACGAGAGGTGCGAGTGTGTCAGTGTACGAGAGGTGCGAGCGTGTCAGTGTACGAGAGGTGCGAGCGTGTCAGTTTACGAGAGGTGCGAGTGTGTCAGTGTACGAGAGGTGCGAGCGTGTCAGTGTACGAGAGGTGCGAGCGTGTCAGTGTACGAGAGGTGCGAGCGTGTCAGTGTACGAGAGGTGCGAGTGTGTCAGTGTACGAGAGGTGCGAGTGTGTCAGTGTACGAGAGGTGCGAGTGTGTCAGTGTATGAGAGGTGCGAATGTGTCAGTGTACGAGATGTGCGAGCGTGTCAGTGTACGAGAGGTGAGTGTGTCAGTGTACGAGAGGTGCGAGTGTGTCAGTGTACGAGAGGTGCGAGTGTGTCAGTGTACGAGAGGTGCGAGTGTGTCAGTGTACGAGAGGTGAGTGTGTCAGTGTACGAGAGGTGTGAGTGTGTCAGTGTACGAGAGGTGCGAGTTTGTCAGTGTACGAGAGGTGAGTGTGTCAGTGTATGACAGGTGCGAGTGTGTCAGTGTACGAGAGGTGTGAGTGTGTTAGTGTATGAGAGGTGCGAGTGTGTCAGTGTACGAGAGGTGCGAGTGTGTTAGTTTATGAGAGGTACGAGTGTGTCAGTGTAGGAGAGGTGCTAGTGTGTCAGTGTACGAGAGGTGTGAGAGTGTTAGTGTATGAGAGGTGCGAGTGTGTCAGTGTACGAGAGGTGCGAGTGTGTTAGTGTATGAGAGGTGCGAGTGTGTCAGTGTACGAGAGGCGCGAGTGTGTCAGTGTACGAGAGGTGTGTGTGTCAGTGTACGAGAGGTGCGAGCGTGTCAGTGTACGAGAGGTGTGAGTGTGTCAGTGTACGAGAGGTGCGAGTGTGTCAGTGTACGAGATGTGAGAGTGTCAGTGTACGAGAGGTGCGAGCGTGTCAGTGTACGAGAGGTGCGAGTGTGTCAGTGTACGAGAGGTGCGAGTGTGTTAGTGTATGAGAGGTGCGAGTGTGTCAGTGTACGAGAGGTGAGTGTGTCAGTGTACGAGAGGTGCGAGTGTGTCAGTGTACGAGAGGTGAGTGTGTCAGTGTACGAGACGTGAGTGTGTCAGTGTACGAGAGGTGCGAGTGTGTCAGTGTACGAGAGGTGCGAGCGTGTCAGCGTACGAGAGGTGCGACTGTGTCAGTGTACGAGAGGTGCGAGTGAGTCAGTGTACGAGAGGTGCGAGTGTGTCAGTGTACGAGAGGTGCGAGCGTGTCAGTGTACGAGAGGTGCGAGCGTGCCAGTGTACGAGAGGTGCGAGCGTGTCAGTGTACGAGAGGTGCGAGCGTGTCAGTTTACGAGAGGTGCGAGCGTGTCAGTGTACGAGAGGTGCGAGTGTGTCAGTGTACGAGAGTTGCGAGTGTGTCAGTGTACGAGAGGTGAGTGTGTCAGTGTACGAGAGGTGCGAGTTTGTCAGTGTACGAGAGGTGCGAGTGTGTCAGTGTATGAGAGGTGCGAGCGTGTCAGTGTACGAGAGGTGCGAGTGTGTCAGTGTACGAGAGGTGCGATTGTGTCAGTGTACGAGAGGTGAGTGTGTCAGTGTACGAGAGGTGCGAGTGTGTCAGTGTACGAGAGGTGCGAGTGTGTCAGTGTACGAGAGGTGAGTGTGTCAGTGTACGAGAGGTGCGAGCGTGTCAGTGTACGAGAGGTGCGAGCGCGTCAGTGTACGAGAGGTGCGTGTGTGTCAGTGTACGAGAGGTGCGAGTGTGTCAGTGTACGAGAGGTGCGAGTGTGTCAGTGTACGAGAGGTGAGTGTGTCAGTGTACGAGAGGTGCGAGTGTGTCAGTGTACGAGAGGTGCGTGCGTGTCAGTGTACGAGAGGTGCGACTGTGTCAGTGTACGAGAGGTGCGAGTGTGTCAGTGTAGGAGAGGTGCGAGTGTGTCAGTGTACGAGAGGTACGAGCGTGTCAGTATACGAGAGGTGCGAGCGTGTCAGTGTACGAGATGTGCGACTGTGTCAGTGTACGAGAGGTGCGAGTGCGTCAGTGTACGAGAGGTGCGAGTGTCTCAGTGTACGAGAGGTGCGAGTGCGCCAGTGTACGAGAGGTGCGAGTGCGTCAGTGTACGAGAGGTGCGAGTGCGTCAGTGTACGAGAGGTGAGTGTGTCAGTGTACGAGAGGTGCGAGTGTGTCAGTGTACGAGAGGTGCGAGTGTGTCAGTGTACGAGAGGTGCGAGTGTGTCAGTATATGAGAGGTGCGAGTGTGTCAGTGTACGAGAGGTGCGAGTGTGTCAGTGTATGAGATGTGCGAGCCTGTCAGTGTACGAGAGGTGAGTGTGTCAGTGTACGAGAGGTGCGAGTGTGTCAGTGTACGAGAGGTGCGAGTGTGTCAGTGTACGAGAGGTGCGAGTGTATCAGTGTACGAGAGGTGCGAGTGTGTCAGTGTACGAGAAGTGAGTGTGTCAGTGTACGAGAGGTGCGAGCGTGTCAGTGTGTGAGAGGTGAGTGTGTCAGTGTACGAGAGGTGCGAGTGTGTCAGTGTACGAGAGTTGCGAGTGTGTCAGTGTAGGAGAGGTGCAAGCGTGTCAGTGTACGAGAGGTGCGAGTGTGTCAGTGTACGAGAGGTGCGAGCGTGTCAGTGGACGAGAGGTGCGAGTGTGTCAGTGTACGAGAGGTGCGAGTGTGTCAGTGTACGAGAGGTGTGAGCGTGTCAGTGTACGAGAGGTGAGTGTGTCAATGTACGAGAGGTGCGAGTGTGTCAGTGTACGAGAGGTGAGTGTGTCAGTGTACGAGAGGTGCGAGTGTGTCAGTGTATGAGAGGTGCGAGTGTGTCAGTTTACGAGAGGTGTGAGTGTGTCAGTGTACGAGAGGTGCGAGCGTGTCAGTGTATGAGAGGTGCGAGTGTGTCAGTGTACGAGAGGTGCGAGTGTGTCAATGTATGAGATGTGCGAGCCTGTCAGTGTATGAGAGGTGAGTGTGTCAGTGTACGAGAGGTGAGTGTGTCAATGTACGAGAGGTGCGAGTGTGTCAGTGTACGAGAGGTGAGTGTGTCAGTGTACGAGAGGTGCGAGTGTGTCAGTGTACGAGAGGTGCGAGTGTGTAAGTGTATGAGAAGTGCGAGTGTGTCAGTGTACCAGAGGTGAGTGTGTGTCAGTGTACAAGAGGTGAGTGTGTCAGTGTACGAGAGGTGCGAGTGTGTCAGTGTATGAGAGGTGCGAGTGTGTCAGTTTACGAGAGGTGTGAGTGTGTCAGTGTACGAGAGGTGCGAGTGTGTCAGTGTATGAGAGGTGCGAGTGTGTCAGTGTACGAGAGGTGCGAGTGTGTCAGTGTATGAGATGTGCGAGCCTGTCAGTGTATGAGAGGTGAGTGTGTCAGTGTACGAGAGGTGCGAGTGTGTCAGTGTACGAGAGGTGCGAGTGTGTCAGTGTACGAGAGGTGCGAGTGTATCAGTGTACGAGAGGTGCGAGTGTGTCAGTGTATGAGAAGTGAGTGTGTCAGTGTACGAGAGGTGCGAGCGTGTCAGTGCACGAGAGGTGAGTGTGTCAGTGTACGAGAGGTGCGAGTGTGTCAGTGTACGAGAGGTGAGCGTGTCAGTGTACGAGAGGTGCGAGCGTGTCAGTGTACGAGAGGTGCGAGCGTGTCAGTGTACGAGAAGTGCGAGTGTGTCAGTGTACAAGAGGTGCGAGTGTGTCAGTGTACGAGAGGTGCGAGCGTGTCAGTGTACGAGAGGTGCGAGAGTGTCAGTGTACGAGAGGTGCGAGTGTGTCAGTGTACGAGAGGTGCGAGCGTGTCAGTGTACGAGAGGTGCGAGTGTGTGAGTGTACGAGAGGTGAGTGTGTCAGTGTACGAGAGGTGCGAGCGTGTCAGTGTACGAGAGGTGCGAGCGTGTCAGTTTACGAGAGGTGCGAGTGTGTCAGTGTACGAGAGGTGCGAGCGTGTCAGTGTACGAGAGGTGCGAGCGTGTCAGTGTACGAGAGGTGCGAGCGTGTCAGTGTACGAGAGGTGCGAGTGTGTCAGTGTACGAGAGGTGCGAGTGTGTCAGTGTACGAGAGGTGCGAGTGTGTCAGTGTATGAGAGGTGCGAATGTGTCAGTGTACGAGATGTGCGAGCGTGTCAGTGTACGAGAGGTGAGTGTGTCAGTGTACGAGAGGTGCGAGTGTGTCAGTGTACGAGAGGTGCGAGTGTGTCAGTGTACGAGAGGTGCGAGTGTGTCAGTGTACGAGAGGTGAGTGTGTCAGTGTACGAGAGGTGTGAGTGTGTCAGTGTACGAGAGGTGCGAGTTTGTCAGTGTACGAGAGGTGAGTGTGTCAGTGTATGACAGGTGCGAGTGTGTCAGTGTACGAGAGGTGTGAGTGTGTTAGTGTATGAGAGGTGCGAGTGTGTCAGTGTACGAGAGGTGCGAGTGTGTTAGTTTATGAGAGGTACGAGTGTGTCAGTGTAGGAGAGGTGCTAGTGAGTCAGTGTACGAGAGGTGCGAGAGTGTCAGTGTACGAGAGGTGCGAGTGTGTCTGTGTACGAGAGGTGCGAGCGTGTCAGTGTACGAGAGGTGCGAGTGTGTGAGTGTACGAGAGGTGAGTGTGTCAGTGTACGAGAGGTGTGTGTGTCAGTGTACGAGAGGTGCGAGCGTGTCAGTGTACGAGAGGTGTGAGTGTGTCCGTGTACGAGAGGTGCGAGTGTGTCAGTGTACGAGAGGTGCGAGCGTGTCAGTGTACGAGAGGTGCGAGCGTGTCAGTTTACGAGAGGTGCGAGTGTGTCAGTGTACGAGAGGTGCGAGCGTGTCAGTGTACGAGAGGTGCGAGCGTGTCAGTGTACGAGAGGTGCGAGCGTGTCAGTGTACGAGAGGTGCGAGTGTGTCAGTGTACGAGAGGTGCGAGTGTGTCAGTGTACGAGAGGTGCGAGTGTGTCAGTGTATGAGAGGTGCGAATGTGTCAGTGTACGAGATGTGCGAGCGTGTCAGTGTACGAGAGGTGAGTGTGTCAGTGTACGAGAGGTGCGAGTGTGTCAGTGTACGAGAGGTGCGAGTGTGTCAGTGTACGAGAGGTGCGAGTGTGTCAGTGTACGAGAGGTGAGTGTGTCAGTGTACGAGAGGTGTGAGTGTGTCAGTGTACGAGAGGTGCGAGTTTGTCAGTGTACGAGAGGTGAGTGTGTCAGTGTATGACAGGTGCGAGTGTGTCAGTGTACGAGAGGTGTGAGTGTGTTAGTGTATGAGAGGTGCGAGTGTGTCAGTGTACGAGAGGTGCGAGTGTGTTAGTTTATGAGAGGTACGAGTGTGTCAGTGTAGGAGAGGTGCTAGTGTGTCAGTGTACGAGAGGTGTGAGAGTGTTAGTGTATGAGAGGTGCGAGTGTGTCAGTGTACGAGAGGTGCGAGTGTGTTAGTGTATGAGAGGTGCGAGTGTGTCAGTGTACGAGAGGCGCGAGTGTGTCAGTGTACGAGAGGTGTGTGTGTCAGTGTACGAGAGGTGCGAGCGTGTCAGTGTACGAGAGGTGTGAGTGTGTCAGTGTACGAGAGGTGCGAGTGTGTCAGTGTACGAGATGTGAGAGTGTCAGTGTACGAGAGGTGCGAGCGTGTCAGTGTACGAGAGGTGCGAGTGTGTCAGTGTACGAGAGGTGCGAGTGTGTTAGTGTATGAGAGGTGCGAGTGTGTCAGTGTACGAGAGGTGAGTGTGTCAGTGTACGAGAGGTGCGAGTGTGTCAGTGTACGGGAGGTGTGAGTGTGTCAGTTTACGAGAGGTGCGAGTGTGTCAGTGTACGAGAGGCGCGAGTGTGTCAGTGTAAGAGAGGTGCGAGCGTGTCAGTGTACGAGAGGTGCGAGCGTGTCAGTGTACGAGAGGTGCGAGTGTGTCAGTGTACGAGAGGTGCGAGTGTGTCAGTGTACGAGAGGTGCGAATGTGTAAGTGTACGAGAGGTGAGTGTGTCAGTGTACGAGAGTTGCGAGTGTGTCAGTGTACGAGAGGTGAGTGTGTCAGTGTACGAGAGGTGAGTGTGTCAGTGTACGAGAGGTGCGAGTGTGTCAGTGTACGAGAGGTGCGAGCGTGTCAGTGTACGAGAGGTGCGACTGTGTCAGTGTACGAGAGGTGCGAGTGTGTCAGTGTATGAGAGATGCGAGTGTGTCAGTGTACGAGAGGTGAGTGTGTCAGTGTACGAGAGGTGCAAGTGTGTCAGTGTACGAGAGGTGCAAGTGTGTCAGTGTACGAGAGGTGCGAGTGTGTCAGTGTACGAGAGGTGCGAATGTCAGTGTACGAGAGGTGCGAGTGTGTCAGTGTACGAGAGGTGCGAGCGTGTCAGTGTACGAGAGGTGCGAGCGTGTCAGTGTACGAGAGGTGCGAGCATGTTCGTGTACGAGAGGTGCGAGCGTGTCAGTGTACGAGAGGTGCGAGTGTGTCAGTGTACGAGAGGTGAGTGTGTCAGTGTACAAGAGGTGCGAGTGTGTCAGTGTACGAGAGGTGCGAGTGTGTCAGTGTACGAGAGGTGAGTGTGTCAGTGTACGAGACGTGAGTGTGTCAGTGTACGAGAGGTGCGAGTGTGTCAGTGTACGAGAGGTGCGAGCGTGTCAGCGTACGAGAGGTGCGACTGTGTCAGTGTACGAGAGGTGCGAGTGAGTCAGTGTACGAGAGGTGCGAGTGTGTCAGTGTACGAGAGGTGCGAGCGTGTCAGTGTACGAGAGGTGCGAGCGTGCCAGTGTACGAGAGGTGCGAGCGTGTCAGTGTACGAGAGGTGCGAGCGTGTCAGTTTACGAGAGGTGCGAGCGTGTCAGTGTACGAGAGGTGCGAGTGTGTCAGTGTACGAGAGTTGCGAGTGTGTCAGTGTACGAGAGGTGAGTGTGTCAGTGTACGAGAGGTGCGAGTTTGTCAGTGTACGAGAGGTGCGAGTGTGTCAGTGTATGAGAGGTGCGAGCGTGTCAGTGTACGAGAGGTGCGAGTGTGTCAGTGTACGAGAGGTGCGATTGTGTCAGTGTACGAGAGGTGAGTGTGTCAGTGTACGAGAGGTGCGAGTGTGTCAGTGTACGAGAGGTGCGAGTGTGTCAGTGTACGAGAGGTGATTGTGTCAGTGTACGAGAGGTGCGAGCGTGTCAGTGTACGAGAGGTGCGAGCGCGTCAGTGTACGAGAGGTGCGTGTGTGTCAGTGTACGAGAGGTGCGAGTGTGTCAGTGTACGAGAGGTGCGAGTGTGTCAGTGTACGAGAGGTGAGTGTGTCAGTGTACGAGAGGTGCGAGTGTGTCAGTGTACGAGAGGTGCGTGCGTGTCAGTGTACGAGAGGTGCGACTGTGTCAGTGTACGAGAGGTGCGAGTGTGTCAGTGTAGGAGAGGTGCGAGTGTGTCAGTGTACGAGAGGTACGAGCGTGTCAGTATACGAGAGGTGCGAGCGTGTCAGTGTACGAGATGTGCGACTGTGTCAGTGTACGAGAGGTGCGAGTGCGTCAGTGTACGAGAGGTGCGAGTGTCTCAGTGTACGAGAGGTGCGAGTGCGCCAGTGTACGAGAGGTGCGAGTGCGTCAGTGTACGAGAGGTGCGAGTGCGTCAGTTTACGAGAGGTGAGTGTGTCAGTGTACGAGAGGTGCGAGTGTGTCAGTGTACGAGAGGTGCGAGTGTGTCAGTGTACGAGAGGTGCGAGTGTGTCAGTATATGAGAGGTGCGAGTGTGTCAGTGTACGAGAGGTGCGAGTGTGTCAGTGTATGAGATGTGCGAGCCTGTCAGTGTACGAGAGGTGAGTGTGTCAGTGTACGAGAGGTGCGAGTGTGTCAGTGTACGAGAGGTGCGAGTGTGTCAGTGTACGAGAGGTGCGAGTGTATCAGTGTACGAGAGGTGCGAGTGTGTCAGTGTACGAGAAGTGAGTGTGTCAGTGTACGAGAGGTGCGAGCGTGCCAGTGCACGAGAGGTGAGTGTGTCAGTGTACGAGAGGTGCGAGTGTGTCAGTGTACGAGAGGCGAGCGTGTCAGTGTACGAGAGGTGCGAGCGTGTCAGTGTACGAGAGGTGCGAGCGTGTCAGTGTACGAGAAGTGCGAGTGTGTCAGTGTACAAGAGGTGCGAGCGTGTCAGTGTACGAGAGGTGCGAGCGTGTCAGTGTACGAGAGGTGCGAGAGTGTCAGTGTACGAGAGGTGCGAGCGTGTCAGTGTACGAGAGGTGCGAGAGTGTCAGTGTACGAGAGGTGCGAGCGTGTCAGTGTACGAGAGGTGCGAGCGTGTCAGTGTACGAGAGGTGCGAGTGTGTCAGTGTACGAGAGGTGAGTGTGTCAGTGTACGAGAGGTGCGAGTGTGTCAGTGTACGAGAGGTGCGAGCGTGTCAGTGTATGAGAGGTGCGAGCGTGTCAGTTTACGAGAGGTGCGAGCGTGTCAGTGTACGAGAGGTGCGAGCGTGTCAGTGTACGAGAGGTGCGAGCGTGTCAGTGTACGAGAGGTGCGAGAGTGTCAGTGTACGAGAGGTGCGAGTGTGTCAGTGTACGAGAGGTGCGAGTGTGTCAGTGTATGAGAGGTGCGAATGTGTCAGTGTACGAGATGTGCGAGCGTGTCAGTGTACGAGAGGTGAGTGTGTCAGTGTACGAGAGGTGCGAGTGTGTCAGTGTACGAGAGGTGCGAGTGTGTCAGTGTACGAGAGGTGCGAGTGTGTCAGTGTACGAGAGGTGAGTGTGTCAGTGTACGAGAGGTGTGAGTGTGTCAGTGTACGAGAGGTGCGAGTGTGTCAGTGTACGAGAGGTGAGTGTGTCAGTGTATGACAGGTGCGAGTGTGTCAGTGTACGAGAGGTGTGAGTGTGTTAGTGTATGAGAGGTGCGAGTGTGTCAGTGTACGAGAGGTGTGAGTGTGTTAGTTTATGAGAGGTACGAGTGTGTCAGTGTAGGAGAGGTGCTAGTGTGTCAGTGTACGAGAGGTGTGAGTGTGTTAGTGTATGAGAGGTGCGAGTGTGTCAGTGTACGAGAGGTGCGAGTGTGTTAGTGTATGAGAGGTGCGAGTGTGTCAGTGTACGAGAGGCGCGAGTGTGTCAGTGTACGAGAGGTATGTGTGTCAGTGTACGGGAGGTGCGATTTTGTCAGTGTACGAGAGGTGCGAGTGTGTCAGTGCATGACAGGTACGAGTGTGTCAGTGTACGAGAGGTGGGAGTGTGTTAGTGTATGAGAGGTACGAGTGTGTCAGTGTACGAGAGGTGAGTGTGTCAGTGTACGAGAGGTGCGAGTGTGTCAGTGTACGAGAGGTGCGAGTGTGTTAGTGTATGAGAGGTACGAGTGTGTCACAGGGCCTTGGCAGCTGAAGGCACGGCCACCAATGGTCGAGCAATTAAAATTAGGGATGCTCAACAGGCCAGAATTGGAGGAGCGCAGATATCTCGGTGGGGGCGGGGTGGGTGTTGTGGGCTTAGAGGAGATTACAGAGATAGGGAAAGGCGAGGCCATGGAGGGATTTGAAAACAAGGATGAGAATTTTAAAATTGAGGTGTTGCTTAACCAGGAGCCAATGCAGGACAGCGAGCACAGGGGTGATGGGTGAACGGGTCTTGGTGCGAGTTAGGACACAGGCAGTCGAGTTTTGGATGACCTCAAGTTTACAGAGGGTAGAACGTGGGAGGCCAACCAGGAGTGTGTTAGAATAGTCAAGTCTAGAGGTAACAAAGGCATGGATGAGGGTTTCAGCAGCGGATGAGCTGAGGCAGGGGCGGAGGCGGGCGATGTTACAGAGGTGGAAATAAGCATACAGTGATGGCGTGGATATGTGGTCGGAAGCTCATTACAGGGTCAAATATGACACCAAGGTTGCGAGCAGTGTGGTGAAAATGCATTCCAAAGACAAAAAAGGGGCAAAACAGCTCTAACATGGGAGGGAATGAAATGGAAGATGAAGGGAAGAAACAGGCAAGAAAATGGGGGAGACAGCTAACAACTAAAGTTGTTCAAAGTCAATTCTCACAGCAGAGGGCTGCAGAGTGACCAGGATGATAAAATACTGTTCTTGAAGTTTGGACTGGACTTGGTTAGAGTCAAAGACAGAGGTCAGAGTGGGAATGGGTGGGAGAGTTAATGTGGTGAGGCACAGAGAGGTCAGGATCACACTTACAGACGGAACGGAACAGAGGTGTCCAGAAAAGTCCAACCCAAACGGCACCTGGTCTCCCAAGGTCGTGGCAACAGCACCTTGAGCAAGTGAATACAGTATACCAGAGGGAAGGAGTACATGTAAATCGGTGCCTCACAGGAAAGGAGTGCGTAGGACACAGAACAATGGTGTGGGAAGAGGCGAATGGACAGGTGCTGCATCTGCTACACAGGAAGTGTCAGAATGGCAGCCGGACATGGGAGTGATGGAAGAGTGAATAAGGGTATCGTAAAGTGAATGATCCCACTGGAAACGAGAGAGAGAGAGAAGGGTGCTGAGAAAAACTATGTATTTAAGAGGCTGGCTCTGTTCAGTTCATTGACTTACATGTGCAGTTACTCCTCAGGTGTATTTTATTCTCATTGCGTTTAATTTCATCTGGTTAACATTCAAGTTCTGGCAAGAAAAGAAATGTTAATTGAAGTTTGTTGAGAAAATTCAAAAAAGGTGCTAAACAGACAACTGAAGCAAGTGTTCAGAGAAACACCATGTTACTCTCATGTTATAAACTGGGAGCTTTTCTACAGTCTCCCTACAGTGGAGCCAAAACTGCTTGGCAGAAGTCCATCGGAACGGCCATGTATCCCGCTGGAACCCGGATATGTTGGGTCTCGAACCTGCCTGAATTTTCTACACTAAATGCCAGAAGCTGCAGCCTATGGACAGAGCTCAGCCAGCCCATAACCAACGGATCAAAGCAAAACTCTGTAGCCGACTGCATCCATTTGAGAACCGTGGTGGACAACCAGGCAGAGGAGAAAGAACATCCTCTTCCACAACCATGGCACGTGAGTGCAAGAGACAAGTGTTTGAAAACATCTTCAGCCAAAAGTGCCGAGTGGATAATCCTACTCGGCCTCCTCCCGAGGTCCCACCATCACAGATACCAGCGTCCACAGATACCAACTCCACATCACATTAAGAAGCGCTGAGCACACGGGATGCTGCAAAAGCTGTGGGCCCTGATTAAGGACTGAAGACCTGTGCACCACAGCTAGCCACTCGCCGAGCCAAATTATTCCAGTCCAGCTACGACAGTAACATCTAGCTGACAACATGGATAATGGCCCAGGTATGTCCTATGCACAAAATGCAGTACAAATCTAAGGTGGCCAATGTTGTGTATGTAATATGTGTGCTACTTTGAACCTATGGACAGGACTGCACTACTTGTTGGGCGTAGTGATACGCAGTACCACTCCTGGCCATAGGGGTATAAATAGTACTGTGGGTACTGATCCCCCTCAGTTCCCGCCTGTGGGCATGAAGTAAAGACCTATGTGCAGTCCCTACCTCCAACCAGTAAAGACCTGTTTGAGTCATACGTTTAAGTCTTTGTGTTAATTGTTCAATACAATACACATACTTAACACTGGCGACGAGTCAGGCTCTTACCCTGCGGCAGTTATTCCAGGCGGCTTCGTCCAAAGACAGGACGTTGAAGAGAGGTTTCAATCCTCAACACCCCACTCAAAACTGAAGGGCAGCAGAAATCCTGACAGCTTCCAGCGACTGGAAGCGACAGGCATTAGGACCCTGAAGCCTCCATCAGCTTGTGAACCGGAGTAAAGACAGGACTGGGGAAGAGAGAGAGGTAGGGCGATAGCGATCGGCAGATAAGGGCCGGCCGCTTTGAAGTGAGGGGCGCAGCCGGGCCAGCGATCGGGACCAAAGATAAGAGCCGCACTCGGACTGAAAGGCGCGGCGGCTGCAGAAGCTCAAGGTGCGAGAGTCGCGGTGCACAGCGCGGGCTATCGATCGCGGCGAAGATAAGGGCCGCACTCGAGGGCTGAAGGGAGATGGCGTCGGGGGACGGGTGAAGACCGCCAAGCGCGGGAAAACCGCCATTTTGTGGGCGGAGGACGACGGCAAGAGCGGGAAGCCGCCATCTTTGATAACAAGTAAAGAAAATAAAATCTGAGAAATTGCAAATCTACAATGCCTAAACACGGGAATATTAGCACCTTTGATAGTGACCTCGAAGATTGGGCCATATATGTTGAAAGAGTAAAAAATTATTGTAAGGCCAATAAAATTCGTGACCAAGATAAAGCTCTAACATTATTAAATTTAATGGGTGCGAAGACGTACGGGCAATTGAAACACCTGTTATCACCAGATGAACCGGCGGATAAGACGTTCGATGAGATTGTTACTGTCCTGAAAGATCATCTAAACCCCACGCCGCTGATGCTAGCGGAACGATTTAAATTTTACGACAGAAGGCAGCTACAGCATGAAAGCAATGCTGAATATTTGCTGGAATTGCGTAAATTAGCGAAATATTGCCAGTTTGGAACGGGATTGACAGATGCACTACGAGACAAATTTGTGTGTGGTTTATTTAAACAGGATACACAAAAGCGACTGCTCGAGGAGAATGAGCTGACGCTTGAGAAGGCGGTCACTATGGCAGCAGCACACGAAGCCGCAGCGAGAGGCACGGCAGTAATGCAGCTACGGTCACCGGAGCTCAGTGCACACAAATTGGGTGTGAGTTCTGGCAAATGTTATCGTTGTGGAAAGACAACGCATGATCAGAACCAGTGTTGGTTTAAAAACCAAGAATGTAGAACTTGTGGTAGGCTTGGACATATAGCTAGAGTATGCAGGTCAGGGAAGAAGACCAGCAACAAGAAGTCACCGCAAGGAAAATACGCAAAGGTACACAAGGTGACCGAACAGGAGTCCGATTCAGACGCTAGCAGTAATGAACTGGCTAGCTTAAGCTGTAATGAACTGGCTAGCTTAAGAGTACTCAACGCTGGTAAGGGTGCAGACCTCCAGACAATTTGGGTCACTCTTCAGATAGAAGGAGTCCAAGTAAAACTGGAATTGGACACTGGATCGGCATTGACGGTCATAAATAAGAAAGATTACGGAAAGTTATTCCAACATATTCCCCTACAGGATACGGGGATTATATTGAAAACATACACGGGGCAAAGAGTGTACCCCATCGGGAAAATAGAGGTTGCAGTGGTCCACAAGGGCGAAGACAGTCAAATAATGGACTTATATGTGATATCTGAAGGAGGTCCTCCACTACTAGGACGGGAGTGGATTAGGAAAATGAATATGGACTGGCATTTCCTACAAACAATAACGAGTGAGAACTCGGTGAAGATAGTCGGCCCAGACTCTGGAACGGATGATGGTAAGCCCAATTCAGGTGCAAAAGACAAAGTTTCAGCACAGAATTCCACTGAGCAACAACAACATAGTTTAACTGTGGATTCTGAGTCTGGCAAGTCTACTGATGTGCCCATTTCTGAGGGACACCGGGCTCGAACTCAACTCCATTTCAAACTACAACAGCAATTAGAACAAATGCTTCGCCGTTTTGAGCAAGAGTTGAATGCAACGAAAGAGTTCTTTGATATAGAGTTGGAGAATCTGGAAAGACAACAGAAGCAACTGATGGAGAAAATGGAGCAGGAGCACACAAAACGTCTGATGTCAGAGGAGTTAACGGTCAGCCAACTCCTGCATATGCTGAAGGACAGGACTCTGAAATGGGAAAAACTTGAACATGAACTTCAATATTCAAACGAAAGGGGTTTGGAGCTCTCAAAGGTTATTGGAAGAGCTGAGGTGGCAACACAGACTGAGATGACTGTAAAGCTAGGAAGGGAGGAATGTTGTGTATGTAATATGTGTGCTACTTTGAACCTATGGACAGGACTGCACTACTTGTTGGGCGTAGTGATACGCAGTACCACTCCTGGCCATAGGGGTATAAATAGTACTGTGGGTACTGATCCCCCTCAGTTCCCGCCTGTGGGCATGAAGTAAAGACCTATGTGCAGTCCCTACCTCCAACCAGTAAAGACCTGTTTGAGTCATACGTTTAAGTCTTTGTGTTAATTGTTCAATACAATACACATACTTAACAGCCAATTACCGTCCTATCAGCCTCCTCTCAATCAGCAATAAAGTGATGGAAGAAATCATCAAGTGCCAAGGAAGGACACCTCATCAATGACTTGCTGACCGATGCTGAGTTTGGGTTCTGCCCGAACCACTCAGTTTCAGACCTAGTCACAGCCCAGACACGGACACAAGAGCTGAATGGCAGAGGAGGGGACTGTATCGGTCCTCGACAGCAGGGCAGCATTCGACCAAGTGTAGCACCAAGAAGTCCCATCAAAATCGAGATCAGTGGAAAACCCGCCCGTGGCTAGAATCATTCCTGACAAAGGAAGGTGGTTATTATTGGTGGAGGTCAATCATCACAGCCATCAGAGCCGCTAAACTATCTGTAAGGCTCAAGTCAGGAGTGTGATGGGATACTCACCACTCGGCTGGACGGGTGCAGCTGCAACAGCACTCAAGATGCTCTACACCATCCAGGACAGAGCAGTCTGCTTGGACAGTACTCCTGCTACTGAACACAATATCCGACCCCTTCACCAGCAGCACACTGCGGCTACAGTATTTACTATCTAAGTGTTGTATTGCAGTAACTCACCAAGCTTACATTGACAGCCCCTCCCTCCCCTGCAACCTCTATCACCTGGAAGCATAAGAGCAGCAATATCACAGGAACATAATCAGCTGCAAGATCCCCTTCAAGTCACACAACATCCGACTTGGACGTGGATCACTGTTCCTTCACGGTTGTTGGCTCCATATCCTGGAATTCAAATGGAGGATTGCAGCAGTTCAAGGAGAAGGCCCGCCACCGCCACTGCCACCACCACCGCCGCCACCACCACCACCGCCGCCACCGCCGCCACCACCACCGCCACCACCACCGCCGCCGCCACCACCACCGCCGCCACCACCACCGCCGCCACCACCGCCGCCGCCACCACCACCGCCGCCACCACCGCCGCCACCGCCGCCGCTGCCACCGCCGCCGCCGCCACCGCCACCACCACCGCCACCACCACCTTCTCAGGGCAACTAAAGGTCAGAAATAAATACAGCCCACATTCCAAATACGAACACAAGAAGAAAAGTGCTCGACGGACCCCACAAGAAACATGTGCAAAAGTGAGTTTTTTGCCTTGCTCCTGATACCATTTGCAGCGAGGTGTGGGGGAGCTGGGTGACTGCATCGATGTGGCTGGCAACGTCCCCCCATGCCGCTAACACCTGTGCTCGGACTGGAAGATGGGCTTCTCTCCCTTGGTGCACTTCCCGCAGGAGGACCACCACTTCGACAGCAGCAGAGGGAGCGGTGTTGCCCACTTGTCTCTGCTGGACCATTGTGAACAATGAGTCCATTTTTCTGACACTACAACTAGCACTCTAAAAGCTGCTGCCTTGTTGGGTTTTGCACTCCCGAGCCAAGTGTGCTACAGCCCAAACATTCTCGGCAAATTTTCATCTGCCAGTAGCCTTTTCCAATTAGGGTAACGACTTCCAACCAAAAATTCAACAGGGTCCGTCCCGAAGCTACCAGTGCAAGTGCACCTAGGTCACGAGCCAGCACAACCCCATTGTTACCTCCCTCACAAATGTCTGTTCCATTTAATACAATCTCGCACATACAATTAATTCATGTTATATTTGTCCGTATTGAATTGCATCTGCTGTCTATTGACCCAGTGTTCAAATTGTTCTGAATCCAGTTGCCTTTTTCTTCATTCTTTGCCCTGCTTCCTATACTGGAATGGAAACAAATGGATCAGATACAGAGAAAGATGTCCCTCCAGTGTCAGCTGTGGCTCAGTGGGCAGCACCCTCACCTCTGAGTCAGAAGGTTGTGGGTTCAAGTCCCACTCCAGAGACTTGAGCACATAAAGCTAGGCTGACACTCCAGTGCAGTGCTGAGGGAGTGCTGCACTGTCGGAGGGGCCTTCTTTTGGATGAGACGTTAAACCGAGGCCCTGTCTGCTCTCTCAGTTGGACGTAAAAGATCCCATGGCTCTATTTCGAAGAAGAGCAGGGGAGTTATCCCCGGTGTCCTGGCCAACATTTATCGCTCAATCAACATCACTAAAAAACAGATGATCTGATCATTATCACATTGCTGTTTGTAGGAGCTTGCTGGACGCAAATTGGCTGCTGCGTTTCCCACATTACAACAGTGACTACAGTCAAAACGTACTTCATTGGCTGTAAAGCGCTTTGAGACGTCCAGTGGTCGTGAAAGGCGCTATAGAAATGCAAATCTTTTTCCAGTGCCCATGTAGGTAAACTAGGGACATTACAGACACATTTGCAAGAAAGATACTCATATTGGACACACCACAATTATTCTGGGTACCCTCGTAATACAAAGGACTCCTACATACCAGCATCACCAGCTATGTCCAATTATAGCCTGGCGATGGAGTGAACTAGACCGATCATGGTTGTAATCCAATAGACTAATTAACGTGTGACAGCCCTCAAATAGAAAGGGCTAACAAGCTAGGGACAATCTTGAAAAATTACTGATACCTTCGCTTTAATGATTTAGACACGAGCAAAGCTGAAAGGAGTCATCTAATGATGAGTCTGTTCTTTGTCAAACAGATTAAAATCTGGCAGGTATACTTTCTGACCATTGAATGACACGGCGACGAAGGATCCATGTGATAGAACCGATCGTCTCGGTAGCTCCCCAATGGCTATATATATACACACGTGAACTTAGTAAAATTAAAAGGTATCTAAGGTCATCTCTTGCCTGCCCGTCCAAATCAGAAGGATCTTGGGGAGGGTTGAAGAGTAAAGAAAATTGTTAAAAAAAAATGAACCAGGTCTTCAAAATCAGAGAAAGTGTTAATGAAAGTTGGAAGGTTAGGAAACTAAAGATGTCTAATTGCACCGATGTAAAGTGCATCACAACTGTTATTTGCTAGGACACGCTGATAGGGTGAGATGAAGTACGATGGGAGGAGGCTCATGTGGAGCATAAACACTGGCACAGACCAGTTGGGCCGAATAAAGAATGCTTTCCTTTATTAGCCAAGGCATAGAATACTAGAGCAGGGGGGTTATGCTAGAACTGTATAAAACGCTAGTTAGGCCACAGCTAGAATACTGCGTGCAGTTCTGGTCAGCACATTACAGGAAAGACGTGATGGCACTCAAGAGGGTACAGAGGAGATTTCCGAGGATGTTGCCAGGACTGGGGAATTTTAGCTATGAGGAAAGATTGGAGAGGCTGGGGTTGTTTTCTTTGGAATAGAGGAGGCTGAGGGGAGACTTAATTGAGGTGTATAAAATTATGAGGGACTGAGATAGAGTGGATAGGAAGGACCTATTTTCCCTAGCAAAAGGGTCAATAGCCAGGGGGCACAGATTTGAAGTAATTGGTAGAAGGATTAGAGGGGAGTTGAGGAGAACTTTTTTCACCCAGAGGGTGGTGGGGGTCTGGAACTCACTGCCTGAAAGGGTGGTCGAGGCAGAGACCCTCATCACATTGAAAAAGTATTTGGATATGCACTTGAAGTGCCAGAACCTACAAGGCTACGGACCAAGAGCTGGAAAGTGGGATTAGGCTGGAGAGCTCTTTCGGCCGGTACGGACATGATGGGCCGAATGGCCTCCTTCTGTGCTGTAAACTTCTATGATTCTATGAATGGCCTATTTCTGTGCTGTACATTACATGTAATTCTATGTAATAATAGCTTACGGCTGTGAACCCACAGAGTAAAGTATACCCTGCATACATGCAAGGTTTGTTAAACTCAGATGAGAAGAAGGAAACCGAAGACAGAAGACAACAACTCACTGCAGGAGCTTCAGAGGAACAGCCAGACAAACCCATCCAACGCTACAGAAACCAATTTACTAAAAGAGAAAGGTTGTATGTGTGATGCTCACATTGCAGAGGAACAGCTGAATACTGGAAGATTATCTGTCATGTGTTGAACACAAACTGTAAGGTTAACTCTGCTAAACCAAACTGTAATCTTGAAAACACTGAACATAACTTTGTCACACTGTTGTTGAGCAAAACCAGGCTAATGGAATATAGTTAACACTGAGAAAGACTGCGACAAAATATAAGGCATGGACTAATTTGCAGAATGGGCGTGTAAATGGAAAATTAATTTCAATATAGATAAGTGTGAGGTGGCGCATTTTGGTAGGAGGAATAAGGAGGCCACATACTCCTTGGAAAATCAGAGTTAATGGGGTTGAGGAGCAAAGGGATCTAGGGGTAGAGATTCACAAAGCATTAACTATAGCAACACAGCTTAATAAAGCCATAAAAAATGCAAACAAAACATTTTGGGAGGAATAGAGTTCAAAAGCAGCGACCACACTTGGAGTTCTGGTCTCCATATTACAAAAAGGATATAGAGGCACTGGGGAAGGTGCAAGGAAGATTTACAAGGATGATACCAGAACTGAGAGGTTATAACTATCAGGAAAGACTGAACAGGCTGGGGCTCTTTTCTCTAGAAAAGAGAAAGCTGAGAGGTGACCCGATAGAGGTCTTTAAAAAATATGAAGGGGATCGATAGGGTAGATGTAGAACGATATTTCCACTTGTGGAGGAGACCAAAACTAGGGTCCATAAAGATAATAGTCACTAATAAATCCAAGAGAACTTGCTGCCACAAGGAATGGTTAAGGCGAATAGCATAGATGCATTTAAGGGGAAGCTAAATAGTCGGAGGAGGCCCGTGTGGAGCATAAACACCAACATTGACCTGTTGGGCTGAATGGCCTGTTTCTGTGCTGTAAGTTCTATGTAATGTAATATGTAATATAATGAAATACACTTTAATTAGGATTGTGCCGATAATGATTTAGACTCTGTTGATTAGCAATATATACCCAAGTACTTTATGCAATCCTCAATGCTTAACCTTTAATATTAATTGTGTTATCGCAGATGTTAAGTAAAGTAGTGTCTGTCCTCATCTTTGATGATTCTGACCAGTAGGAGTTAATTACACAATTTTTTTAATTCGTCCCTGGGATGTGGGTGTCACTGGCAAGGCCGGCATTTATTGCCCATCCTTAATAGCCCTTGAGAAGGTGGTGGTGAGCCGCCTTCTTGAATCGCTGCAGTCCGTGTGGTGAAGGTATTCCAACAGTGCTGTTAGGGACGGAGTTCCCAAATTTTGACCCAGCGACGACGAAGGATCGTCGATATACGTCCAAGTCAGAGTAGTGTGTGACTTGGAGGGGAACTTGGCGGTGGTGGTGTTCCCATGTGCCTGCTGCCCTTGTCCTTCTAGGTGGTAGAGGTGGTTTGGGAGGTGCTGCTGAAGAAGCCTTGGCGAGTTTATGCAGTACATCCACAGTGAATGTTTAAGGTGGTGGAGGGGGTGCCAATAAAACAGACTGCTTTGTCCTGGATGGTGTCGAGCTTCTTGAGTGTTGTTGGAGCTGCACTCATCCAGGCAAGTGGAGAGTATTCCATCACACTCCTTACTTGTGCCTTGTAGATGGTGGAAAGGCTTTGGGGAGTCAGGAGGTGAAACACTCGCCACAGAATGCCTGCTCTTGTAGCCACAGTATTTATGTGGCTGGTCCAATTAAGCTTCTGGTCAATGGCGACCCCCAGGATGTTGATGGAGGGGGATCGGCGATGGTAATGCCGTTGAATGTCAAGGGACAGGTTGGACAGGTTGGGTGATTGGGCAGAAACATGGCAAATGCACTATAATGTGAATAAATGTGAGGTTATCCACTTTGGTGGCAAAAACAGGAAGGCAGATTATTATTTGAATGGCAATAGATTGGGAGAAGGGGAAGTGCAAAGAGACCTGGGTGTTCTTGTGCACCAGTCACTGAAGGTAAACATGCAGGTGCAGCAGGTGGTTAAGAAGGCAAATGGTATGTTGACCTTCGTAGCAAGAAGGTTCGAGTATAGGAACAAGGATGTCTTGCTACAGTTGTACAGGGCCTTGGTGAGACCGCACCTTGAATATTGTCGCCTTACCTGAGGAAGGACATTCTTGCCATGGAAGGAGTGCAGCGAAGATTCACCAGGCTGATACCTGGGATGGCAGGAATGACGTATGAGGAGAGATTGTGTCAATTGGGCTTATACTCACTGGAGTTTAGAAGATTGAGAGGGGATCTCATCGAAACCTATAAAATTCTGTCAGGCCTGGACAGACTAGATGCAGGAAGGATGTTTCTGATGGCCGGGGAGTCCAGAACCAGGGGTCATAGTCTAAGGATAAGGGGTAAGCCATTTAGGACTGAAATGAGGAGGAATTTCTTCACCCAGAGAGTGGTGAACCTGTGGAATTCTCTGCCACAGAGGGCGGTGGAGGCCAGTTCATTAAATATATTCAAGAAAGAGTTGGATATATTTCTTGAGGCTAAAGGGATCAAGGGATATGGGGAGAAGGTACTGAATTTGGATGATCAGCCATGATCTCATTGAATGGCGGAGCAGGCTCGAGGGGCCGAATTGCCTACTCCTGCTCCTATCTTCTATGTTTCTATGTTTGTTGGAGATAGTCATTGCCTGGCACTTATGTGGCGTGAATGTTACTTGCCACTTATCAGCCCAAGCCTGAATGTCGTCCAGGTCTTGCTGCATGCGGGCATGGACTGCTTCACTATCTGAGGAATTGCGAATGGAACTACACACTGTGCAATCATCAGCGAACATCCCCACTTCTGACCTTATGATGGAGGGAAGGTCATTGATGAAGCAGCTGAAGGTGGTTGGGCATTACATGTACTGCAGTCCTGTTGTGACCGATTTGTCTGGGGTAACTATCAATATAATTTGGACAGGATTATGTGGGACAGTCCAAAGTCAAGCTAATTTAGGCTTCTTTTACACTTTGGGCATGAATGATAGGTGCCAATCCAATTTTCCAATACATACTTTTTAGGAAAGGGTGAAGGAAATTTATCTGCTACTCTTTTCTCAAAGCAATATTTCTTAAATATTGTGTAGGATTTAGCATTTATCTATCCAATACCCATTAGCTACTCCCAGGTCAGTGATATCACTGCTTAGATGCCTCCAACATAGAGTACAAAAACAGAAAGAAATACAGAGTGGGGAAGAAACAGAAGTTACAGGAAAAGAGAGGCACAATTTTTGAAAAATCTTATCCATGCGCAACAGGGTTAATTAGTAATCTCATAGTAAAGGATCCTCTGGGGAAGAATGATCATAATATGATAAGTATTTCACTCTCAAACCCAATGTGAAATTCTAAGTTGAAACTAGTCTTAAACTTAAATAAAGCCAATTGCACAGGTATGAGGGGCAAGTTGGCTAAAGTAGATTGCAAAATTAGATTAAAAGGTCTAACAGTAGATAAGCAGTGGCAAACATTTAAAGAAATATTCCAAAATTCTCAATGAATATACATTCCATTGAGAAATAAAAACTCCATGGGAAAAGTAATCCATCTGTGGCTAAAGAAGTTAAGGATAGTATTAGATTACAAGAGGCGGCTTATAATCTTGCGAAGAATAGTAGTAAGCCTGAGGATTGGGAGAGCTTTAGAAACCAACAAAGGATGACCAAAAAATTGATAAAAAGGGAGAAAACAGAATGAGAGTAAACTAGCAAGAAATATAAAAACAGATTGTAAGAGCTTCTACAAGTATATAAAAAAGGAAGTGAGTAGCAAAAGTAAGCGTTGGTCCCTTAGAGGCTGAGACAGGAGAAATTATAATGGGGAAAAAGGAAATGGCAGAGACTTTAAACAAATATTTTGTATCTGTCTTCACAGCAGAAATCACAAAACACATACCAAAAATAGTGGGGAACCAAGGGGGTAATAAGTGTGAGGAACTTAAAGTAATTAAGATCAGTAGAGAAAAGGTACTTGAGAAACTAATGGGACTAAATGCCGATAAATCCCCTGAACCTGATGGTCTACATCCTAGGGTTCTAAAAGAGGTGGCTGCAGAGATAGTGGATGCACTGGTTGCGATGTTCCAAAATCCCCTAGATTCTAAAATGGTCCCAGCGGATTGGAAGGTAGAAAATGTAACATCTCTATTCAAGAAAGGAGGGAGAGAAAACAGGGAACTACAGGCTAGTTAGCCGGACATCAGTTGTCGGGAAAGTGCTGGAATCCATTATTAAGGAAGTGGTAACTGGACATTTAGAAAATCATAATGTGATTAGGCAGAGTCAACACGGTTTTATGAAAGGGAAATCGTGTTTAACAAATTTATTAGAGTTTTTTGAAGATGTAACTAGCAGGGTAGATAAAGGCGAACCAGTGGATGTAGTATATTTGGATTTCAAAAAGGCATTCGATAAGGTGCCATATAAAAGGTTGTTACGCAAGATTAGGGCGCATGGGGTTGGGGGTAATATATTATCATGGATAGAGGACTGGTTAATGGACAGAAAAGAGATAGTAGGGATAAATGGGTCATTTTCCAGTTGGCAGGCTATAACTAGTGGGGTGCCGCAAGGGTCAGTGCTTGGGCCTCAGCTATTTACAATTTATATTAACGACTTAGATGAAGGGACTGAGTGTAATGTAGCCAAGTTGGCTGATGATACAAAGCGAGATGGGACAGTAAGCTGTGAGGAGGACACAGAGTCTGCAAAGGGACATAGATAGGTTAAGTGAGTGGCCAATAAGGTGGCAGATGGAGTATAATGTGGGGAAATGTGAGGTTATTCACTTTGGCAGGAAAAATAGAAAAACAGAATATTTTTTAAATGGTGAGAAACTATTAAATGTTGGTGTTCAGAGAGATTTAGGTGCAAGGGGGTTGGAGTATAAGAGTAAGGAAGTCTTGCTTCAATTGTACAGGGCTTTGGTGAGACCACACCGGGAGTACTGGGCACAGTTTTGGTCTCCTTATCTGAGGAAGGACATACATGCCATAGAGGCAGAGCAACGAAGGTTCACTAGATTGATCCTTAGGATAAGAGAATTGTCCTATGAGGAGAGATTGAGTAGAATGGGCCGCTACTCTCTGGAGTTTAGAAGAATGAGAGGTGATCTCATTGAAACATAAGATTCTGAGGGGGATTGACAGGGTAGATGCTGAGAGGTTGTTTCCCCTGGTTGGAGAGTCTAGAACTAGGGGGCATAGTCTCAGGATAAGAGGTCGGCCATTTAAGACTGAGATGAGGAGGAATTTCTTCACTCAGAGGGTTGTGAATCTTTGGAATTCTCTACCTCAAAGGGTGCCGAGTCTTTGAGTATATTCAAGGCTGAGATAGATAGATTTTTGAACTCGAGGGGACTCCAGGGGAATCAAGGGATATGGGGGTCGGGCAGGAAAGTGGAGTTGAGGGCGAAGATCAGCCATGATCTTACTGAATGGCGGAGCAGGCTCAAGGGGCCGTGTGGTGTACTCCTGCTTCTAATTCTTATGTTATGTTCTTTATCGGAGGACAGGAGAGCTGGTACTGGTTCATAGGATTGAAAGTCATTGCAAAAGTAGGATGGGCAAAGCCATGAAGGAATTTGTAAATAAGGAAGATGATTCAGGAATTTAGCCATTGGGGAGCAGGAAGCCGATGGAGGTCTGTGAGGAGCGAGGGCTGATGAATGAACAGGACTTAGTGTAGCAGAGTTTTGGATGAGTTGCAGTTTGTGCATTCTTGAGCTCTGGGATGGGTGACGAGGAGGGTGTTGGAGAAGGAATTTCTGGAGGTAATGAAAGTATGGCCAAGGGTTTCAGCAGCAGTGGGGATGAGGTAAGGCAGAAGGTGAGTAATGCTGAAGAGGTGGAAGTAAGTGGTCTCGATGATGGATGATGGATACCGTGTGGCATCTGAGACTTAATTTAATAGGACAAAGTCAACATGGTTTTATGAAGGGGAAGTCATGTTTGACAAATTTGCTGGAGTTCTTTGAGGAAGTAACGTATAGGGTGGATAAAGGGGAACCAGTGGACGTAGTGTATTTAGACTTCCAAAAGGCATTTGACAAGGTGCCACACAAAAGATTATTGCTTAAGATAAAAAATCACGGGATTGGGGGTAATATTCTGGCATGGATAGAGGATTGGCTATCTAACAGAAGGCAGAGAGTTGGGATAAATGGTTCATTCTCAGACTGGCAATCAGTAACTAGTGGTGTTCCACAGGGGTCAGTGCTGGGTCCCCAACTCTTTACAATCTATATTAACGATTTGGAGGAGGGGACCGAGTGTAACATATCAAAGTTTGCAGATGATACTAAGATGGGAGGGAAAGTAGTGAGTGAGAAGGACATAAAAAACCTGCAAGGGGACATCGACAGGTTAAGTAAGTGGGCAGAGATTTGGCAGATGGAATACAATACTGGAAAGTGTGAGGTTATGCACTTTGGCAGGAAAAATCGTAGAGCAAGTTATTATCTTAATGGCAAGAAACTGGAAAGTACTGAAGTACAAAGGGATCTGGGGGTCCTGGTGCACGAAACTCAAAAGGTTAGTATGCAGGTGCAGCAAGTGATTAAGAAGGCCAATGGAATGTTGGCTTTCATTGCTAGGGGGATAGAATATAAAAATAGGGAGGTATTGCTTCAGTTGTACAAGGTATTGGTGAGGCCGCACCTGGAATATTGCGTACAGTTTTGGTGTCCATACTTAAGAAAGGACATACTTGCTCTCGAGTCAGTACAAAGAAGGTTCACTCGGTTAATCCCGGGGATGAGGGGATGGACATATGAGGAGAGGTTGAGTAGATTGGGACTCTACTCATTGGAGTTCAGAAGAATGAGAGGCGATCTTATTGAAACATATAAGATTGTGAAGGGGTTGGATCGGGTGGATGCAGGGAAGATGTTCCCGATGATGGGTGAAACTAGAACTAGGGGGCATAGTCTTAGAATAAGGGGCTGCTCTTTCAAAACTGAGATGAGGAGGAACTACTTCACTCAGAGGGTGGTAGGTCCATGGAATATGCTGCCCCAAAAAGCTGTAGAAGCTACATCATTACATAAATTTTAAACAGAAATAGACAGTTTCCTAGAAGTAAAGGGAATTAAGGGTTACGGGGAGCGGGCAGGAATTTGGACATGAGTCTAGGTTCGGATCGGTCATGGCCCTGTGGTTAGCGGAGCGGGCCCAGGGGCCGTGTAGCCTGATCCTGCTCCTATTTCGTGTGTCTAATTCTGTTAGATTCAGGAGATGGTTCTGTGATAGTGGATTGGCGGTTAGAATCAGATCAGCCATGATCTTATTGAATGGCGGAGCAGGCTCGAGGGGCCGATTGGCCTACTCCTGCTCCAATTTCTTATGTTCTTATGTTCTTATGAGCTCAGGACCCTCAAGGTTACACATCATCTCGCTCAGCCTGATGAACAGCTGGGACGGAGGGGCCAAGGATACACAGGTTTTGGCAGGAGCCACATTAGATGGCTTCAGTCTTCCCAATGTTCAATCACAGAACAATCTACTAACTATTCCCCTTTTTTCAGTCAAAAGAGAAAAAGTGACGTTGTGTTGTGACAGCCCAGATTAACTGTCCTACCTTGCTGCAGTAATTTGCTGATTTCTGAAAGTCACAAATTCGCAGTCAGAATAATCCAACATTGTTAAAAATCAGCAACACTTCTCACACCCCACCAATCAGAGTACATTCCTTTTCTCCTGACTTTCTGTCTCCTACCTCTCAATCAATTACCAACCCATGGTCCAAGGTTATCTTCAATTCTGGGTGCTTTCATTTTTGCTAATAATATCTTGTGTGGAATCTTATCAAATGCCTTCTGGAAGTCCCTACAGATAACATCCATGGACACTCTCTTATCCACCGTGTTAGTGACCTCCTCAAAAAATTCAACTAGATGATTCAGACACAACCTACCCTGCACAAAACCATGCTGACTCTCTCTGATCAACTCATACCTGTGCTCAGACACTCTGGGCTGGATTTTAACTCAGGTGTGGGATGGTGTTGTGTTATCCAAATTTCGTGTTATCCACCCGAATCTAAATGGATGTGGGAGATTGATGCAATTTTAACTTAATTGTCCAATTGATTTCCAACGTGTGGGAACCCTTGGCAACTGAGTTTTTCCTGACTGAAAGTCCCCTCCGATGACGTCATCATTGCTGCTGCATTTAGGGTCTGCAACGAGCCTCACTTCTTCTGCAGACTGCCAACCTTTTGCCCTTTCATGCTAGAGGGACCTGGAGGCAGAATGGCCAGCCAGAGACCTAGGTCTGCTCCGAGGTTTGATGATGTGGCCCTGCAAGCTTTAGTTGAGGGAGCAAGAGCTCAAAAAGAGGTGCTCTTCCCTTCTTCAGGGAGGAAGAAGCCTCCCCAGCAGACCAAGGCTGTGTGGATCCAGGTGGCAGAGGAGGTCAACTCATTATCAGTAACCCGCAGAACCTGGATTCAGTGCAGGAAGAGATTTCATGACCTTCTGCGCACTGGAAAAGTAAATATGAATTTCCCATCACCCTCAATCTGATCCCCATTGCCTTTCCTCACCAGCACTCAGCTTCAGCAATCTCTTCCTCCACATCCCACTTGACACTCACATCCATGCACCCTTACCCATTCCCTTTCTCTCTATGGTCACATTCACATAACTATTCGGCTATGCAGCCCTCACACTCCCTATCACTGTGATGCTATGAAAACAACTGACAACACACAGGGAGGGCCCTTGGTCTTGCCACCTCACTCCATCTTTGTCTCCTTCTAAGTATCTATGGATTCTCTACACTCACTCCTTCATTCTCACTCAACCTCCACTTGTCTCCCTCATTGCAGGAAAAGAGAGCTCACAATAAGAGGGAAAGAGCGAGGACAGGAGGAGGGCCACCCTCAGTAGCCCACCTCACCCCCTGGGAGGAGGCGGTCCTGGAGATTGTGGGACTCGAGGAGGATGCGCAAGTGGGGGACGGACAGACGGGTGCATCACAGCAAGCTGGTGACAGAATAGTTTTCCATCTCTCTCATTGACATTGCATGAGTCACTGATAATGATTCTGAAGCTCTAACAGATGGACTTATGATCATCTGCAATATGCAATGTGCATGTAACCTTGGCCTCACATCTCTGACTCTTTCCTTTACTCCCCCACAGGACCATCACAAGCAGCCGTCCCCACTGTCCAGGAGGAACAGCCTGAGCATCCAGACTCCTCAGAGGAAGCTGCAACCTCTGAGGGCACAGCATCAGCAGAATGCAGCGCACCCAGCACCAGCGCAGACACTCACACCTCGGTGGGACCTTCGGGACATAGAGTAGTGTTGTCACCTGGTGTATCATAGCTCACAAGTGAGCATCAGCAGATTGTGGAGACAGGGACAGCAGTGGAGAGTCCTAGTCGGAGGGCGCAGGACTCTGCCAGCTCGGCTCAGCTGCATGTCGACCCTCTGCCTCTGGGTCCATCCATAAGATCAGCGGTGCTGGAACTCCAGGAACAGATGCAGGAGTCTCTGGCAGGTTTTGTCTCCAGGGTCGCTGCGAGTGTGGAGCGAATGGAAGAGTCCATAGTGAACATGAGCAGAGCCTTTGTGGAGTCATTGGCGCCTCAACGCATCACCATGGAAAGGATGGCAAGCTCCATGGAGGAGATAAGTCGCCAGAGTGCAGAAAACATGGTGAGTGTTCATAATAGAATGACATCTCTGGAGGAGCGAAGAGCATCTATTGAACAGATAAACCAGACCTTCATGGAAGTCCTTCTGAGTAGGACTGCCAGTGCAGATACGGGTCCCCATGGCCCCCTGATGTGCAGCAAGGTGCTCTCAAGCCACTTCCAAGCGCTGGCCCCTTCTGGCCTGTGCAGCTTCAGGTGGGTGAGCAGCAGCCTGGCGCTCCTGTTGCTGCTGCTGTTGTTCTTGGTTCTGCTGGTGCCGCGGCTGGTGTTCGAGCTCATCTAATGCCCAGAAGGGAAGGAAATAAATGGCTCCCATGCTTCTGGTAGATGCCTCAGTTGAGGAAGCACTCAGTGAAGATGGCGAGAGGGGTTTCCCAGGAGGTCACACTGGAGATGGGGGTCAGGCTCCAAACTTCCACAGGTGTGGTTAAGCCTTCTAAAAGTTGCCCCAGACCTGAGATCACTAAGTCCTGCCACCTGCAAATGATGGCTGATTAAATCTCCTCTTTAATGGTTGACCTGCAGTTGATAGTCAGCAATCCAATAGTGCTCCCGCCAGGTTTCACCGTCGTGTTTCCCACCAGGTGTGTTTAACATGGGAAAGGGGTTAAATTCGCAAGGGCCTTTCAAAATAGGATTATAGAGGCTATTTAGTGCATGTTAAGGGCCTTAACGACCTATCCCGCCTGTTGGAGGCGGGACGGAATCGGAACCATTAGACACGACTGAGTTAAAGTTGCTCGGAGTTGGGAACCAGGCCGGGGGAGGGGGGGCGGGGGGTCCCGGGCGGGGGGTCCCGCCCGCCAGTTTTTGCAATTTTAACCCCCACACGCCTCCAATCATGCCTCCACGGCCCATTGAAAATTGAGCCCTCTGTCTCTGATGATAGATTTCAGTAAATTCCCCACAACTAATGTTAAACTGATGGGTCTGTAGTTACCTGGATTTTCCCTGCCTCCCTTCTTAAATAATGGAATGACAATCGCAATTTTCCAAGAGGTACAATTCTGAATTGAGAGCGCTTTGGAAAATTATGACTGACGCATCTGCAATTTCATCACATTTCTTTTAACACCCTGGGGTGGATATCATCAGGTCTGGAGTCTTATCTCTCTTAAGTCCTGTCATTTACTCCATTACCACTTTTTTTCCTTATATTAAATCCAGTAAGTTCTTCCCTTTGACTTATTTTTAGGATCCCTTGTACCAGGGGTAATTTGTATTCTTCCTCTACTGTTGAAGACAGATGCAAAGTTCTCATTTAACAAGTCTGCCATTTCCTTATTGCCCGTCAAAGGAAGGGTGGGGCCAAATATGGACCAGAGAGGAGATCCTGTTGTGGAGGAAGAGCATGTCATCTCTGAGGTAGTCAGTGAGGACTTTGCATCTGTCTTCACTAAAGAAAAGGATGTTGCCAATGTCACAGTAAAGAAGCGGATAGTAGAGAAATTGGATAGGGTAAAAATAGATAAAGAGGAGGTACTTAAAAGGCTGGCAGCGCTCAAAGTAGAAAATTCACCTGGTCCTGATGGGATGCATCCTCGGTTGTTGAGGGAAGTAAGGGTGGAAATTGCGGAGGCTCTGACCACAATCTTCCAACCCTCCTTAGATATGGGAGTGGTGCCAGAGGACTGGAGGAATGCACTGTTGTTCAAAAAAGAGGAGTTAAACCCGGCAAATACACCAGTCAGCTGAACATCGGTGGTGGGAAAACTTTTAGAGACATTGGGCTAAAAACTGAGTAGTGCCTCAATTGGGGTGTTAACTTCGCCGGGGCGCTAACCCGGAAAAATTAGCGTCCCCGCGCCAGAAATTGAGTGGTTGCGCCCCAAGAGGGAAGAGGGGCGCTGCTGGAAGCACCCCACATTCCTCTTGGGGCGCTGTGAGTCAATATTGCGGCGTTATGTGCCGCAGCGCCACAAGCTGCGGCATGTTGCGCCGCGGTATTGCAGGCCTTCCTCCCCTTCTTAAAGGGGAGGGGCCTTGTGCAGCGCGACCTGGGGTCCAGCTGGGCCCCCGAGGATCGGGAGTGCAGGCAAAAGAGCCCGGCACTCAAGAGAAGTGCCGGGCTCTTGGAGCGCAGCCAGCACTCCGCGGGGGGGGGGCATTTCAGGAGGTCTGGGACGGGAGCGCAGGCAGGTGCTGGCAGGCGGCCAGCAACAAAAATGGCCGCCCTGCATTTCGCCTTTAAATTGCGCCTCCCCAGCCGCAGGTACGCCCCCCTGACCCCGTCAGACATAGCGTCTGGCGGTAAGTCAGGGGGCGCTCCCGAAGATCGTGGCCGGGGTGTGAGCGGGGCGCTGCGCACGCCAATGACGTCATCGCCAGCGGCGCAGCGCGCTACCGGTTAGCGCCACCACTAACCTCCCGCTGAATTTTGCGGGAGGCGTGGGCAGTGCCGCGCCTGGGCGCTAGGTGCGTTGTGTCCCGTTAGCGCCCTCTTAAGGCACTAACAGGAGGCGCAACCAACTGAATTTTTCCCCCATTAATCCAGGACAAAATTAATTGGCATGTGGAAAAATATGGATTAATAAATGAAAGCCAGCACGGATTTCTTAAAGGCAAATTGTGTTTTAATAGCTTGACTGAGTTCTTTGATGAAGTAATGAAGAGGGTGGATGAGGGTAGTGCGGTTGATGTTGTGTACATAGACTTTCAAAAGGCGTTTGATAAAGTACCACATAATAGACTTGTTAGCAAAACTGAAGTCCATGGGATAAAAGAAGCAGTGGCTGCATGGATCCAAAATTGGCTAAGGGACAGAAAGCAGAGAGTAGTGGAGAATGGTTGTTTTTCAGACTGGAGGAAAGTGTGCAGTGGTGTTCTCCAGAGGTCGGTGTTGGGACCACTGCTCTTTTTGATAATATTAATTACCTGGACTTGGGTATACAGGGCATCATTTGAAAGTTTGCAGATGACTCAAAACTGGGAAATGCAGTAAACAGTGATGAGGATAGTAACAGACTTCAAGAGGACAAAGACAGACTGGTGAAATGGGCATGCACATGGCAGATGCAATTTAACGCAGAGAACTGTGAAGTGATTCATTTTGTTAGGAAGGCTATTTCTCATCTCCATGCTGCCCCTCAGCGACATCATCCAAAAACACCACGTCAGGTTCCACATTTATGGTAACACCACCCAGCTCTACCTCACCACCACCTCTCTCGACCCCTCCACGGTCTCTGATTTGTCACACTGCTTGTCCGACATCCAGTACTGGATGAGCAGAAATTTCCTCCAACAAAATATTGGAAAGACCGAAGCCATTGTCTTTGATCCCCACCACAAACCCCATTCCCCAGCCACTGACTCCATCCCTCTCCCTGGCAAATCTGAGGCTGAACCAGACCATTTTCAAATCCCTCCCTATCTCTGTCACCTCCTCCAGCCCTACAACACTCCGAGATCTCTGCGCTCCTCCAATCCTGGACTCTTGCTCAGCCCCGATTTTAATCGCTCCACAATTGGCGGCCGTGCCTTCAGCTGCTGAGGCCCTAAGCTCTGGAATTCCCTCCCGAAACCTCTCCTCCTTTAAGATGCTCCTTAAAACCGAACTCTTTGACCAATCTTTTGGTCACCTGTCTTAATATTTCTTTATGTAGCTCAGTGTCAAATTTTATTTGGTAACACTCCTGTGAAGCGCCTTGGGACACTTTACTAGGTTAAAGGCGCTATATAAATGCAAGTTGTTGTTGCTGTAGAAGAACGAGGAGAGGCAATACAAATAAATGGTACAATTTGAATGGGGTTGCAGGAACACAGAGACCTGGGGGTGTACGTACACAAGTCTTTGAAGGTGGCAGGACAAGTTGAGAAGGCCGTTAAAAAGACATACAGGATCCTTGGCTCTATAAAGAGAGGCATGGGGTACAAAAGCAAGGAAATTATGCTAAATCTTTATAAAACCCTGGTTAGGCCCCAGCTGGAGTATTGTGGCCAATTCTGGGCACCACACTTTAGGAAGGATGTCAAGGCCTCAGAGAGGGTTCAGAGGAAATTTACTAGAATGGTACCAGGGATGAAAGACTTCAGTTATGTGGAGAGACTAGAGAAACTGAGGTTGTTTTTCTTAGAGCAGAGAAGGTTAAGGGGATTGAACAGAGGTGCTCAAAATCATGAATGGTTTTGATAGAGTAAATAAGGAGAAACTGTTTCCACTGGTGAGAGGGTCATTAACCAGAGGACACAGACTTAACGTAATAGGCAAAAGAGCCAGAGGCGACATGATGAAAATATGTTTTACGGAGCGAGTTGTTGTGATCTGGAATGCGTTGCCTGAACGGGTGGTGGAAGCAGGGTCAATAGTAACTTTCAAAGGGGAACTGGATAACTACTGGAAAAGGAAACATTTACAGGGCTATGGGGAAAGAACAGGGGAGTGGGACTAATTGGATAGCTCTTTCAAAGAGCCGGCACAGGCACGATGGGCCGAATGGCCTCCTTGGATGGCCAAATACTGTATCAGTCTATGATTATAATCTCACCTTTACCAGAAGCTTAAAGAGCCAGCGAAGAGCAGGAATGAGAGTAGATCTTGTGTGATAGGAAGGTGCATATAGCATTCAGTATACAGGGCAATATATACAACTATACAGTGCAATATATACGGTCACACATGGAGTACTGGACCTATACAATTTCAAGTGTTTACAGCAGAGAAGCAGGCCATTCGGCCCAACAGCTCTGTGCTGGTGTTTCTGCTCCACACCAGCCTCCTCCCACACCTCTTCCTCCACCTCACCAACAAGAAAGACGGACTTGCATTTCTATAGCGCCTTTCACAACCACCAGAAGTCTCAAAGCGCTTTACAGCCAATGAAGTACTTCTGGAATGTAGTCACCTTTGCAATGTAGGAAACGCGGCAGCCAATTTGTGCACAGCAAGCTCCCACAAACAGCAATGTGATAATGACCAGATAATCTGTTTCAGTGATGTTGGTTGAGGGAGAAACATTGACCAGGACACCGGGGAGAACTCCCCTGCTCTTCTTCGAAATAGCACCATGGGATCTTTTACGTCCACCTGAGGGGGCAGACGGGGCCTCGGTTTAAAGTCTCATCCGAAAGACGGCACCTCCGACAGTGCAGCACTCCCTCTGCACTGCACTGGAGAGTCAGCCTGGAGTTTGTACTCAGGAGTTTGTACTCAAGTCCCTTGAGTACAAAAGTAGAGCAGTTATGCTGAGCCTTTATAAAGCGCTGGTTCGGCCACAACTGGAGTATTGCGTCCAGTTCTGGTCACCACACTTTAGGAAGGATGTGAAGGCCCTTGAGAGGGTGCAGAGCAGATTTACCAGAATGGTTCCGGGGATGGGGGATCTTAGCAACAAGGACAGGTTGGAGAAGCTGGATTTGTTTTCATTAGAGCAAAGGAGGTTGAGGGGTGATTTGATAGAGGTGTACAAGATTATGACGGGTTTGGATAGGCTAGACAGGGAAAGGCTGTTCCCACTAGTTGATGGTACAAGGACTAGGGGACACAGATTTAAGGTTTTGGGCAAGAGATACAGGGAGGATGTGAGGGAAAACTATTTTACGCAGCGAGTGGTGAGGACCTGGAACTCGCTGCCGACGGAAGTGGTGGAAGCGGAGACACTCAGGGCTGGATTTTAACTCAGGTGCGGGCTGGTGTCGTGTTATCTGAATTTCGTGTTTCCCACACGATTCTAAATGGATGTGGGAGATTGATGCAATTTTAACTCAATTGGCCAATTGATTTCCAATGTGTGGGAAGCCTTTGCAAATGGGTTTTTCATGACTGAAAGTCCCCTCCAATGACATCATCATTGCTGCTGCATTTAAGGTCCACAGCAAGCCTTGCTTCTTCTGCAGACTGCCAAGCTTCTTGACTGTGCAGTGTGAGGGAGCTGCAGCAAAAATGACAAGCGGGAGGGCCAGATCAGCTCCTCGCTTTGACGAGGTGGCACTGCAGGCATTAGTTGATGGGGCTAGGGCCAACAGGGAGGTGCTCTTCCCTTCATCAGGAAGGAAGAGGCCTCCCACTCAGACCAAGGCAGTGTGGATGCAGGTGGCTGAAGAGATCAACTCCTTGGGAGTCACCCGCAGAACCTGGATACAGTGCAGGAAAAGATTTCATGACCTTCAGCGCACTGGAAAAGTGAGTATGAATTTCCCACCACCCTCAATCTGATCCCCGTTGCCTTTCCTCACCAACACTCAGCTTTAGAAATCTCTTCCTCCACATCCCACTTGACACTGACATCCATGCACCCTTACCCATTCCCTCTCTCTCTATGCTCACATTCACACAACTATTCCACCATGCAGCCCTCACACTCCCTATCACTCTGATGCTTTGAACACAACTGACAACACACAGGGAGGGCCCTTGGTCTTGCAACCTCACTCCATCTTTGTCTCCTTCTAAGTATCTATGCTATGCAATCTCTACACTCACTCCTTCATTCTCACTCAATCTCCACTTGTCTCCCTCATTGCAGGAAAAGAGAGCTCACAACAAAAGAGAGCGAGCCAGGACAGGAGGAGGGACAGCCTCATTAGCCCAGCTCATCCCCTGGGAGGAGGCTGTCCTGGAAATCATGGGCATTGAGGATGATTCGCGTGTGGGGGACGGACAGATGGGTGCAACACAGCAAGCTGGTGACAGAAAAGTTTCCCATCTCTCTCTTTGACATTGCATGAGTCGCTGATAATGATTGTGAAGCTGTAACAGATGGACTTATGAGCATCTGCAAAAAGCTATGTGCATGTAGCCTTTGCATCACATCTCTGACTCTTTCCTTTACCACCCACAGGACCATCACAAGCATCCGTACCCCCTAGCCAGGAAGAAGAGGCTGAGCAGCCAGAATCCTCAGAGGAAGCTGCAACCTCTGAGGGCGCAGCGTCACCAGAATTCAGCGCACCCAGCACCAGCGCACTCACACCTCGGTGGGACCTTCGGGACATAGAGTAGTGTTGTCACCTGACGTATCACAGCTCACAAGTGAGCATCAGCAGATTGTGGAGACAGGGACAGTAGTGGAGAGTCCTAGTCGGAGGGCACAGGACTCTGCCAGCTCGGCTCAGCAGCATGGCGACCCTCTGCCTCCGGGTCCATCTATAAGATCAGAGGTGATGGAACTCCAGGCACAGATGCAGGAGTTTCTGGCAGGTTTTGTCTCCAGGGTCGCTGCGAGTGTGGAGCGAATGGAGGAGTCCATAGCAAACATGAGCAGAGGCTTTCTGGATCACCACGGAAAGGATGGCTACCTCCGTGGAAACGATTGCTACCTCCGTGGTAAGGCTGGCTACTGTACAGGAGAGGATGGCTACGGTAGAGGAGAGGAGGACTACGGCCATGGAGGAGCTTAGTCGCCAGGGTATGGAAAACTGGTCATTGTTCAGAATAGAATGACATCTCTTGAGGAACGATGGGCATTTATTGAATAGAGAAACCAGACCTTCATGGAAGTCCTTCTGAATAGGACTGCCATTGCAGATACGGGTCCCCATGGACCCCCTGATGTGCAGCAAGGTGCTCTCCAGCCACTTGCAGGCACTGAGGGGGAGCTGACCCATGAGAGGGAGGTTGGTGGCATACCTCAAGGAAGTGGGGGCTCCTCTCCAAGCGCTCACACTTCCATGCCACTGCAGAGCCCTCGGTCAGAGCCCCACCGGAGTTCACACCCAAGTGAGATAGACGTCTCAACCCCTGCACAGCCGCAGGAGCAGCAGACTGTTGACGAGCCCTACAGGCTCGCAACCCCAGAGGACGCCCGCCAAAGGTGTTGTGATGAAATATATGCCTTCATCAGCCCCTGTGTTTTACCTGCATTGTATTGTGTGTACCGCCCCCTTTTTTCCTATTGTGTGTATTGGCTCCACCCCTGTCTTTTGTCATATAAAGGTCTCAAGAGCTGTATGAGTCATTTCTGCCAGACGAATCCGATGTGGAAAGACATGCAATGTTCTTAGTGATTAAAAGCCTTCAGTTGAATCCTTTAATTCCTTGTCTTTGAGTTATTGATGGCACATCAATTTTAATCACTAAAACACCAAGATGAATCGAATCCTGAAACCAGAGCGCTTGGATCTGGACCCCCACGCCACAGACGCAGCCACACAGTTCGGACACTGGTTCCAATGCTTCGAATTTTTCATCGAAAGCTCAGCCACCGCCATCGCAGCCACGACCGCCACCGGAGACGTGAAACTGGGAATCCTGCGAAACTGGGTGAGTCATCGGGTCTCCCCTCTCATCCGAGATGCCACCAGCTACGGGGATGCCTGCACCATTCTGAAGGCCCACTACGTGCGGCCAATAAACGAGGTGTACGCCAGGCATCTTCTGACTACTCGCACGCAGCGGCATGGTGAGTCACTAGAGGACTTCATGCTAAGCCTAAAAGTACTGGGCAGAGACTGTAACTGTAAGGCCGTGTCTGCCATCGTGTACACGGAGGAGCTGATCCGAGACTCCTTTATTGCGGGCCTCAGTTCAAATTACATTCGGCAGAAACTGTTTGAAAAGGAGGGACTGGACTTAAAACAGACTATGGGCATAGCGCGATCGCTGGATATGGCCCAGAGGAACTCTGAATCCTGCTCCTCAGGCCACGCGGCCCACTCCGCCTCGTGCGCGCCGTGGGGGCCACCATCTTGGAAGCCATCTTCACCTCCCAGGTCTCAGGCCAGCCCAGCACCATCAGAGCCCCAGCCTCCACCCAGGAGCCCCACTACTGCCGCGATGCATCGGGGCCCGAAATGCTACTTCTGCGGCCAGGACAAACACTCCAGGCATCTGTGCCCAGCGAAGGGCACCACCTGTTTTAAATGCGGGAAGAAAGGACATTTCAGCAAAGTCTGCAGAGGGAACCCCGCCTCCAACTCCGCCACCGCCGCGTGCGCGCCGTGGCGGTGGCCATCTTGGATGCCATCTTGTCCACCCTCATGGAGTCCACCATCTTGTCCCGACTACACGGACCTCCAGGACCCACTGGTGGCCTCGATCACGGTGGATCAATCCAGGCCGCATCCGTTGTCTCGATCGATGATGGACATAGAGGTAAACGGGAACAAGGTTAAATGCTTGATTGACTGCGGGAGCACCGAAAGCTTTATTCATCCTAGCCTGGTAAAACGACTTTCACTAACGATAGTCCCTACACAGGGCAAAATCGCCATGGCTGATAAGACCCATACCTCAAAAATTACAGGTTTCTGCGCGGTTATGTTGTCGGTAAAAGGCACTGATTACAGAGATTTTAAACTATTGATAATGCCAGATCTCTGTGTGAGCGTGACCTTGGGTCTGGACTTCCAGTGCCACCACCAAAGTATCACGCTCACCTACGGTGGGTCCCAGCCGCCCCTCACAGTGTGCAGTCTGGCTACCCTGAAGGTCAAGCCGCCCTCTCTGTTCGCCAACCTCGCACCCAACTGTCGACCCATAGCGACCAAGAGTAGGCGGTACAGCTGGGAGGACAGACGGTTCATTGCGTCGGAAGTAGAAAGACTCAAGCGGGAGGGTATCATTGAATGCAGTACCAGCCTGTGGCACGCCCAGGTAGTAGTAGTTAAGGGTAGCGAAAAGAAGCGGATGGTGATAGATTATAGCCAGACGGTTAATCTATACACCCAGCTAGACGCCTACCCTCTGCCCCGCATAGCGGATATGGTTAACCAAATCGCGCAATACCGGGTGTTTTCCACCATCGACCTAAAATCAGCATACCACCAGCTCCCCATTAGGCCGGAGGACCATCCATACACCGCCTTCGAGGCGAACGGACGCCTCTACCACTTCCTCAGAGTCCCCTTTGGGGTAACGAATGGGGTCTCGGTCTTCCAGCGGGAGATGGACCGCATGGTCGATGAGAACCAGTTAACAGCCACCTATCCATACCTAGACAACGTCACCATCTGCGGCCACGACCAGCAAGACCACGACTCGAACCTCGCGAGATTTCTGAAAACCGCCCTCAGACTCAATCTCACCTACAACGAGGATAAGTGTGTCTTTAGCACCATGCGCCTCTGTATCCTGGGCTGCGTGGTGGAAAACGGGGAAATCGGTCCGGACCCCGACCGATTGCGCCCCCTACGGGAGCTACCCCTACCAAACACTCCCAAGGCCCTGAAAAGGTGCCTGGGGTTTTTCTCCTATTACGCCCAATGGGTCCCCAATTATTCCGACAAGGCCCGTCCCCTCCTGAAATCAACGTCCTTCCCGCTCACGGCCGAGGCCCACGCCGCCTTCAACAGCATTAAACATGACATTGAGAAGGCCGCGCTGCAGGCAGTGGATGAAAACATCCCTTTCCAGGTCGAAAGCGATGCGTCCGACTTCGCTTTAGCAGCCACCCTCAACCAGGATGGGCGGCCCGTAGCCTTTTTCTCAAGAACCCTCCAAGGGCCCGAGATCAGGCACTCCTCGGTAGAGAAGGAGGCCCAGGCCATAGTGGAGGCAGTGCGGCACTGGAGGCACTACCTAGCCGGCAAACGCTTCACCCTGCTTACCGACCAGCGGTCGGTAGCCTTCATGTTTAACAACAAACAGAGGGGGAAGATCAAGAACGACAAAATTCTCAGGTGGCGGATCGAACTCTCCACGTTTGAGTACGACATAATATATAGGCCGGGGGCCCTCAACGAATCCCCCGACGCCCTATCACGAGGGATGTGTGCCAGCATCCAGGGGGACAGGCTACAGGGCCTCCACAATGGCCTCTGCCACCCGGGGGTCACCCAGCTATTCCACTTTATAAAATCCCGTAACCTGCCCTATTCCATCGAGGAGGTCCAGTCTATGACCAGGGACTGCCGCACCTGTGCGGAATGCAAGCCCCGTTTTTTCAGGCCCGACCGAGCCCACCTGATCAAAGCTACACGGCCATTCGAGCGCCTGAGCTTAGATTTCAAGGGACCACTCCCCTCCACCGACCGCAATGTGTACTTTCTCAACATTGTGGACGAGTACTCCCGCTTCCCATTCGCCTACCCCTGCCCAGACACGACCAGTGCCACGGTCATCAAGTGCCTCGGCAGCCTGTTTTGCACGTTCGGCATGCCTAAATACATCCACACTGACAGGGGGGCGTCGTTCATGAGCGACGAACTGTGCCAATACCTGCTGTCAAAGGGGATAGCCACGAGTCGGACCACTAGTTATAACCCCCGGGGTAATGGGCAAGTGGAGAGGGAGAACGCGACGGTGTGGAAGGCGGTCACCTTAGCACTAAGGTCTAAAGGCCTCGCTACCTCCCGCTGGCAAGAGGTCCTCCCAGACGTACTCCACTCGATAAGGTCGCTACTGTGTACTGCTACTAACGCCACTCCTCACGAGAAGATATTTGTTTTTCCCCGCAAATCAACTTCAGGAGTGTCCCTACCTTCGTGGTTCTCCACCCCAGGGACAGTCCTATTACGGAAGCATGTGAGGGGCCACAAAACGGATCCCCTCGTGGAGGCAGTACACCTACTCCACGCAAACCCACAGTACGCGTACGTCAAGCACGCCGACGGGTGTGAGGACACCGTGTCCATAAAGGACCTCGCCTCGGCAGGAAGCGACGACGACCCATCCTCACCAACCCCAGAAGAACCTCCACCATCCCCAGAGGTATCCTCACCACCCCCAGAAGTACCTGCAACGCCCCCAGCACAGGGGTATGCCCAGGAGGGCACCACGGACTCCCGGTCAGAACCCGAGGTACTGTTGCGGCGTTCAGGAAGGACTATCACACCCCCGGACAGACTAAATCTGTAGAAGGGGTGAATGTGATGAAATATATGCCTTCATCAGCCCCTGTGTTTTACCTGCATTGTATTGTGTGTACCGCCCCCTTTTTTCCTATTGTGTGTATTGGCTCCACCCCTGTCTTTTGTCATATAAAGGTCTCAAGAGCTGTATGAGTCATTTCTGCCAGACGAATCCGATGTGGAAAGACATGCAATGTTCTTAGTGATTAAAAGCCTTCAGTTGAATCCTTTAATTCCTTGTCTTTGAGTTATTGATGGCACATCAGGTGTCGAGACAGGAGCTGCAGGAAAGTGAGCAAGGGGCCTCCACATCTGCTGAAGCCACAGGGGAAGCACTACATAGGAGCACGCGTAAGAGGAAGATAAAGCACAAGTAGTCACAAGGGTAGTCACTTGGGTGGAATTTTGTGTTTAGTGTAAAAATGCCATCACGTCGTAATTGTACATAAAAATTCTGATGGCAAATGTTGCAGTTGTGGCGCCTGTCATTTCGCTATTGGGACTTCCACATTGAGGCCTTAGGAATACTTGCAACTGTCAGTATGGTGGTCGGAGTGCTAGGAATCCTCTGGTTCTTAGCCATTGTCAATGCTCTGGTAAGAAGCTGCGAGGCAAAAGTGTTTGATTGAGTAGGCTAAGCAAATCTGGCCAGGATGAGTGCGTTCCTTGCATCCCGGGCAGCAATGTTCTCGCGTAATGCTACCGCTGGTTGATGGGCCTCTGCAGGATGTTCGTTTTCGCCCTCCTCCTCATCATCTGAGGAGGATATGTGAAGAGCCACTTGGTCCTCAGGAATCTGCAAGCCACGACGCTGTGCCATGTTGTGAAGTGCACAGCAAACCACGATGATTCTGGAGACCCTGGCTGCTGAGTACTGCAGGGCTCCACCTGATCTATCCAGGCATCTGAAGCGCACCTTCAGCAAACCGATGGTTTGTTCGATTATGGATCTGGTGGACATGTGGCTGGAGTTGTAGCTCTCCTCAGCTTCGTTGGATGGTCTCCTCAACGGCATCATCAGTCACGTCCTCAGGGGATAGCCCTTGTCTCCAAGTAGTCATCCGAAAAGTTGGTCTGGCAGACTTAATAGCGGAGGTACACTAGACTGGCACAGTATGAAGGAGTCATGGCAACTGCCAGGGTACATGGCACAAACATGCAAAATCTCCTTCTTGTGGTCACACACCAGCTGAACGTTAAGGGAGTGGAAGCCCTTGCGGTTGACAAAAATACCTGGATTGCGATGGGGTGTCGTAAGAGCCACATGTGTGCAGTCAACGATGCCCTGCACCCTTGGAAAGCCTGCCAGACGAGCTAATCCAACCGCTCGCACTGTGACACTTGCTCGATCCTTGGTGAAATGGATGTTATTGTGCGTGAGGGCATCGGTTACCTGCGTGATGCAAGTGTTTGCAGCCGCCTGGGAGATGCCGCTGATGTCTGCTGCTGATCCCTGGAATGAGCCTGAGGCAAAAAAGTTGAGTGTGGTGGTGACTTTGACGGCCACTGGTAATGCTTGTCCACCTGGTCTTCTGGGCAGCAGGTCTTGCTGTAGCATTGCGCAGATGTCAGTCACTACCTCTCGCGAAGGTCAGAGCCGCCTTTGGCACTGCTGCTCAGACATGTTGAGATCGGTGACCCTGCGTCTGTAGACCCTGTTTGGGGGGCATCTCCTGCGCCGACGGGCTTCCAGGCGCTGGCCCCTTCTGGCCTGTGCAGCCTCAGGTGGGTGAGCAGCAGCCTGGCGCTCCTGCTGCTGCTGGTGCTGCTGTTGTTCCTGGTTCTGCTGTTGCCGCGGCTGGTGCTCGAGCTCCTCTAATGCCCAGATGGGAAGGAAATAAATGGCTCCCATGCTTCTGGTATATGCCTCCATTGAGGAAGCGCTGAGTGAAGGTGGCGAGAGGGGTTTCCCAGGAGGCCGCACTAGAGATGGGTGTGAGGCTCCAACCTTCCACAGGTGTGGTTAAGCCTTCTAAAAGTTGCCCCAGACCTGAGACCACTAAGTCCTGCCACCTGCAAATGATGGCTGATCAAATCTCCTCTTTAATGGTTGACCTGCAGTTGATAGTCAGCAATCCAATAGTGCTCCCGCCAGGTTTCACCGTCGTGTTTCCCACCAGGCGTGTTTTACGTGGGAAAAGGGTTAAATTTGCAAGGGCCTTTTAAAATAGGATTATCGAGGCCATTTAGTGGTTATTAAGGGCCTTAAAGACCAGTCCCGCCTGTTGGATGCGGGACGGAGTCAGGATCATCAGACACGCCTGCGTTAAAATTGCTCGGATTTGGAAACCAGGTGGGGTCGGGAACCAGGTGGGGGGGGGGTCCCGCCTGCCAGTTTTTGCGATTTTAACCCCCCACACGCCTCCAAGCCCAACTCCACGGCTCAATGAAAATCGAGCCCTCAATGTTATCAAGGGGAGACTGGATAGGCACTTGAGGGAAATAAACTTGCAGGGCTGCGGGGGAATGGGACTGACTGGATTGCTCTACAGCGAGCCGGCACGGACTCGATGGGCAGAATGGCCTCATTCTGTGCCGTTATGACCCCCGACAGTGCGGCGCTCCCTCGGCCCTGCACTGGAGTGTCAGCCTGGAGTTTTGTGTTCAAGCCCCTGGAGTGGGACTTGAACCCACGACCATCTGACTCAGAGGCGAGAGAGTGCTGCCCACTGACACTGCTCTACAATGGCTGGCAAATCACTGCCAGGGGCTTTCTTTCAGTTTCACAAACTAAACATCGATCCAATGTTCAGCAGCACTGAGCTCGGGGTGTAACACTGGCGGCTCTCCTCCCTGTCAGTGCTGTCCTCCCCCCGGACCCGGGACCCGGATCCCGGGCCCCGCCTCCCCTCGGGCCGCGCTCTCTCCGCCAGTGTGGCGCGGCGTCATGGCAACCAGCACGTTGGAGAGGGCGGCTGCCTGCCTGCGTGATGGCGTCACCGGACGCACGGCGCAAAAAAAAGGGGGCGGCGCCGTTCGCTGCTGCGAGCGCCGACCAATCAAAGAGCCGCGCAGGTCTCCCAGCGCGGTGACGTCATGGACCACCGTTGGCGCGCCGAGCGTGGGGGCTGGGAGCCATTCATTCACAAATTGGTGGCCCCCTGCCATTTACTTTAATGAAGAAGTGCAACAGCCTGTACTATCAAAATGCAACTTTTCTGAAACGGTGCATAAAGGCAAATAATGAGCAAAAGCTGAGGCAACAGTTGTGCCTCAGAGTCGGATGGTTGTGGGTTCAAGTCCCACTCCAGAGACCTGAGCAGAAACTCTAGGCTGACACTCCAGTGCAGTGCTGCACTGTCGGAGGTGCCGTCTTTTAGATGCCATGTTAAACCGAGGCCCCGTCTGCTCCCTCAGGTGGATGTAAAAGATCCCATGGCAATATTTTGAAGAAGACCAACATCGCTAAAACAGATTATCCAGGCGGAGGAGGGTGGTGGTGGATGGGGACTGGTTGGGCCTCTGTTCAAGGAAGAAGCGGAGCGCCCTCAGGCCATCCTGGTGGGGGATGGAAGTGTAGAGGGATTGGGCGTCCATAGTGAAACGGAGACGGTTGGGGCCAGGAAGCTGGAAACTTCCTGGCAGAGGGTGTTAGAAGAGTAAGGAAAATGCTAGAGTCCATTGTAAAAGATGTAATTTGGATGATCAGCCATGATCGCATTGAATGGCGGAACAGGCTCGAGGGGCCGAATGGCCTACTCCTGCTCCTATCTTCTATGTTTCTATTCTCCCAGTTTCTCCGTCTCCGCCGCATCTGCTCCGACGATGCCACCTTCCATACCAGTGCTTCCGATATGTCTTCCTTTCTCCTCAACCGATGATTCCCCTCTACTGTGGTTGACACGGCCCTCGACCATGTCCGTTCCATTTCCCGCACTTCTGCTCTCACCCCTTCCCCTCCCTCCCAGAACCACGAGAGGGTTCCCCTTGTCCTCACCTTTCACCCCACCAACCTCCACATTCAATGAATCATCCTCCGCCATTTCCTCCACCTCCAGTGTGATCCCACCACCAAAAACATCTTCCTCTCCCCTCCCTCCCCAGCATTCCAAAGGAACCGCTCCCTCCGTGACACCCTGGTCCACTCCTCTATCACCCCCCACACCGATTCCCCTTCCCATGGCATCTTCCCGTGCAAGAGCAGGAGATGCAACACCTGCCCTTTTACCTCCTCCCTTCCCACTGTCCAGGGCCCCAAACACTCCTTCCAGGTGAAACAGCGATTTACTTGTACTTCTTGCAATCTAGTATACTGTATTCGCTGCTGACGATGCAGTCCCTTCTACATTGGGGAGGCCAAATGCAGATTGGGTGATCACTTTGCGGAACACCTCCGTTCAGTGCGTAAGCGTTACCCCAAGTTTCCGGTCGCCTGTCACTTTAATTCTCCGCTCCACTCCCACTCTGATCTCTCCGTCCTTGGCCTATTACACTGTTCCAACGAAGCTCAACATAAGCTCGAGGAACAGCACCTCATCTTTCGATTGGGCACTTTACAGCCTTCTGGACTCAACATCGAGTTCAACAATTGCAGACCATCACCTCGGCCCCTCTGTTTTCTTTTTACACTCACCTGTTGATGACTCTGCCATTGCCATTTACACTTCATCAAGAGCCATCTTTTGTTTCTTAACTTGTCCCATTACCATCTCCTTTTGCCTCGCACCATCATCCCTTTTGTATTTAAATCTCTCCTGCCTTCCATCCTATCACAGACCTTCCCTTTTGTTCTTTCCTCCCCTCCCCCTTTCCCTGCCCCACACTTGCTTAAATATCTGTTACTTCTCCAACTTTTTCCAGTTCTGACGAAGGGTCATCGACCTGAAACGTTAACTCTGTTTCTCTCTCCATGATGCTGCCTGACCTGCTGAGTGATTCCAGCATTTTCTGTTGTTGTAACCATTTTATTTTGTAAGAAGTCACACAACACCAGATTATAGTCCAACAGCTTTATTTGAAATCACAAGCTTTCGGAGCGCTGCTCCTGCTGCTCCTCCTCCACACCATTTTATTTTGTCTGTGTTCTATCACCCTAACAAGTCCCAGGAATAATGTAAAATAGGTTTCCTCTTAGACATTTAGTGGCGTGTTAATAGAAACAAGAGTTATGTAATGATGTATAAAATTTGCAGGAAGCTACTTTAGAAGAAACCACTATTTGTTTATTGAGAAAGACACAGAAAATACTTTGATTAAACTGATAATGTACAATTTTGATTTGGTATAAATGTTTGAAATAGGAGATTAAAAATTGAGAGTACAATGAAGTTCGTTTCCCGCTATTTAATCGCGAAGTACCTAAAATACTTCAACACTTTTCATGATAAGAGCAGGGATTTCCCACATTACAACAGTGACTTCACTTCAAAAAGTACTTCGTTGGCCGTAAAGCGCTTTGAGATGTCCGATGGTCGTGAAAGGCGCTATAGAAATGCAAGTCTTTCTTCCTTTCTATTAATATTGTGGAGAATGTTTGAGAGAAAAACATTAGAAGCGAAATTCGTAAATTAACATCTTTACGTCAACGTATTACTAAATATTTCCAAGTCAGTCTGATTGGTTCTCCTGTCCAGGAAGAAAGATGAATGTTTATTTCTGTTAAATCATAGCTTTTCCTGCTTTTTGTTTTTAATTCGGTGACGCAAATTGTGTATGTGTTTTCCTGCACTTGTGAATAAGTGCTGCATTTCTGACATGTTACATGGGGGGGGGTGTGTGCTGGTTCAAGAAGACAGCGTTTATTAATGGAAGTGATTGAAGTTGGAAATACGGATACCCGTTTTTATTCAATTCTTTTTAATGCTGTGAACTAAAGAACTACAGCACTTTATATTTGTTGGTTGTCTGGTTGCATTGTGATTAATATTCTAATCACTTATGTGGACGTCCAGCACGTCAGCGTCATAGGAAAGCCGCTGCTCCCGCTACTTGTGCAGCCACTGCTATGGTGACATGAGGGATGGGCTAATACATTGAAAATTTTAAAATTAATACAAAGTGCATGAATAGATCTGCCTCTTTGAGCTCACCTGGGCTTTTGGATTGTTTGTCGATACATAACCGTGTAACTGAGTGACGTTTCTGAAGTGTTAATGCAGTTCTTTTATATCCCAGTCATTTCTGACATGTATTTTTTTAAATACAGTTTGTACATGATGAATTAAAAGCTTTTAATTAATTCTACAGTAAGCAAACTTGCAGATTGGGTATGTAAATGACAAATGAATTTCAATATAGAGAAGTGTGAGGTGGTGCATATTGGTAGGAGGAATAAGGAGGCGACCCACTCCTTGGAAAATAAGAGTCTAAATGGGGTAGAGGTGCAAAGGGATCGAGGGGTGTAGATTGACAAATCATTACAAGTAGCAACGCAGGTTAAAAAAGCCATAAAAGTGCAAATAAAGCACTGGGTTCATTTCTCGATGAATGGAATTCAAAAGCAGAGAAGTTCTGTTAAACTTGTATCGAATCTTGTCTGATTGTCTCATGGTGTGAGATGGTGGGGTGGCAATATGGCATTATGGTATATCTGCTTTTAAGTGGTTGCTGTTGCTGTCGTTGTTGTACGAGTTGTTGTTGTAAAAGTTGCTGTACTGACCCCGCTCCCAACCTGCCTCCGTGTCATCTCCCCGGGAGGCGGGTCCCCGAGTCACACAGGGACCCGTCTCCTCGAGGCGGGAAGGGGATTAGAGCCTATTAACTGCCTGTTAACAGGTAGTTAACAGGCAGTTTTGAGGCTTTTCCCCATTTTACGCCTGCAGATGCGGGCTTCCCGATGGCTGTGAACCTTGCCTGGGTCAGCGAGGCGAGCAGTGGGTCTGTGGGGGTGAGAGGGGTCGAAATGTCAGCTGTAGAGGCGAGTGATGGGTGCAAGTGTGGACAGTAAGTACGAGAGGTGAGTGTAAAGTGTTGGAAAAAGTTTCCTTACCTTTGCTTCTTTCTGCAAGCTTCAACCTTTGAGGATCCGGAGGTGCCGCATCTCAACGGCAGAGATGACAGAATGGCTGCTGCATTCTCAGATGTAGCAGCCATCTGCTTTCTGCTGAGGACAGGTTGGGTGATTGGGCAGAAGCATGGCAGGTGCAGTATAATGTGGATAAATGCAAGGTTATCCACTTTGGTGGCAAAAACAGGAAGCAGATTATTATCTGAATGGCAATAGATTGGGAGAAGGGGAAGTGCAATGAGACCTGGGTGTCCTTGTGCACCAGTCGCTGAAGGTAAGCATGCAGGTGTAGCAGGCGGTTAAGAAGGCAAATGGTATGTTGGCCTTCGTAGCGAGAGGGTTCAAGTACAGGAGCAAGGATGTCTTGCTACAGTTGTACAGGGCCTTGGTGAGACCACATCTTGAGTATGGTGTGCAGTTTTGGTTACCTTATCTGAGGAAGGACGTTCTTGCCATGGAGGGAGTGCAGTGAAGATTCACCAGACTGATACCTGTAAGATTCGCGAAATTTTCATTAAATAATCACGTAGGAAAGTAGGGTTAATAAAACAGCTTTATTGACCAAAAGAAGCTTTTACAGAGAAACCTTTGATAAAAGGGCACACAAAATGGCTGCCAGACCTCGTGACCAGCTTCTGGGACCATTTGAATTTCTGTTACTGCAAGCCAGACAGGCTTGTGGATTGAGGACATTAAAAGCCCGCGAAAACCAGTTTCGGGAAGCCGAAACTCATGGAACTGAGCATACATATTGATTAGATTATAAGTACAGGACAGATTTGGGTGACGGGATGAGACCCATCAAGAAATGGGTGGACAATTGAACGAACGCTTAAACCCATTACACTGTACAAAGAGAAGCCGTTTAACAGCCATCCAGGGCAATCTCCAGACCGATCAATATACAAACCAAGTTACGGTAACAAAGCAAAGACATTATCGGCCCAGGAAGGCCAGTTCAGCTATCACCGACTCCCGTTATGAAGACAAAACACCCCTGCAGAGAGTTCTGCCCGCGAAAATTATTACAAAGACAGGACTATGATTTGGCGGGAGATAAGCATGTTCCAAAAGGTGTAACTGTGGATTGAGTAAAGTCCATCAGTGAGTTCTCCATCGGTACGCTTCGGGACAGACTCCATCGGAACTAAGCAGCACTTCAGTTCGGAACGTGGTCGGTGTTCGGCCAGGCAAGGCCCGGCCACGACGGGAAGACGACGAGGGAGGCCCGGGTACTTTTGTCGGGAGATCATCGACGACCCAGGCCGGAGAAGAAGACCCTCAGGGCCCAGGTACTCCAATTCTGCTCCACCGTTGGAGAAATCAGACAGACAATTCTGACTGTATAAAGAGTCATCGGGAGATCATCGATGACCCAGGCCGGAGAAGAAGACACCCAGGGCCCGGTACTCCAGTTCGTCAACATCACATTGGCGAGCGCTCATCGCAGGAGAACCAAGAGGAAAACAAGCTGCGCCAGAAGCTTCCAAACCCACGTGACGACGGAAAGCTGCGTCGAAAGGCTGCAAAGCCTTTTTCGCAATTCTTAAAGTGGTGAGCATGAATCCCGAGTCCCTCAAATCGAAACTTAGTTAGGTCTAGGGGAGGGGGTTAAGGGTAATTGTAATGTGTTACCCCTTTTACGATGTGCCGTGTGTTCCCCATTTCTATAGAGTTAAGTTTATAGATGTGTGCATGCTTGTAGTTGCTTTAATCTGTGCATATGACATGTATTTTATAATGCTGCAAACTGTTCAATAAAGGCATCCATTTCGTGCCATTCGACCTGGTCTATTGAGTTTTTCTGCACTACAGCTCCCTGCACCTAAGTCCAAGGTCTAGAACCGTAGGGGCGAGTGGGTCGACCACTCACAGGTAATTATTGCAAGAAGCCTGGCAGGAGACCAGAGCAAGCAAGAGAAACCCCCCTACAGAGATGGCGACCGCGGCAGGACCTTGGCAGCAGGAATGTAGTGTTTTAGATCAAGGTCTGAATAAACGAAATGTGATGGATGAGAGAATAGCGGATTATGTTTTTGGGAAGGTAAACCTTACAAAACAGTGGATATCCGACCTATTAAGAGATAGGCGCCCGCTAGACGCAGCCATCAAGTGGACAGAAAGCAAAGAGCACAAAAGATCTGTAGAAAAAGCGGTCTGGCTGATGTGCTACAAGAAGCAAGTCCAGCTTTTGGACCAAGTCGTTGTAGCACAGACGGCCCAGATCAAAGGGTTACTAGCAGAAGTAGAGGAAAAGGTTGCGAGAGGAAAGAGACTGATTGCATCGCTCAACGCGCTGAATCAGGAACGCCACTCCATAACCACTCGCCATGAGACCAAGATAGATTACTTGGAGTGTCAGGTCACTGAGGCCAAGACCAGTGAAGGAAGAATAAGAGACAGGTGTGTCCGCCTAGCTCAGCAGGTAAAGGCACAGGAGGAGAGTATTCTGGGAGCTAGAGCAGCATACAAGATGGCCATCGAGGATAGGTCTGAGAACGCCGACCATAACGCTTGCCAAAGGGAGCTAGAGGACCTGAGAACGGCCCTAGCGAAGGCAAACGGCTTGGTGTGTCTCATAAACCCACCAGCGAGCCAACTACAGTTAGCCAGGGAATCCAAAAGACCGATTCCGCGAGAGGCAGTTGGGGTACCAACCACCGAGCCCTCGGCACCTCCCAGCTATGACAAGTCTTGGGTTGCGGGGGAGGAAACGGTGGAGTTAGTCGAAGAGATTCCTGAGGTAGAGCAACCCCAGGTAGTAGGGTCGAAGCCGGCACCGATGTGTCCCGCTCGACACCGGAGGCTCGGTCCGGACGAAGCCAATGGCGATGACGGACCCCTCGTGAATCAGATCGTAATGCCCCACAGCGCACAACAGCTAAGGGCAATGATAAGCCACATCCCAAAACTCTCCGAGTCAGGAGATCCCTCCGTCCATTTTAGGGACGTGGAGCAGACCGCAGCAGTTAATGACTGCGACGGGAGAGAGCAGTCCAGAATGCTGCTGTTCTCCCTGGACAGCTCGATCCTCCAGTGTCTCTCTGACGAGAGCAAGAGAGGGCACAAGGAGTATGAGGAGTTACGGGATAAGATCATGGAGGTTATGGGGGAAAATGATGGAAGTCCGTTCCTCCGATTGGATAGGACGGTACAGCTAGAGGGAGAGCCCCCACGGGTTTTCGCCGGAAGGTTGTGGCCAGTGTATCGGTGCAGCTGCCCGGGCGGGCCGGCCCGGGACGGGCTGGACGCTGGTCAAAGGGCTCATTGGCTCCGGTGCCTGGTCACCAATTGCTTGCCACAGGTGCGGGAGCAGGCCAAAACATGGTTTGACCCCAATAACCCCCGCTCCATGGAGGAGATAGTACTTGATCAGCTCACGATAGGTTACAGGAACAGCAGGAGTAAGGAAGTGCCTCCCCCGAAGGGAAAGGTGCATGAGGTGAGGCCTGCAGCTCCTGTTAAAAAGGAATGGCATCAGGAGGGGAATCGCCCTCCCCAAGCCACGAATAGTTGTTACGGGTGTGGGAAGGAAGGTCACTGGTGCCAGGACTGTAAAAATCCCTGGAAGGATTTAAAGGGAAAAGCTCCCTCAGCCCCAGCCCAAACGCCCATCCGGGAGAAAGGAGCCGATGTGCCGATCCATCCCGATGCGATCGAGTCAGTTTTAGAGGCAATGCGGTCTCTAATGACCTCGCAGGGGAAGGTGGCAGTCGCCAACGGCCCTGTTGCTCCCCCAGCCCCAACCGCAGCGCCCCAATGACTAAAGCCCGCGCAGCCCGTCTACCTGTGTCCGCTCCGATATGATGCGTGGAGAAGACCCCTTGTGGAGATGGAGGTAGAGAAGGAAAAGGGTAGTTACCTGTTGGATACATAGAAACATAGAGATAGGAACAGGAGTAGGCCATTCGGCCCTTCGAGCCTGCTCCGCCATTCAATGAGATCATGGCTGATCTTCGTCTGAGATCATAGCTGATCTTACCAGTTCAGTACCCCGTCCCCGCCTTTTCTCCGTAACCCTTAATCCCCTTAGCCTTCAGAAATATATCCAATTCTCTCTTGAAAATATTTATTGAATTAGCCTTCACAGCCCTCTGTGGCAGGGAATTCCACAGGCTCACCACTCTTTGAGTGAAGAAATTCTTCCTCATCTCTGTTTTAAATGATTTGCCCGCTATTTTTAGACTGTGGCCCCTGGTTCTGTGCTCCCCTGCCATTGGAAACATTCTCTCTGAATTCAGCCTGTCCAGGCCTGCCATAATTTTATATGTTTCGATGAGATCCCCTCTCAATCTTCTAAACTCCAGTGAGTACAAGCCCAAACTATTCAATCTCTCCACGTAGGTCATTCCCGCCATTCCAGGTATCAGCCTGGTGAATCGCCGCTGCACTCTTTCCATGGCAAGAACATCCTTCCGCAGATGGGGCGACCAAAACTGTACACAATACTCCAGATGCGGTCTCACCAGCACCTTGTACAGCTGTAGTAAGGTATCCCTATTCCTATACTCGAACCCCCTTGATATGAAGGCCAACATACCATTTGCCTTCTTAATCGCCTGTTGCACCTGCATGCTCTCCTTCAGTGACTGGTGCACAAGAACACCCAGGTCCCTCTGCACTTCCCCATCTCCCAATCTATTGCCATTTAGATAATAATCCACCCTCCTGTTTTTACCCCCAAAGTGGATAACCTCGCATTTATCCACATTATATTGCATCTGCCACGTATCCGCCCATTCCCCCAACCTGTCCAAATCGCACTGTAGCCTCCTGACATCCTCATCAGAGCCCACCCCTCCTCCTAGTTTAGTGTCGTCAGCGAATTTGGAAATATTGCATCCAATTCCCTGATCCAGATCATTTATATATATTGTGAACAGCTGGGGTCCCAGGACAGATCCTTGCGGCACCCCGCTGGTCACTGCCTGCCACTCCGAAAACGAGCCGTTTATTCCAACTCTCTGTTTTCTATCCGCCAGCCAGTTCTCTATCCACGTTAATACTTTGCCCCCAATCCCATGAGCCTTAATTTTGCATGATAATCTTTTGTGTGGAACCTTATCGAAGGCTTTCTGGAAGTCAAGGTACACCACATCCACTGGCTCTCCCCCATCTATTTTACCAGTTACTTCCTCAAAAAATTCCAGCAGATTAGTCAAACACGATTTACCCTTTGTAAATCCATGTTGACTCTGTCCGATCCTTTCCCCATTTGTCAAGTGCTCCGCTATTTTATCCTTAATAATGGACTCTAGCATTTTGCCCACAACCGATGTAAGGCTTACTGGTCTATAATTCCCTGCTTTCTCTCTACCCCCCTTTTTAAATATTGGGGTAACATTAGCTACCCTCCAATCCACGGGTACTGTTCCCGAGTCAATGGAGTTCCGGAAGATGATCCTTAGAGCATCTGCTATCTCCAGGGCCACCTCCTTAAGTACCCTAGGATGTAGTTTATCAGGCCCCGGGGATTTGTCGGCCTTCAGTCCCCTCAACTTACCCAACACCATATCCCTAGAGATACTAATTTCTGTCAGCTCCTCCCTCTCATTAGTCCCTATGTTTGCCGATATTCCTGGGAGGTTATTTGTGTCCTCCTTTGTGAATACAGAACCAAAGTATGAGTTTAATTGGTCTGCCATTTCCTTATTCTCCATTATATATTCTCCCGAATCGGACTGCAAGGGACCGACTTGGGATTTTACCAGTCTTTTCCTCCTGATATACCGATAAAAGCTTTTGCAGTCTGCCTTTATGTTTGCTGCAAGTTTACTTTCGTATTCTATTTTCCCCTTCCTGATTAATCCCTTTGTCCTCTTTTGCTGTATCCTGTACTGCCCCCAATCTTCCGGTCTGGTGCTTTTTTTTGCCAGTTGATATGCCCTTTTTTTTGATTTTATGCTGTCCCTAATTTCCCTCGTTATCCACGGTTGAGTCACCTTTTTAGGTTTATTTTTATGCCAAACCGGTATAAACATGTTCTGGAATTCTTCCATTCTATCTTTGAATGCTTGCCATTGTCTATCCACTGTCAATCCCCCCAGAAACACCACCCAATCAATCTTACCCAATTCCCGTCTCATACCCTCGTAATTCCCTTTATTTAAGTTCTGGACCTTAGTCTCTGATTCAATTTCCTCACTCTCCATCTTGACTGAGAGCTCGATCATATTATGATCGCTCTGACCCAAGGGGCCTCGTACAAGAAGATTGCTGATAAGTCCCTTCTCATTGCACAATACCCAGTCTAAAATGGCCTGATCTCGAGTCGGCTCCTCGACATATTGGTCCAGATAACCGTCCCGAAAACATTCCAGGAATTCCTCCTCCACAGAATTTTTACTAATTTGGGTAGTCCAATCAATATGTAAATTAAAGTCACCCATGATACGGGGGCATCATGTACCGTGATCCACACAGCTAAACCTTTTTCCTCACCTCTGTCTACCCAGGCTCCATTCTCATTAGCGGGTTTCACAGGCAAAGAACAGGCTGGCGCGTTCTCCATCCCGCTCTCCATTCATTTGGGAGCACTCCACACCACATGGACGTGTATCCTGATGAAGTGGAACGAGGGGGGTGGTAAAGGCATCCTCGGGTCTGATTTCTTGGTGGAACACGGGATCCTCGTGGACCTCAGGAATCACTGTCTCTGGGGAGCCGAGAATGGGTTAGGCAAGGTAGTCATGATCCCACAGAAGGGAGGAAAGGGGACCCTGTGCACCATGAAGCCGTCAGGAGGTTACAACCTCGAGCTTATGGTCGCGGACGTCCCAACGGACTTGCAAGCGTTTGTGTCAGACAATCTGACCGCGTTTGCCACCCACAAGCACGACTGTGGGAGGGTCACCGGGTTTGAGGTCAGCGTAGACGGGGACCCCATGATCCGACCCCAAAAGCAGTATAACTTCCCCAAAGAAGCAGAACCCGACATGGAGACAGCAATATCTTCATTGGTGCAGCAGGGCGTGTTGAGGCCAATAGCCACTCACGTGAACTCCCCATTATGGCCGGTAAGGAAGCCGGACAATTCATGGAGGGCCACGGTGGACTACAGAGTCCTCAACAGTAACATCCCAGCCTGCACACCCACGGTAGCAGCAGTTGCCGACCTAATAGGGAGTATTCCAGCATCCACGACCACGTTCACGGTGCTGGATATCTCGAACGGTTTTTGGTCCATTCCGTTGCAGCGGGAGGATCAGTACAAGTTTGCCTTTACTTTTAAAGGGCAACAGTACACTTGGAACTGCTTGCCGCAGGGTTTCCACAACAGCCCCAGCATTTTCCATCAGTGCATGGCAGGAAGTTTAAAGGAATTTAGCCAGCCCAATCAGATAGTGCAGTATGTGGATGACTTACTCCTGTTCACGGATTCAAGGGAGGAGCACGGCCCACTATTAGCCGAATTATTGGAGCTGCTGGAAAGGAAGGGTTTTAAAGTAAACCCAAAGAAAGCACGGATCGGCCAGCAGGAGGTGAAATTCCTGGGTCTGACCATCCGCGCTGGGGAAAGAGCCATAGATAAGGCTAGGCGGGAATCGGTGCAAGATTTGCCGATTCCTAACACAGTAAGGGGTGTGAGGTCCTTTTTGGGACTGACCGGGTACTGCAGAGACTTCATCGAGGACTATGCAGCCACAGCAGCCCCGCTACTCCGACTCTTACACAAGGGAGTCGAGTGGTCTTGGGACGAGGGTTGTCAGGCAGCATTCGAGAAGTTGAAAAGGGACCTGCAGACCGCGCCAGCCCTAGGGGCCATAGATGGGGGGGAGGAGTTTTTCCTGGAAGTAGCCGCCAGTGGAGACAGCCTGAGTGCCGTGCTGCTCCAGGAGCGACACGGCAAGCTGAGGCCGGTGGTCTACTCCTCCAGGGTGCTTACGGATGTGGAGAGGAGTTTTTCCAATTGCGAACGGCATCTCCTGGCCACGCATTGGGCTGTGAACAGATCAGCGATCTTCACAGGAACCTCTCCCATCACTCTCCTCACCCACCACACACCCACAAAGATGCTTCTGGTTGGAAGGATTAAGGATGGGACCGTAAGCAGCGCTCGGGTTGCGCGCTGGACCCTCCTCCTTTCCCAGATGGATCTCAAGGTTAACGGTCTTTGAGAGCCGAAGCTCGCAGCCAACATGGTATATCCCGGAACAGCCCATCGGGGTTCCGTCGAAGGGGTATGGGAGGTCAACATAGGTTTACGGGCCGGGATACACCCCACAGGCTGCGAGATCTACGTAGACGGTTCCAGCACGGTATCTGCTGGCGAACGACTCACAGGGTGTGGAGTTTATGACCCCGCGGCAAACATTGCCCTGGCGATTAGGCTCCCCAGCACTATGAGCGCACAGCAGGCTGAACTGTCCGCGGTGGCGTACGTGGTTACCCACCCCGAGATCTTCCCAACCCCATACACAATCTGCTCGGACAGCATGTTCACATACAATTCGTGTACAGAATACCTGGCCATTTGGTCTCGTCGCGGATATACCTCCACGGACGGACGACCTTTAACAGTTAAGCCCTTGCTGGAAAAGATCCTGGCAGCAGTGGGGGAGGAAGGGGAGGTGTTCATCCACAAGGTGAAGGCTCATTCCACCACAGAACCCCGCAGTCAGGGTAACCAGCAGGCGGATGCGCTAGCCAGGGAGGGTGCCCGCAACGGCATTTTCTGGGACCCCTATGGACCCGAACCCGTGGCAGCAATCCGAGGCAGGGAGGGGACTCCAGGGAACACAGGGGCGACACCGCCCCTAGACCTAAAGACCGTCCAAACCCTGGATCCCGCCCTGAAAACAGTCCTCAATGCAATTGCTGAGGGCAAGCAGGTAGAGGGTCCGTACAGTACGGCAGCCCTCTCCGTCAAGGAAGGCATGTTGTTCCGGGAGGAACAGTGGGTTGTGCCGCAGCAGCACCGAAGGGAATTCCTTCAACTGGCCCATGAGGGTCCAGGGGCAGGACACACCGGGCCTGAGGTTACCTGGCAACGGGTAGAGCAGGCGGGATGGTGGCCGGGACTTCGAGACGATGTCCGCGAGTTCTGTGCAAGCTGTCTTGTGTGCGCTGCAAACAACCCAGACCCCCAGAAAAGGAAGGTGCCCATGGGGCACATCAGGAAGGTAGAGGGACCATGGCAGTCGATACAGGTCAACTACATAGGGCCCCTACCCGCCGCCCAGGGAGGCTATAAGTACTGCCTTGTCCTGGTGGATGTGTTCACCAAGTGGGTAGAAGCCTTCCCATGTAGAACAGCTACGGCGCTGGATACTGCCAAGATCTTGGTCCGGGAAGTGTTCTCACGGTGGGGGCTCCCCCGGTTTGTTGAGTCCGACCGAGGGAGTCATTTCACCGGCCAAGTGATGCAGAACACCCTCATGCTCTTGGGCATTGAAGGGAAGTGGCACGTAGCGCACAATCCCCAGTCATCCGGGATTGTTGAACGCATGAACCGGACCCTCAAGGAAAAGCTGAGGAAAGAGGCAATGGGCTCGCCCCAGAAGTGGGCGGAGGTCCTGCCTCTAGTCCTCATGGGGATCCGGGCCAGCCAGTCCAAAAGTACGGGGCACTCCCCGCACGAGTTAATGACTGGGAGGATCATGTGAACACCCACCCATGTACTAGCCCCGGTGCTCACTGAGGGCCAGCTCCAAGAGGTGAATCGGGACAAGTTCGTCCAAACCCTTTTGGAGCGCCTGAAACAGGTTTATGAGCAAGCGGCTGGGAACATGGGGAGACAGCATCAGGGCAATCGACTGTTGCTAGAACCCCGTAAGAAGCAAGAGTGGGAAGTCGGAGACCAGGTCATGGTTAGGAACTATGCCCGAGTAGGGAGTCTAGAACCACTGTACATGGGGCCCTACAGCATTGTAGACAAGGCCAGCCCCATGGTGTACGCAGTGAAGGTGCCCCGACGTACTAAATGGTTTCACATTAACCAGTGTAAACTGTTTAAGCCAGGTGCACAAGGGCCAACAACAGGGGCCAGGTCTGAGGACAAAAATCCTCAGCCTGAGACAGGGTCACAGACCACACAGGCTGGAACTGCAGCCTGCGTGAGGGGAGGAGTCATCCCGTCGGAGTGGGAGGTCTCCCCGTTAGTTTGGGATTCGGACGAGGAAGAGCCCGAACAGCTTGACCCCGCCCCTGACCCGATCACGGAGGAGGAGGAGTCGGAGGACGAAGGTCTCGCCCCCGACTCGAGCTTGGGAGAGGTAGGGATTGGGGGCGGAGACTCACCACCTGTGGGGACAGGTGGGGTGGAGTCGGATGCCACGGATCCCAGCCCCAGGGGGGCGGAGCCTGAGGGAAGGGAGCCGGAGCCGGCAGCTGTGGTGGGACCACAGGCTGCGACGGTGAAGGTCCCGATCCCCGGTCCGTTAGCCCTGGGAGCCTCGCCCAAGGTGCCCCCTCGTAGGTCGGCTCGGACGCCTCAGCCCAGAAAGTTTTGGTCAGATCCTCCTTACTTCCCCCAACATCGATCCAGGGTAGCCCAGGAAAGACACGATTCCCGTTCAGCAGCGACAGGCTGCGGGGGATCAAAGCCGAAGGTCAGTGCAGCCCTGCCACAGGGAGCGTGGGCACGCTGCAGCCCTCAAAGGAATTAGGTAGGCCGCCCGAAGGAGGGCGGCGCTGCACATAAGTTTAGGTATGTTAAGTTTAGGAAATGATAAGTTTAGTTAAGTAATTTTAATGTTAGTTTAAGGTATGTAAAGTTTAAGATGATGGGGATGTTTTAAAAGGTAGTTTTTCGGAGTCTGCCCAGTATGTGTGTGTGTTTGGAAGCGGGGTCAAGCGACCCGAGCGTCCGTTTAATTAGGCCAGCACCTATTGGGAGCCTGGCTACATCATCTTATCAGTTACAGAAACCAGGAATACAATGGAGAGGATTCTCGTGGTGCTCGCGGCGATCGGGTGCGGGCTGGCCTACCGAGGCCGCACCAAGGACGTCGTCGTGTTCGGATGCTCCGGGGACACAGCCCCCATCGCGACGGATGGGACGGGGAAGCGAGAGGTTGAGGAAACCGCCACCTACTTCCACCAAGGGAGATGGCCAGGATGGCTGGGGTCGAATTCTACAGAATACTCCAGCAAATCCGGGTTTGCCTACCAAGAGACTTCGTTACTGTGCCCTCGGGTGAGGATCATTGCACCCAGAGTCAGCATTACCGTGGGAAAGAGGATCTGTTTGGTGTGTAATGGGAACGTACCACTAAGTAGATGGTGGTGGCTTCGAAAGCTGGGAAAGAATATGAAGAACTCTACAATCGAGTGGGAGCGACTGGGTAACAATACCCATCGGACAATTACGGGGACTCACGGACAAGTACGTGTGTGTTGGGACAAGTGGTGGGAACCAGATGAAGGGATATATGTCTGCATGTGGGGTTCGAAGTACGTTTGCCCCAAAGGCATATCCATCTTTTTCCAGAGGCAGTGGCAGGACGAAGGGAAAGGGATGAGGTGGGACGTCAGCACCCGGGCGTGCGGAGTCCCATTCACCCCGATTCCGGTAAACGCCACTGAACTCATCACCCGCCCACGCAAGCCCCTGCCCACGATTCCGGTAGCACTAACCCAGAAGGAAGGGTGCCCCACCACCACAAAGGGACCCGGGAACGGTTTAGTATTGGTACCCACCGGTCAGATGCTGTACCAAGGGGTACACTACGCGGTGGCCTCAGTGATTTTAAACCTCACTGAGGTACGATTGCCGGAGTGGTGTCCCAAGGAAACGGAGCAATTGTACCAGGTCCTGTTAACCAGGATGTTCAGACAATTTTATGAGTTTGACTTTGCCGACATCGACAAAGCCGAATTGTACACCACACCACAGGAAGTTTTGGATCGGGTAGGGAGGCAAAGAAGGGGTACTGTAAATGACATTTTCACTGCTTTTAGTACCGGGACGTCTGTTGTCAATGCTCTAGACAACATGGAGCTGCAGACACAGATTAATGGTCTAAAGGCCCAGTTAAGAAACATACTGACAAACGAAAATAATGTGGTAGGTTCTGAGCTACATGAGGACCAGGCCATGACACTACACTTAAAAGAAATAATCGCTGAGCTGGAGAAACACGCTAGAACGGTAAATGCACTCATTAGGGAGGATCGGAATGCGTCCGATCAGGCTGCACAGAACGAGGCCTGTGTGCTATACGGGGCGTGGTTACTGGGCGAGGGCCGCAGTAATCTGGAGGATTTAAAACAAGGTTTGGTCCCGTCCTGGATCAGCAATAAGCACTTGCAAGCGCTCCACCCTTTTGAGAACACATTAAGTCCGTGCCAGCTCAGACTAGCTGCAGAGGCGTACCCAGTCCCAGTGGACTGTGGACGCTCGAATCACACTATCATGGGAATAGTGGTGAGGATGCCGGTGTTGGGTCCCACAGCAAAACCCGCCCCGGTATACAGGGTGGAGAACATTGGAGTCATTCAGGGAGGTGCGCACATTCGTTACGCAGTGGTCCCGCCTTATGTCATCAGATGGGAGCGTACGATGACAGGCACCGACCTCTTGGGGTGTCGAAGCCGGGGAGCACACATCATCCTGTGTCCCCAGCACTTGAATGCCTTTTTAAAACCACAGTGCGGGTTCCGAGCCGCTAGCGCGAAGCCGGTAAATTGCACCATGGAGGCAATGGCAAAAGACCATGTGCCCCCGCAGGTGGCATATATCGGAGGTGGAACATACTGTGTTACCACTGCAGCGCCTCACTACCACCACGGACAGCACGGGTGGTGTCCGGTCAGTGACAGCAGTTTCTGTTTCAAACCCAGGGCTGAAGTTCAAGTGGCACAACAGCGAATTGTCCCCATTCCTGTACCTTCCACTGTTCACCTCACTGTAAAAGAGAATTTCACGGATTTGCAGCGATTCGTTGTGCATTTTGGTTATGTCATTCCCCCTCTCCCCAAACTCCTCACCAAGATTTTAAAAGCCGTAATAGTCTCACAGAAGCATTTTTACACACTAGAGCAGAAGACATTGGAGATAGGGAAAGACATATTAGACATAGTCACCCCACCATGGTGGGACCTGTTCACTAATATAGAGATCCCGCCCTGGATTAGAATAGCATCCCAAATCCTAGTAGTGTGTCAGGTTTTGATTGTAATATATTTACTGTTCGTGCATTGTAAGAGAGGCAAACGCCTCCAGAGGCACGAGAACACAGGAGAATGGAGAGAACGCTATGTACGAGTAGGTGAAGAGACCCCCGCTTAGGCTGCTATGTATTAAAGGATAAAGCGTCCCTCCACTCTTGGTTTTGGTTACTATATGATTTAAGTGTATGAATACGGTTGTGTTATAACCGTTGATCGGTTTTCTATTCTTGATTAACAAAATGTGTATGCAGGTGGTATAAGGGGTATTGGCCCCTTCACATCTGAAAGATGAATGTGTTATAGTTTGAGGTAGTACTGCCTATGGTTGTCCAACTGTACACAATGTAATTTTTCTGAAATGGGAACTGCATGTGTCGTGGGGGTCATAGATAGTTAATTACCAGGAATGTTTGGATGTGAGGAATCAGGGAAAATTTGCTCACCAAGGGTTATTGATACTTTAAGCAAGCTATCAGTATCACAGGAGGGACTGTAAGATTCGCGAAATTTTCATTAAATAATCACGTAGGAAAGTAGGGTTAATAAAACAGCTTTATTGACCAAAAGAAGCTTATACAGAGAAACCTTTGATAAAAGGGCACACAAAATGGCTGCCAGACCTCGTGACCAGCTTCTGGGACCATTTGAATTTCTGTTACTGCAAGCCAGACAGGCTTGTGGATTGAGGACATTAAAAGCCCGCGAAAACCAGTTTCGGGAAGCCGAAACTCATGGAACTGAGCATACATATTGATTAGATTATAAGTACAGGACAGATTTGGGTGACAGGATGAGACCCATCAAGAAATGGGCGGACAATTGAACGAATGCTTAAACCCATTACCCTGTACAAAGAGAAGCCATTTAACAGCCATCCAGGGCAATCTCCAGACCGATCAATATACAAACCAAGTTACGGTAACAAAGCAAAGACATTATCGGCCCAGGAAGGCCAGTTCAGCTATCACCGACTCCCGTTATGAAGACAAAACACCCCTGCAGAGAGTTCTGCCCGCCAAAATTATTACAAAGACAGGACCATGATTTGGCGGGAGATAAGCATGTTCCAAAAGGTATAACTGTGGATTGAGTAAAGTCCATCAGTGAGTTCTCCATCGGTACGCTTCGGGACAGACTCCATCGGAACTAAGCAGCACTTCAGTTCGGAACGTGGTCGGTGTTCGGCCAGGCAAGGCCCGGCCACGACGGGAAGACGACGAGGGAGGCCCGGGTACTTTTGTCGGGAGATCATCGACGACCCAGGCCGGAGAAGAAGACCCTCAGGGCCCAGGTACTCCAATTCTGCTCCACCGTTGGAGAAATCAGACAGACAATTCTGACTGTATAAAGAGTCATCGGGAGATCATCGATGACCCAGGCCGGAGAAGAAGACACCCAGGGCCCGGTACTCCAGTTCGTCAACATCACATTGGCGAGCGCTCATCGCAGGAGAACCAAGAGGAAAACAAGCTGCGCCAGAAGCTTCCAAACCCACGTGACGACGGAAAGCTGCGTCGAAAGGCTGCAAAGCCTTTTTCGCAATTCTTAAAGTGGTGAGCATGAATCCCGAGTCCCTCAAATCGAAACTTAGTTAGGTCTAGGGGAGGGGGTTAAGGGTAATTGTAATGTGTTACCCCTTTTACGATGTGCCGTGTGTTCCCCATTTCTATAGAGTTAAGTTTATAGATGTGTGCATGCTTGTAGTTGCTTTAATCTGTGCATATGACATGTATTTTATAATGCTGCAAACTGTTCAATAAAGGCATCCATTTCGTGCCATTCGACCTGGTCTATTGAGTTTTTCTGCTCTACAGCTCCCTGCACCTAAGTCCAAGGTCTAGAACCGTAGGGGCAAGTGGGTCGAACCACTCACAGGTAATTATTGCAAGAAGCCTGGCAGGAGACCAGAGCAAGCAAGAGAAACCCCCTACATACCTGGGATGGCAGGAATGATGTATGAGGAGAGATTGGGTCGATTGGGCTTATACTCACTGGAGTTTAGAAGAATGAGAGGGGATCTCATTGAAACTTAAAAAATTCTAACAGGACTAGACAGACTAGATGCAGGAAGGATGTTCCCGATGGCGGGGGAGTCCAGAACCAGGGGTCACAGTCTAAGGGTAAGGGGTAAGCCATTTAGGACTGAGATGAGGAGGAATTTCTTCACCCAGAGAGTGGTGAACCTGTGGAATTCTCTACCACAGAAGGCAGTTGAGGCCAATTCACTAAATATATTCAAGAAGGAGTTAGATATATTTCTTAAGGCTAAAGGGATCAAGGGATATGGGGAGAAGGCAGGGACAGGGTGCTGAGTTTGGATGATCAGCCATGATCTCATTAAATGGCGGAGCAGGCTCGAGGGGCCGAATGGCCTACTCCTGCTCCTATCTTCTATGTTTCTATGAGAGAGGTCTTAGTGAGCCTTTATGCAAGGGCTCACCTTAGAACAGAGATTGTCAGTGTTTGACAGCTTCTCAAAGCTGTCAAACACTGACAATTCATCTGTCAAACCTTTTTCAACAGATGAAGCATCATATACTGCCGTCATCTGTCACCGGCTTTCCCTTAATTGGCCGGTAAGCCCGCAGGGCGGGTTTAACAAGGCCAATCAAGGGAAAATAGCGTGGGTTCGTCAGACGTCACGGGGGGGGTGGGACTAGAACCCGGAAGGCAGCTGTCCAGCCCCCAACTCGTCTCGGCTGGCAAAATCCAGCCCAGACTGTGGATAGTACAGGCCATTGTACTGTGGATATCCAACCACTCCTGTGAGTGACTATCACTGCTGTACCCAAGAGAATATTGAAAGCAAAACCCTAAACTTGGTACAAGGACCATCCCTGGTTCTTGTATTTTTACATTCTTAGACGGATGGCTAGCGACACAAAGAGGATAAATGAAAGAGAGATTCTTTATCAACAATACACTTGTAGAGAGATACAGGTAATGACCAGGAGATGGGGCTGTCCCTCTGTCATCACAGTGTATTAGCCTTACAGTGTCAGTGATAAATTCAATACAATAGCAATATACTGCAGGTGCTGGAAATATGAAATAACAGCAGAAAGTGCTGGAAACACTCAGCAGGTCAGGCAGCATCGAGGAGAGAGAAACAGAGTCAATGTTTCCGGTCGAACCCTTCAAACTGGAAAAGGTTCGGGAAGAGAGATTTTTAAGCAGGGGCCGGGAGGAGGGGAGGAAAGAACAAAGGGAAGGTCCGTGATAGGGTGGAAGGCAGGAGAGATTGAGACAAAAGGGATGATGGTGCAAGGCAAAAGGAGAGGTAATGGGACAAGTTAAGGAACAAAAGATGGCTCTAGATGATGTGTGAATGATGATCGCAGCAACATTAACGGCTGCCATGTGAGGAAACAAGAAAAAAAATATATAAAGAAATACAGGGGCCGATTTATAGGCTGAAAAATTGGCCCCTGTATTTCTTTATATATTTTTTCCTCTTGTTTCCTCACATGGCAGTTGTTAATGTTGCTGCGATCATCATTCACACATCATCTCGAGCCATAAGCACAGGTGTCCTCAGCGATGAGCTTGCTCGGGTGGAAATAGATAGAAATTGGGTGACGGACATCACAGCCTCATTTAAACATGATTTACATACAGGGTGCAGTATTTGGGCGGGCACATCTGGCCGTTGACCTCACATCTGGCCATAAATATGGATGGGCGCTGTGAGGGATTTGGCGGCATACCTCACCAGCCTATGTTCCTCTTCCGCACCCCGAAAACTTTCCGAAATAGGGCCGTAAAACAGGAGAATCTCTGCCCAAATCGCTGCTTGCCTTGTAGAGAGCTAATGGCCAGGAGGTGGCACTGTGGTGACGTTGGATCTGAGTGAGTCACCCTCCCAGCGTCGGTGCCAGTGCTGGAGGCTCTCCCGGAGCTGTCTCCACTCACACTGCTCCTGCAGCCTGTGTGTGCCTCCCAACAATCGGCCTGCTTTCCCACACATTTATCATTCAGTACTTCCCTTCTTTTAATTCATTCCTTTCTCTCATTCTCTCTCTCTCTCAATCTGTCTCTCCTTTTCTTTCTCTCTCTTTCTCAATCTCTCTCTCCCTCTCATTCTCTCTCTCTCTCAATCTCTCTCTCCCTCTCATTCTCTCTCTCTCACTCTCTCCCACTCTCATTCTCTCTCTCTCTCTCTTTCATTCTCTCTCTCTCCTTCTCATTCTCTCTGTCTCTCATTTTCTCTCTCATTCTCTCTCTCCCTCTCAATCTCTCTCTCCCTCTCATTCTCTCACTCATTCTCTCTCTCTCTCTCATTCTATCTGCCTCTCTCTCTCTGTCTCACTGTTTCTCTCTTCCTTTAAACATAGAAACATAGAAGATAGGAACAGGAGTAGGCCATTCGGCCCCTCGAGCCTGCTCCGCCATTCAATGAGATCATGGCTGATCATCCAAATTCAGTACCCTGTCCCTGCCTTCTCCCCATATCCCTTGATCCCTTCAGCCTTAAGAAATATATCCAACTCTTTATTGAATATATTTAATGAACTGGCCTCCACCGCCCTCTGTGGCAGAGAATTCCACAGGTTCACCACACTCTGGGTGAAGAAATTCAGAATCACAGAATCACAGAAACCCCACAGTGCAGATAGAGGCCATTTCGGCCCATCGAGCCTGCACCGACACATATCCCACCCGATCCCCGTAACCCCTACACCAACACATATCCCACCCTATCCCTGTAACCCCACGTATTTAATCCCCCTAACACTAAGGGTCAATTTATCATAGCCAATCAACCTAACCCGCACATCTCCTCATTTCAGTCCTAAATGGCTTACCCCTTATCCTTAGACTGTGACCCCTGGTTCTGGACTCCCCGGCCATCAGAAACATCCTTCCTGCATCTAGTCTGTCCAGACCTGACAGAATTTTATAGGCTTCGATGAGATCCCCTCTCATTCTTCTAAACTCCAGTGAGTATAAGCCCAATCGACACAATCTCTCCTCATACGTTATTCCTGCCATCCCAGGTATCAGCCTGGTGAATCTTCGCTGCACTCCCTCCATGGCAAGAACATCCTTCCTCAGATAAGGCGACCAAAACTTTCTCTCTCTGTTACCTGTTTTTGGGGGAGGGGAGGCCCACAACCACCTTTTTTAACCATCTTTGTTTTTTATTCCCATCATTCATCTAATGTGACATTTAATTTCCATTTACTCTTTCCCATTCCTGTCCGAATTGTAGTGTATGTAACCGTTCCACCTTTAAGAGAACTATTTTAAGGGTTGCACTACTTTATCTTGGCTGCTGTATACTGTAATACCGGTGGTGACCACACCGGTATATAAGCGCTGTGTAATGCTTTATTGGGCAGTTCCGCCCTGGCCTTCAACCAGTAAAGACCTGTTAAAGTTTACTTGTGGTCTGTGTAGTAATTCTCAATATAACACACAGACTTAACAGTGGCGACGATTACGATCTTACCCTGCGGCAGAGATACATCCAAGGCAGTTTAACGGGCGTCGAGAGGAGGCATCCGCCCTCATCATTCTGCTGAGAGAAGACTCGGGTCTGCAGAGCAACGGAAGAATTCTAACACGAAGCCTTCCATCAGCAACAGGCAGTGATCATCCCTTCTATCACGGTAGTGGGTAAGCCGATCAGCGACGAGCAGCAAGTCGGCCACGTTGACTGTGAGTAGGGGAGAAAATAACAAAGAAAAAAAACGGAGGATATAAGGGCGGAGAACTCGACCACGGCCGGGGAAAAGAGCCGGACAGAAGTTGGGGCCAGAGGCACTGGGGCAGCGTAAGGCACGGAAGCCGCGGTGATAGCAAAGGCAGCCGGTGTGAGAGACCGAGCTACAAGCGGGCTGGGAGACGCAACAGCGTCGAGAGAGAGCTCGACCGCGACCGGTGAAAAAGGCCGGGCAGCTACCGAGGCCGCGAGGCGCAGCGACCGGGACAGCGTAAGGCGCGGGAGAAAATAGCGGGCTGGGAGACGCAACAGCGTCGAGAGAGAGCTCGACCGCGACCGGTGAAAAAGGCCGGGCAGCTACCGAGGCCGCGAGGCGCAGCGACCGGGTCTGCGTAAGGAGCGGGAGGAAATAAAAAACCGCGGAGAACTCAGCCGCAGCCGGGGGGGAAAGGACCGGACTGCAAGAGGGGCTGGGAGGCACGATTTGAAACCGCTGGGGGAGGGCGAACGCAGCAAATCGGCAATTGCCATTACAGCCAGCGGGGGAGAAAGGCAAACGCGGGAAGCCGCCATTTTCGGAGGCGGGGGAAGAAGACAAGCGCGGGAAACCGCCATTTTGTAAAAAGAAAAAAAAATAATAATTCTTTTGTTTCTCAAGAAGATCGCGAGGATGCCTAAGCGTGGTAACATCAACGATTTCGATCCCGATGTTGAAGATTGGGCCACGTATGTAGAACGCATAGAGATATATTGTAAGGCAAATAAAATATCAGATGAAGATAAAGCACTAACCTTACTAAACTCAATAGGTGCGAAGACATACGGGCTATTGAAGCATCTTCTATCACCAGCTAAACCGGCGGATCAGACTTTCGCTAATATTGTTGCTGTCCTGAAGAATCATTTGAACCCCACACCGCTGATGTTAGCGGAACGATTTAAATTTTATGCGAGAACGCAACTGAAAGAGGAAAGCAACGCGGAGTATGTAATTGAACTGCGCAAGCTAGCGAAATACTGTCAGTTTGGGGAAAGCCTGACAGAGGCACTGAGAGACAAATTCGTGTGTGGATTGTCGAAAGAAGGAACACAAAGGCGGTTGCTTGAAGAGAATGATCTTACACTTGATAAGGCTGTCACTATTGCAGCATCGCACGAAGCCGCAGCGAGAGGCACCGCGGAAATGCAGCTGAAGGCAGCGGTACTCAGCGTCGATCAAATGGCTTCGGGTACAACGAAATGTTATCGTTGTGGGAAGACAACACACGATCAGAACCAATGCTGGGTTAAAAACCAGGAATGTAGAAAATGTGGCAAGCTTGGTCACATAGCTAAAGTATGCCGGTCAGGAAAGAAGACCAGCAACAAAAAGTCACCACAGGAAAAGTGCAGAAAGGTACATAAGGTGGCTGAGAAGAGTTCGGATGAACAGAATTCGGATTCAGACTCCAACAGCAAGGAACTGGGTAGTCTGAGAATTCACAACGTGAGTAAGGAAGCTGACCGACAAACTATCTGGGTCACACTGCAGATAGCAGGAGTCCAAGTGAAGATGGAATTGGACACCGGATCGGCGTTGACGGTCATGAATAAGCAAGATTACAAAAAGTTATTCAAACATATTCCCCTACGGGATACGGAGATAGTATTGCAGACATACACGGGGCAAAAAGTATACCCCATCGGAAAGATAAAAGTCAAGGTGATGCACAAGGACAAAGAACACCAAGGAATGGACTTATATGTACTACCTGAGGGAGGTCCACCACTTCTGGGACGGGAGTGGATCAGGAAAATAAATATGGACTGGCACTCCCTAAACGCAATAACGGTAGATTCCGGAAAAAAAGATGTCAAACCTGAACGATTGTCCAGAATATTGGATGAGGCTAAAGAGGTGTTCCAACAGGGACTGGGAACACTGAGAGGAATTAAGGCAAAAATCAAGATTGCAGAACATGCAAACCCAAAATTTTTCAAAGCCAGACCGGTACCGTATGCGATACGACCTGCTGTGGAAGCTGAGCTGGAAGGGCTGGAACGTTCAGGAGTTCTGTCTAAGGTGGACTGGAGTGAGTGGGCCACGCCCATTGTTCCCGTCATGAAGCGTTCATCGAGTAACAAGCCAGGGGAACCGGGGAAGGTCCGCATCTGTGGAGACTTCAAGATCACAGTTAATCCGGTGCTTCACACGGTGCAATATCCGCTTCTGCGGATTGAGGATATCTTTGCTTCATTGTCTGGCGGGAAACGCTTCACCAAGATAGAACTGGCGCAAGCGTACTTACAGATGGAAGTTGAGGAAGAGTCGCGCCAGTATCTCACAATCAGCACGCACAGAGGCTTGTATCGATATAATAGACTGGTTTTTGGAGTGGCTTCGGCTCCGGCAATTTGGCAGAGGGCCATGGAGCAGGTATTACAGGGAATTCCAAGCACTCAATGTTACTTGGACGATACCCTGATTACAGGAGATGACGATGAGGAACACCTTGCAAATTTGAAACTGGTGCTCACCAGGTTGAAGGAATATGGCCTTCGAGTTAATCGTCAGAAATGTGAGTTCTTTCAGGAACGGATCTCGTACTGTGGTCATGTCATTGACCAGGAGGGGCTGCACAAGTCACCTGACAAGATCGAAGCGGTTGTGAAGGCTCCCGCTCCGGAAAATGTATCCCAGTTGAAATCGTTCCTAGGGTTGATTAACTATTACCATAAGTTTCTGCCAAATCTATCCACGGTGCTGCACCCGCTGAATGCTCTTTTGCAGAAAGAAGTACCATGGAAGTGGAGTGAGGACTGTAAGAAGGCTTTTCGCAAAAGCAAGACATTGATCACCTCAGAGGAAGTGTTGGCTCACTTCAACCCAACGCTACCTATTCGTTTAGCTTGTGATACTTCTCCTTATGATATTGGAGCAGTACTCTCACACAAGTTGCCAAATGGCTCGGAAAGGCCAGTCGCATTTGCATCCAGATCATTGACCTCCGCTGAGCGCAACTATGCTCAGATAGATAGGGAGGCTCTCAGCCTGGTGTGGGGAGTAAAGAAGTTTCATCATTACCTGCAGGGCCAGAAGTTTACACTGCTGACAGACCACCAGCCGTTGGTATCCATATTCAACCCTAAAAGGGCGTTTCCACTATGACAGCGCAAAGGCTACAGAGGTGGTCCCTTTTCCTAGGGGCACACCAGTATGACATAGAATACAAAGGATCAAAACAGCATGGGAATGCTGACGGTTTATCACGCCTACCGTTGCCAACGGTAGAAGAGGCGCCTACAGTGGACCCAGTGGAGATGTTCCACTCAACCATAGTGGAATGTCTACCAGTAACAAATTCTACGATCGAAAAGGAAACAAGAAATGACCCGACTCTCTCACGAGTCTACGATTTAACGGTGAAGGGATGGCCAGCACATGGCGAACCACTGTTGCCAGCATTTTCGCAAAGAAGAGAACAGCTGTCAGTGTGCCGAGAAACTTTGATGTGTGGATCCAGAGTGGTGATTCCACCCAAACTCCAGCAAAAAGTGCTAAAGGAGCTTCACGAGGGGCATCTGGGTGGAGTGAAAATGAAGAACCTAGCCAGAGCATTCGTGTGGTGGCCAGGTATCGATGGAGACATCGAAGAAATGACCAAGAGCTGTTTAGGATGCCAGAAGGTCCAAAACGCCCCACCACAAGCTCCTCTGCATCCATGGGAGTGGCCCTCATCTCCATGGCAAAGGGTACATATCGACTTTGCTGGTCCATTTATGGACTCAATGTTCTTAATCGCGGTGGATGCACACTCCAAGTGGCCGGAGGTAATAAAGATGTCCTCCACCACCACGGAAAAAACCATCACAGTATTAAGGACCATATTTGCCAGGAATGGGCTGCCGGAACAGATCTGTTCTGATAATGGACCGCAATTTGTGTCCGAAGAATTCAGGAAGTTCTTAAAAAACAATGGGGTTAAGCACTACACGTCCACCCATACCATCCCGCCACCAATGGATTAGCTGAAAGGTTTGTCCAGACCTTCAAGAAGGCCATAAAGGCCATGGGTAATGAAGACATAAATTTACAACATAAGGTAGATAACTTCTTGTTGGCGTACAGGAATGCTACACATGCGGTCACAAACCAAACTCCCGCCATGATGTTTTTCAATAGAAGACTAAGATGCCGGCTGGATTTGATCAAACCAAACATCAGAAGGGACGTAGAGAACCGGCAATTTCAAGGCATGAATGAAAGGCCAATTAGAACCTTCCAGATAGGTCAACAAGTTTTGGCCCGGGACTACCGTACCGAGAAATGGCAGCCTGGAACTATTTGCACACGACTAGGACCGCTGATGTATACCGTGGACATTGGTGAAAGCATAATAAAGCGCCATGCTGACCAGATTATAGCGTCATCCGAAAAGGGACAACCTACACCACAACTCTATACGCCTAATGATGAAGCAGAGATGCCCATAGTATCTACCTCCGATCCGGTGATACTGGAACCAGATGAACCCGACACTGACATTCAAGCCGAATCGACCTTGCCAAAAGAACCTATTACACCACCGAAAACTACTACACAACCGAGGCGTTATCCGGACCGAGTCAGGAAGCCTCCAGAGAGACTGAATCTGTGAACTGTTTTACATTAAGTTGTGTATATATGTTATGATGTTATGTTTAATGGGAAGATATACTGTTAACCTAAAAAGGGAGGATTGTAGTGTATGTAACCGTTCCACCTTTAAGAGAACTATTTTAAGGGTTGCACTACTTTATCTTGGCTGCTGTATACTGTAATACCGGTGGTGACCACACCGGTATATAAGCGCTGTGTAATGCTTTATTGGGCAGTTCCGCCCTGACCTTCAACCAGTAAAGACCTGTTAAAGTTTACTCTTGTGGTCTGTGTAGTAATTCTCAATATAACACACAGACTTAACACGAATGTTGACTATTAAATATTTATGCGAGAGGGGAGTAGTTGCTTCCTGTTCTGAAGTGTGTTTGTATATGGAGCAACGCTTGGTGTGAGAGAGAGAAACAGCAACAATGGAAATACAGATCTGCAGTAACAAGAAAGAAAGACTTACATTTATATAGCGCCTTTCACCACCTCAGGACGTGCCAAAGCGCTTTACAGCCAATTAAGTACTTTTGAAGTGTAGTCACTATTGTAGGAAACGCAGCAGCCAATTTGAGCACAGCAAGGTCCCACAAACAGTAATGAGGTAATGACCAGATAATCTGTTTCAATGATGTTGATTGAGGGATAAATGTTGCTCAGGACACTGGGGAGAATTCCCCTGCTCTTCTCCGAATAATGCCATGGGATCTTTTACGTCCACGAGAGGATTGGCAGGCAGGGCCTCGCTTTAACGTCTCATGCGAAAGATGGGCCCTCTGATAGTGCAGCACTCCCTCAGTACTGGAGTGTCAGCCTGGGTTTTGTGCTCAAGTCTCTGGAGAGAGACACTGTGCTGAGGGACCCTGGGCTGGTGGGTCCTGGGTTGATGGGCCCTGGGCTGGTGGGCCCTGGGTTGAGGGACCCTGGGCTGGTGGGCCCTGGGTTGAGGGACCCTGGGCTGGTGGGCCCTGGGTTGAGGGACCTTGGGCTGGTGGGCCCTGGGTTGAGGGACCCTGGGCTGGTGGGCCCTGGGCTGGTGGGCCCTGGGTTGAGGAACCCTGGGTTGAGGGACCCTGGGCTGGTGGGCCCTGGGTTGAGGGACCCTGGGCTGGTGGGCCCTGGGTTGAGGGACCCTGGGCTGGTGGGCCCTGGGCTGGTGGCCCTGGGTTGAGGAACCCTGGGTTGAGGGACCCTGGGCTAGTGAGCCCTGGGTTGAGGAATCCTGGATTGGTGGGCCCTGGGTTGGTGGGCCCTGGGCTGGTGGGCCCTGGGTTGAGGGACCCTGGGCTGGTGGCCCTGGGCTGGTGGGCCCTGGGTTGAGGAACCCTGGGTTGAGGGACCCTGGGCTGGTGGCCCTGGGTTGAGGAACCCTGGGTTGAGGGACCCTGGGCTAGTGGGCCCTAGGTTGAGGAATCCTGGGTTGGTGGGCCCTGGGTTGGTGGGCCCTGGGCTGGTGGGCCCTGGGTTGAGGAATCCTGGTTTGAGGAACCCTGGGTTGGTGGCCCTGGGATGAGGAACCCTGGGTTGAGGGACCCTGGGCTAGTGGGCCCTGGGTTGAGGAATCCTGGTTTGAGGGACCCTGGGTTGGTGGCCCTGGGTTGAGGAACCCTGGGTTGAGGGACCCTGGGCTAGTGGGCCCTAGGTTGAGGAATCCTGGGTTGGTGGGCCCTGGGTTGGTGGGCCCTGGGCTGGTGGGCCCTGGGTTGAGGAATCCTGGTTTGAGGAACCCTGGGTTGGTGGCCCTGGGTTGAGGAACCCTGGGTTGAGGGACCCTGGGCTAGTGGGCCCTGGGTTGAGGAATCCTGGTTTGAGGGACCCTGGGTTGGTGGCCCTGGGTTGAGGAACCCTGGGTTGAGGGACCCTGGGCTAGTGGGCCCTGGGTTGAGGAATCCTGGTTTGAGGGACCCTGGGTTGAGTGACCCTGGGTTGAGGGACAGAGGCAACATGGACTGAGACAGGACTTTCACAGGGATCAGGCAGACTGTGCCTCACCGGGGGCAGGGGTTCAGACAGCGTAGAGTGAGGAGCAGGAGAGCACAGCCACAGTAGGAAAAGAAACTGCTCCATTCCGTTCCATTGAGAAATTAAAACTTCACGGGAAAAGTGAGCCATCCGTGGCTAACTAAAGAAGTTAAGGATAGTATTAGATTAAAAGAAGAGGTTTATAATGTTGCGAAGAACAGTAGTAAGCCTAAGGATTGGGAGAGCTGTAGAAACCAGCAAAGGATGGCCAAAAAATTGAAAAAAAGGGAGAAAATAGAATGTGAGAGGAAACTAGCAAGAAATATAAAACAGATTGTAAGAGCTTCTACAAGTATGTAAAAAGGAAAGAGTAGCAAAAGTAAGCGTTGGTCCCTTAGAGGCTAAGACAGTTGAAATTATAATAGGGGAAAAGGAAATGGCAGAGATTTTAAACAAATATTTTGTATGTCTTTTCACAGCAGAAAACACAAAAAGTAACCAAAAATAGTGGGGAACCAAGGGGCTAATAAGCGTGAGGAACTTAAAGTAATTAAGATCAGTAGAGAAAAAGTACTTGAGAAACTAATGGGACTAAAAGCCAACAAATTGCCTGGACCTGACGGCCAACATCCTAGGGTTCTAAAAGAGGTGGCTGCAGAGATAGTGGATGCACTGGTTGTGATCTTCCAAAATCCCCTAGATTCTAGAATGTTCCCAGCAGATTGGAAGGTAGCAAATGTAACCCGGCTATTCAAAAAAGAAGGGAGAGAGAAAACCGGGAACGACAGGTCAGTGAGCCTGACATCAGTCATTGGGAAAATGCTGGAATCCATTGTTCAGGAAGTGGTAACAGGGCACTTAGAAAATTATAACATGATTAGGCAGAGTCAACATGGTTTATGAAAGGGGAATCGTGTTTAACAAATTTATTTGAGTTTTTTGAAGATGTAACTAACAGGGTAGATAAAGGCGAACGAGGGGATGTAGTATATTTGGATTTCCAAAAGGGATTCGATAGGAAGAATAGAAAAACAGAATATTTTTCAAATGGTGAGAAACTATTAAATGTTGGTGCTCAGGGAGATTTAGTACAAGAAACACGGAGAGTGAGCGTGCAGGGACAGCGAGCAATAAGGAAGGCAAAGGGCATGGTGGCCTTTATTGCAAGGGGGTTGGAGTATAAGAGTAAGGAAGTCTTGCTACAATTGTACAGGGCCTTGGTGAGACCACACCTGGAGCACTGGGCACAGTTTTGGTCTCCTTATCTAAGGAAGGATATACTTGCCTTGGAGGCGGTGCAACGAAGGTTCACTAGATTGATTCCTGGGATGAGAGGGCTGTCCTATGATGAGAGGTTGTGTAGATTGGGCCGATACTCTCTGGAGTTTAGAAGAATGAGAGGTGATCTCATTGAAACATACAAGATTCTGAGGGGGATTGACAGGGTAGATGCTGAGAGGTTGTTTCCCCTGGCTGGAGAGTCTAGAACTAGGGGTCACAGTCTCAGGATAAGGGGTCGGCCATTTAAGACTGAGATGAGGAGGAATTTCTTCACTCAGAGGGTTGTGAATCTTTGGAATTCTCTGCCCCAGAGGGCTGTGGAGGCTCAGTTGTTGAAAATATTCAAGGCTGAGATCGATAGATTTTTTGACTCTAGGGGAAGCAAGGGATATGGGGACAGAGCGGGAAAGTGGAGTTGAGGTCGAAGATCAGCCATGATCTTATTGAATGGCAGAGCAGGCTCGAGGGGCCGTATGGCCTACTCCTGCTCCTATTTCTTATGTTCTTATGTAGATCTCTGCCACTCACTGATTCACTTGGCGTGTGGATCACTGTCTCCACATGACGTAGAGTGTCTGATGCCCACCAAGGTGGATACTGGGGGTCAATTGGAGCTTTCAAGACTGAGGTCGATAGATTTTTATTGGATAAAGGGCATCAAGGGATATGGAACCAAGGTGGGTAAATGGAGCTGAGCTACAGATCAGCTGTGATCTAATTGAATGGCGGAGCAGGCCGGAGGGGCTGAATGGCCTCCTCCTCTTGCTATCTTCCTATCTAACAGCAGGAGATGCCCCAAATCTGTACATTGAGGCGGAACGAAAGCATGTTGTTTGCACTGAATGTTCCTCCCCTTTGTTATGCACTTTAACTATAAATAGAGCTTTGACCTTTTTAAAGGTTCATGACGGACAGCTTGATGGAGTGGCGTAGTGGGCGGTGTTTACCGTGCGTTGGAAATTTTCTGAAATCTTGTGGTTATGTTGTTTAGTTATTTATGCCAGTGACAGAAGGCTTCAGTTCTGTTATTGCACAGGACCTATTAAAGTGACCTATGAGTGTAATTGTTTATGGGATACATGTAATACTCATAACATTGGAAAGGCCATGTGCAAAATGACATTAAAGTCAGTGAAATCACCTCATGCCCCTGTTAGGCTGCAAACCCACTCTCAGTGGCGGTGTTCCCGTGGTGCCAGCCCAATGCCGGTGTTCCCGTGGTGCCTGCCCAGTGCCAGTGTTCCCGTGGTGCCAGCCCAGTGCCAGTGTTCCCGTGGTGCCAGCCCAGTGCCAGTGTTCCCGTGGTGCCTGCCCAGTGCCGGTGTTCCCATGGTGCCTGCCCAGTGCCGGTGTACCGTGGTGCCTGCCCAGTGCCAGTGTTCCCGTGGTGCCTGCCCAGTGCCGGTGTACCGTGGTGCCTGCCCAGTGCCAGTGTTCCCGTGGTGCCTGCCCAGTGCTGGTGTACCGTGGTGCCTGCCCAGTGCCAGTGTTCCTGTGATGCCTGCCCAATGCCGGTGTTCCTGTGATGCCAGCCCAATACCGGTTTTCCCATGGTGCCAGCCAGCCCAGTGCCGGTGATCCCGTGGTGCCTGCCCAGTACTGGTGTTCCCGTGGTGCCTGCCCAGTGGTGGTGTTCCCATGGTGCCAGCCAGCCCAGTGCCGGTGATCCCGTGGTGCCTGCCCAGTACTGGTGTTCCCGTGGTGCCTGCCCAGTACTGGTGTACCGTGGTGCCTGCCCAGTGCCGGTGATCCCGTGGTGCCTGCCCAGTGGTGGTGTTCCCGTGGTGCCTGCCCAGTGCTGGTGTTCCCGTGGTGCCTGCCCAGTACTGGTGTTCCCGTGGTGCCTGCCCAGTGCTGGTGTTCCCGTGGTGCCTGCCCAGTACTGGTGTTCCCGTGGTGCCTGCCCAGTACTGGTGTTCCCGTGGTGCCTGCCCAGTACTGGTGTTCCCGTGGTGCCTGCCCAGTACTGGTGTTCCCGTGGTGCCTGCCCAGTGGTGGTGTTCCCGTGGTGCCTGCCCAGTACTGGTGTTCCCGTGGTGCCTGCCCAGTACTGGTGTTCCCGTGGTGCCTGCCCAGTGGTGGTGTTCCCGTGGTGCCTGCCCAGTACTGGTGTTCCCGTGGTGCCTGCCCAGTACTGGTGTTCCCGTGGTGCCTGCCCAGTGGTGGTGTTCCCGTGGTGCCTGCCCAGTACTGGTGTTCCCGTGGTGCCAGCCCAGTGCATGCCTTGGCTGGGAGAAGGCCCTCAAAGCCCATTGTTGGTGGGCCCAAGACGCACCTGGTGAAATTTCCTCTTCACATAGGATCATCGTCTCCAATGTCATTGGTGCCAGGTGATTCACTGAGCTCATTGAGGACTGCAGGACCATGGGCTCGCCATTCTATAGGGAGTCTCTGATCTTATAGCGGTCTATAAGGTAAAAGGCCAATGGAGAAAATTCATTAAATTACAAGAGTAGAACAAAGAGACACAGATTCACAGGAACAGGAGGAGGCCATTCAGCCCCTCGATCCTGTTCTGCCATTCAGCCCCTCGATCCTGTTCTGCCATTCAGCCCCTCGATCCTGTTCTGCCATTCAGCCCCTCGATCCTGTTCTGCCATTCAATTAGATGGTGGCTAATCTGCACTTCAACTCCATTTACCCACCTTTAATCCATCTCCATTAATAATCTTACCCAACACAAATCTATTGATCTCATTCTTGAAAGCTCCAACTGTCCCCTAGAATTTACAACCTTTTGGGGGAGAGAGTTCCACACTTCCTCTACCCTTTATGTAAAAGAGTGCCACCGAACACCACCCCTGAACGGCCTGGCTCTAATTTTAAGATGATGCCCCCATGTTCTTGATTCCCCCATCAGAGGAAATAGTTTCTCTGTATCTATTCTAACAAATCCTTTTAACATTTTAAACACCTCAATCAGATCACCCCTCAATCTCCTCTACTCAAGGGAATACAAGCCAAGTTTACGCAACCTGTCCTCATAATTTAACTTGCTGAGCCCCAGTTCAAACTTTAGACCTGAGATCAGGAAGCTGTCCTTCACACACAGAGTGATCAACACTTGGATTGGACTCCCAGATAGAGTGGTGGAGGTGAAAACCCAGGAATCACTTTGGAAACAATTGGATGCAACAATGGGGGGAGTGTAGGGTCTCTCTCTGAATGGAGGAGTTAAGATGGGCCAAATGGCCTTCCTCCTCTGTAATCATCTTGTGAATCCCACCACTCTGAAGTTGCAGTGACATGTCACGTTGCTGATGGTTGACGTGGTGAAGGTGACGAGCTGATTAGTTCCTTCCAACAATGCACGTGTAACTTGCTTTACATAGAATTCACAGCTCAGAAACAGGCCATTCGGCCAAACTGATCTATTACAACAACTTGCATTTATATAACACCTTTAACACAGTAAAACGTCCCAAGTTGCTTCACAAAAGCATTGTCAATCAAAATTTGACACCGAGACAAAGAAGGAGATATCAGGACAGATGACCAAAAGCCTGGTTAAATGTAGGTTTTAAGGAGCAGCTTAAAGAAGGAGAGAGAGGCAGAGAGGTTTAGGGAGGGAATTCCAGAGCTCAGGGCCTCGACAACTGAAAGCACGGCCGCCAATGGTGGAGCGATTAAAATCGGGGATGTGCAAGAGGCCAGAATCGGAGGAGCGCAGATATCTCGGCGGGTTGTGGGGCTGGAGGAGGTCACAGAGCTAGGGAGGGGCGAGGCCATGGAGGGATTTGAAAACAAGGGTGAGAATTTTAAAATTGAGGCGTTGCCGGACCAGAAGCCAATGTAGGTCAGTGAGCACAGGGCTGATGGGTGAACGGGACTTAAGATCTTAAGAACTCAACTGCGCGTTAAGGTAGGGGCAGCAGATTTTTAGATGAACACAAGTTTAAGTAGGGTGTTTATATTACAAGTTTATATTACAAGTTTATATTACAAGTTTATGCTCCACACCAGCCTCCTCACACACATCTTCATCTCACCCTAGCTGCATAACCTTTTATTCCGTTCTCCCTCATGTGTTTATCAAGCTTCCCCTTAAATGTATCTGTGCTATTCACCTCAACTACCCCCTGTGGGAGCGAGTTCAACATTCTCACCACTCTCTGAGTAAAGAAGTTTCTCCTGAATTCCCTGTTGGATTTATTAGTGACTCTCTTATATTTATGGCCCCTAGTTCTGGTCTCACCCGCAAGTGGAAACATCTTCTCTATGTCTACCTTATCAAACCCTTTCATAATCTTACCTCTCAGCCTTCTCTTTTCTGGAGAAGAGCCCCTGCCTGTTCAGTCTTTCCTGATAACCTCTCAGTTCTGGTAAATCTTTTTTGCAGCCACTTGCATTTCTCTGCACAGCTGATTGGCTTTACGTTATCAGTCTCCAGTAACCGGCTGCAATGCCTCGTTGGATTAAGCTTCACGGTGGTTTTGACCTTTCCAGCCTGTGGTGGAAGAGGGCATGGATCGAACTGAAACTTGGGGAAAAACTCATTACCGTGCCCCTTTCATCATTGCTGGACCCCCATTTCATAGAGGTATTCGACGGCAGGCACCCAGTATATCAGAACTGCAGGAATTTCTATCTTAAAATTAAGCTTCGACTCATTTCAGGCAGAAACTTCTACTGCCACTGGTCCCACCAACCACAAAATACTGCAGGACACAGACTGCATGACAGTGACCATGTGTGGCAGTGACGGTGTGATGGTGAATGCGTGTAACAGTAATTCTGTGTGACGGTGACACTGCGTGATTGTGACAATAACACTGTGATGGTGACACTGCATGTTGGTGACTGTGCATGACAGTGGCTGCATATGATGGTGGCTGTGTGTGACAGTGGCTGCGTGTGACAGCAGCTGCATGTGACAGCGGCTGCGGGTGACGGTGACTGCATGACAGTGACTGCGTGTGGCGGTGGCTGTGTGTGATGGTGGCTGCGTGTGACAGTGGCTGTGTGTGACAGTGTCTGCGTGTGACGATGGCTGTATGACAGTGGCTGCGTGTGACGGTGGCTGCGTGTGACAGTGGCTGTGTGTGACGGTGGCTGCGTGTGATGGTGGCTGTGTGTGACAGTGGCTGTGTGTGACAGTGGTTGCGTGTGACAGTGGCTGTGTGTGATGGTGACTGCGTGTGATGATGGCTGCGTCTGACAGTGTCTGCGTGTGACAGTGGCTGCATGTGACAGTGGCTGAATGTGACAATGGCTGAGTGTGACGGCGGTGACTGTGCATGACAGTGGCTGCATATGATGGTGGCTGCGTGTGACAGTGGCTGCGTGTGACAGCAGCTGCATGTGACCGGCTGCGGGTGACGGTGACTGCATGACAGTGACTGCGTGTGGCGGTGGCTGTGTGTGATGGTGGCTGCGTGTGACAGTGGCTGTGTGTGACAGTGTCTGCGTGTGACGATGGCTGTATGACAGTGGCTGCGTGTGACGGTGGCTGCGTGTGACAGTGGCTATGTGTGACGGTGGCTGCGTGTGATGGTGGCTGTGTGTGACAGTGGCTGTGTGTGACAGTGGTTGCGTGTGACAGTGGCTGTGTGTGATGGTGACTGCGTGTGATGATGGCTGCGTCTGACAGTGTCTGCGTGTGGCAGTGGCTGCATGTGACAGTGGCTGAATGTGACAATAGCTGAGTGTGACGGCGGTGACTGTGCATGATAGCGGCTGCGTGTGACAGTGTCTGAATGTGACATGGCTGCGGGTGACAGTGGCTGCATGTGATAGTGTCTGCGTGTGACAGTGTCTGTGTGTGACAATGGCTGTGTGTGACAGTGTCTGTGTGTGACAGTGTCTATGTGTGGCAGTGGCTGCGTGTGACAGTGGCTGAGTGTGACGGTGACTGTGTGTGATAGTGGCTGCGTGTCTCAGTGCCTGTGTGTGACAGTGACAGTGCATGTGATAGTGGCTGTGTGTGATGGGTGACTGTGCAAGATAGTGACTGTGCGTGACAGTGTCTGCGTGTGACAGTGACAGTGCGTGTGATGGTGGCTGTGTGTGACAGTGTCTGCGTGTGACAGTGGCTGAGTGTGATGGTGACTGTGCATGATAGTGGCTGTGTGTGAGTGTCTGAATGTGACATGGCTGCGTGTGACAGTGGCTGTGTGTGACATTGACAGTGCATGACAGTCTGCGTGTGACAATGGCTGTGTGTGATGGTGACAGTACATGATAGTGGCTGCGTGTGACAGTGGCTGTGTGTGACAGTGGCTGCGTGTGACAGTGACAGTGTCTGCATGTGACAGTGACAGTGCGTGATAGTGCCTGCGTGTGACAGTGTCTGCATGTGATGATAGCTGTGTGTGACAGTGACAATGCGTGATAGTGGCTGCGTGTGACAGAGACTGTGTGTGACAGTGGCTGCGTGTGACATTGACAGTGTCTGCGTGTGACAGTGGTTGCATGTGACAGTGACAGTGCATGATTGTGTCCGTCTATGACAGTGGCTGTGTGTGACGGTGGCTGTGACAGTGTGTGACAGTAGCTGCCTGTGACGGTGGCTGTGACAGTGTGTGACAGTGGCTGCTTGTGACAGTGGCTGCGTGTGACAGTGGCTGCATGTGACAGTGGCTGTGACAGTGGCTGCGTGTCACGGTGGCAGTGCGTGATCTTTCATTGGGCCTGCAGTGTTTGATGGGCTGGTTGCCTCCGTATCTAGTTATAAAGCAGCTTGGTCCTTGTGTGTTCGTGTCTGACAAAACTATTTGATTTGTTGGCAAGCTGACAAATGTCGCTGCCACCATCAGCACGCTCTCACCTTTCCTGCTAAAAATGCAAGCAGCGTCACATCTCCTATGCTGTTTGAGCCTCCGATCGGGACACACTATACCCTGGAGATCTCGAACATATTAACTCCGTTTCCATAGTTATTCTCATTTAGTTTCTCCCCTGCTCTCCTAAAGGTGCTGACTCACGCGCAGGTACAGGTCTCCAGCACCTCAACCAAGGGGTCATCCTACATGTCTGAGCCAACACAGTGGCAGCAGGCTATTCAACCAAGGGGGCTGCATCATTCAGCTCAATGCTGTACTCACCTGACAGCCACACGCCAGGGGCTCGCTGGATGGTGATCAGGTGCGAGGATCCCGGCTGATTGCTTTCCCTTCCCCTCACTAATCTGGGGCACTGAGGCCAATTACAGTCTTGTACCCCGAGCTGAACTTAGCCCACTCAGAATAGACCAGGAATCGAGCCTGGGATCTTCCTGGGGTGCGGGGAGTGAGCAGGAGAGTGGGACGACAGCAGACAATTCACATGGAGCAAGACACCAGCGCGGGTGGTCTGTTCCTGTGCTGTAAGAGTCGCGGACTCTCGGACCCCTGGTCTGCGTGACTCAGTATTGCACAGCACTGCATTTACTCTCAGCCATTGGCCAAGTCTCAGTTTTGGGATCAATACCAAAGTTTTCCTCCGTGAGGATTTTCCTTATAATTCAGTGTTCTGGGATTTATCTTTTCATCGAATCTTGCCACGTTTCATACAACAGTGGCTAAATTTCAAAAGTACTTCATTGGCTGTAAAGCACTTTGGTGCTGAAAGGCGCTACAGAAATGCAAGTCTTTCTTTTTACATCTACGTGTGTTTTTATTTTTTTTATTAATTACTTTCTTCCCCTATCTCCTGAAGGTGCTCATTTTTGGTAGGGTACTGTTCTATGCGAGCCAGCCATTCTTCATATGTGACTCCAGGCCCCAGCAGGCCATTTAACCGTGGAGGGAATCAAATAGTCAAGGCCACTTCTGTGCTCACCCAAAGGCCACACTTTCCAATAGGAGCCTCGGTTAACAACCAAAACCAGGAATGCTGGCCAATCTTCTGCTTCTTCGCCCAGAGGCGCTGAGGCTACCTGGATTACAGAATCATAGAATGATACAGCACAGAAGGAGGCCTTTCGGCCCATCATGCCTGTGCCGGCTCTCTGAAAGAACTATCCAGTTAGACCCACTCTCAAGCTCCTTCCCCATAGCCCTGCAATTTTCTCCCTTTCAAGTATTTATCCAATTCCCTCTTGGGCTGAATGAAAAAAAAACGCCTCAAAAACTTCCCACAGAGCTGGGGGAGAAATCCTCGCTGGCTCTCCGGTCATTTTCCAGATGACATTTGAACTTGTATTTTCTCGATTTGAAATCTGCCTTCAGTGTTGGAGTTTATGGAATCTCGGCTTCACCGACACCCCAACACGGCAGCTGTGGGAGCAGAGGAGCTCGAGCAGGCAGCAGTGACGTGACCATCTAAGAGGAGACATTTCTTTAAACAGCGAGTTGTTGCGATCTGGAATGCGCTGCCTGAAAGGGCGGTGGGAGCAGATTCAATAGGAACTTTCAAAATGGAGTTGGATAAATACTTGAAAGGGAAACATTTGCTGGGCTACGGGGAAAGAGCGGGGGAGTGGGACTAATTGGATCGCTCTTTCAAAGAGCCGGCGCAGGCACGATGGGCTGAATGGCCTCCGTCTTTGCTGTGTGCTTCTGTCTGTCTCCTTGGTGACACTGATATCAGTCAGTACATTTGACACCATCACCCAGCACTGCCCTTTGTGACGTACTGACTGGCGTCACAATCAATGTGGCATTTATTCTGATTGTACGGAAACTCGCAGTGTTAAGGCTCTCTCCCTCCACACCCTGATCGACCAATGGTCGCATTGTTCCTTCACGTAACATAATCGCATTTGTCAGTGCATACAGGACTGGTGAACAAAGGACTGATTTAAACAAGATGTAAGTAGCTCCACTGATGGACATTACCACTGATGTATGGGAGAGAGAAACAGAGCCTCAGAACCATACCCTTCACAGTAGCAAAGTCTGTATTACATCAACCAGCGTGCGTAAAACTATTTTCTCAGAAAGTCGTTCAAGCCCCATTCCAGAGACTAAAGCTCATAATCCAGGCTGACACTCCAGTGCAGTACTGAGGGAGTGCTGCCCTGTCGGAGGTCCCGTCTTTCGGATGAGACGTTAAACCGAGGCCCTGTCTGCTCTCTCAGGTGGACGTAAAAGATCCTATGGCACTATTTCGAAGAAGAGCAGGGAAGTTCTCCCTGGTGTCCTGGACAATATTTATCCCTCGATCAACATCACTAAAACAGATTATCTGGCTATTTATCTCATTGCTGTTTGTGGGAGCTTGCTGTGCACAAATTGGTTGCTGCGTTTCCTACATTACAACAGTGACTACACTTGAAAAGTACTTCATTGGCTGTGAAGCGCTTTGGGACATCTTGAGGTCATGAAAGGCGCTCAATAATTGCAAATTCTTCTTTTTATCTCAGGGTTGGATTCCCAATTTAAGGATTGAATGGACATCAATCACATTTAAAATAATTGTTTCCTGACAGACAAGAATGAGATTTTGGCATCCTCAAAGAAACAACAATGGAGGGCTGGTCATGAGTAAAATGAGATAGTTCTCCAGCCTGGAGGAGTAACGGGACTGTAGATCAGTAGAAAATCACCAACAGGCCCCAGGTGTATCAATGGCGACACTGTTTTAGCCACATGTACTAATTTAGTAGAAAACGCCTCACTCACACACTATAGCTAAATGTACCTCAGACGTGCATATTTACAAAACTAAACATCTACCAGCATTCAGTAACCAAGGAGGTAAAACACTCAACACTCAATAAACACTCGCACTCTCTGCTTTATCTATTTTACCAACAAACGCACAAACAAGGTTAAAGTTCACATATGAAGATTGCGATCACAGGCCCAATGACAGTGGCTATCACTCATTTCTTAATTTACTAATCAGACGTGCAATTAGGGACATCTGAATTTCCAATCAGCCACATCTGGATGCCCAATTATCCACATCTGGATGCCCAATTATCCACACATGGCTAATGTATTGGACAGCAGGAGGGCAGTTAACAGTAACAGATGGAATAGTGCACAAAGTGAGCAGAATTGTAATGCTGGAAAACTTATGCCAAGAAGTCACTTGAACAGCTGTAAGTCCAGTTGTTGCAACAGCTGTGATTCCAGTCACTGGCGCGTACGTTGATTGTGGATTGAGTGATGCCTACCCACTCAAGCCCTGTATTCCCGCCACGATTAACTACTTTGAGTTATATTCTCGTTTAGCTATACGGCCAGTGCGAAAGGTGTGAGTCAGCTATCTGGAAATTGTACACAATTCATATCGATAGCGGGGAAATGTTTGGGCTTGTTATATAGGATACTATCTGTACTTATCTAGGAGTGCTACTCAATAAACCATGGGACTGCACCCTCTAATCCAAAGGACACAGGTATAATTGCACACATATCGTGGGAATCACTCTCGGCAATGGCGTGGAGGCCTGGTGATGTCATGAGTTTGGGCGTGATGTGATCACAAAAGGATTAAAGCCGGAGTTTAAGGACATACTGTGTGCAAAATAAGAAGACTAACAAAAACATTTAGCGTGAGCTTTAGAAGGAGGATTGTAACACTGACATTTACACACCATTAACTGAATAGGTCATTGTGTGACTCAGGAATTAGCTGGAGTAACTCCCATAGCACTGACATTATCAGAGATGTTGTGATTGTGGGATCGTGACATTTGCTTGCGACATCATCGCGAGGTCAGAAGCCTTGTCCACTGTTAGTTGCTGGATTTATTTTAAGAACACTAATCCCAGCCTTCTGATTAAACACATTTTCCTATTCATTCCAATGCTCCCTCCCAATAATTCCCCTCCGCTCCTGTAAACAACTGACTCATGCCCGGGTACAGCCAGCCAGCCACCCACGAGAGCTTGTCCACACGTGAGCCTTGGTGCTGCGCTGTTTGCAGGACTCGAGGGGGCCCTTTTCAGTCCAGCCCAGCTGCTGAGAGCTGGAGCGGGAGGCACTGTGCACCGCTTAGATTTTTAAAAAGATATTCTGAACAGAATGACATTTGCTGATAACATCTCTGGAGGAACTGGCTTTTAAGAAATTGTTAACTCAGTGGGCAAGGGGACCAGACTACCCACAAACACTGAGGAGCTGCAGCAAAACTATAGCACTGAAAGAACAAAGGAAGACGTAGGAACATGATTAGGCCATTTGGCCCCTCGAGCCTGTTCCGCCATTCAATGCAACGCAAATTCATCAGAATGATTCCGGGCTAAACGGGTTAAATTATGAGGACAGGTTGCGCAGACTAGGCTTGTACTCCCTGGAGTTTGGAAGACTAAGATCCAAGAGAAGTGTTTAAGATTAAAGGATTTGATAGGGTAGCTAGAGATAGAGAGAATCTATTTCCTCTGGTGGGGGGAGTCCAGAACAAGGGGGCATAAACATAAAATGAGAGCCAGGCTGTTCAGGGGTGATGTCAGGAAGCACTTCTTCACACAAAGGTTAGTGCAAATCAGGAACACTCTCCCCAAAAAGCTGTCAAGGCTGGGGGTCAATTGACAATTTCAAAATTGAGATTGATAGATTTTTGTTAGGCGAGGGTATTAAGAGACACAGAACCAAGGTGGGTGGACGGAGTTAGGATACAGATCAGCCATGATCTAATTCAATGGCAGAACAGGCTCGAGGGGCTGAATGGCCTCCTCCTGTTCCTATGTTCCAAAGGGAATTCCCAAAGGAATGTCCATTGTGTCCTATGGTGACTGCCCATAGGACGAGGGAAATACCCTGGAATGGTAGGTGCAGAAAAACAAACTAAAATTTGCATTAAACTGGGATCTGGCCTGAAATTCAATGAAACCCCCAGAAAGGCACCGATAAACACTCGGAAAAACCTGCTGCGTCCTCATTAAGTGCAATCGTGAGGGACAGAGAATAAGATTTTGGCACACAGTGTATGAGCAATTTAAGACACGGCCTGTGGGGAGTGTAGCATGGTCTGGAGGAACAGGTGACTTTGGACAGATTCCCACAGCTCTCCGCCACTGGGTCTGTTGTTGACTAATGATTGCTATTCCGATTCAACAACTCCATTTTTATTGTATCATGGACTCCCAGGATTGAAGTGGCAAGCAACATGGAGCTCAGTCACACTCGTGGACAGAGGGGAGGTGTTCAGCAAAGCGGTCTCCCCGACTGCATTGTGGACCCACCGCCTCCCTCCACTGATCTAGAGCTGATGTCAGGACGTTCTTCAGCCACCAGCACCTGGACTGGGCTTTGACCTGGGGCAGTGGAGGGAATGCAGCAATCCCTTTCATTAACTTGGGCTGGGGGAAACAAAGGAGGCTCATGCTGGGGTGTGGAGTTTCAGGCACCTTGCAACATCAAGCACACCCGGTCAGATACAGAACACACAGCTGGACAACATTGCTGCCTCTACTCTGCCCCGACACTGTGCCTCAGCCCCAACAATGTGCCTCAGCCCCAGTATCAGAAGATGACGCTTCCGCTTTGCACAGTCACCCTGTGGCTTCTGACCGAGACTGACCACTTGATGCTCAGTTAGGAAGCCACAACACCTCAGTCCAAACTGAAACTGCCCAAATTAATTTTCCACAGGCCCTTTACAGAAATAAAAGTTAGACTTGCATTTGTACAGCGCCTTTCACAAGCACAAGACATCCCAATGAAGTGCTTTTTTGAAGTGTCGGCACTGTTGTAATGTAGGAAAGGTAGCAGCGAATTTGCGCACAGCAAGCTCCCACAAACAGTAATGTGATGGCGACCAGATCATCTGTTTTACTAATGTTGATTGAGGGATAAATGCTGCCCAGGACACCGGGGAGAATTTCCTGCTCTTCTTTGAATAGTGCCACGGGATCTCTTACATCCCCATCCGAGAGGGCAGACGGGGCCTGAATGGTGCACCTCTGGCAGTGCAGCACTCCCTCAGCAGTGCGCTGAAACCAGCAGCGAGAGGAGACTCTCATTCCATTAGTCTGACATCAAAGCCAGGCCACAAAAGTGAAATCCAAGCGTGTAATTTACAGCAACGCCCAGTCCCACAGCAAACTCAATAACATCCACACTCAGATACTGCAGGAATTGTGCTGGGATTCCGCAGTTAGAGAGAGTGCAGGTGGGGAATGTTGTGTATGTAATATGTGTGCTACTTTGAACCTATGGACAGGACTGCACTACTTGTTGGGCGTAGTGATACGCAGTACCACTCCTGGCCATAGGGGTATAAATAGTACTGTGGGTACTGATCTCCCCTCAGTTCCCGCCTGTGGGCATGAAGTAAAGACCTACGTATAGTCCCTACCTCCAACCAGTAAAGACCTGTTTTATTGTTACTGATTAAGTCTGAGTATTAATTACTTGAACAACTCACAGATTTAACACTGGCGACGAGTCTGATTCGGACCCTGCGGCAGTCACTCCACGGCAGCTTCGTCCACAGCCAGGACGTTGCAGAGAGGTTTCCACCCTCTCCACCCCACTGGAAGACATCCTGACCTCGGAGCCTCCATCGGCGACCGTCAGCTTCTTCTCCAGCTTGGTGGTGGGTAAGCCGTTGTCTGAGCCGGGCAGCGACGCGACAGGCAGTCGACCGCGTTGGCTGCACGAACGGGGCTGGGGGAGCTGGAGGAATAGGGCGCGAGAGCCGCTTCGAGCGGGAGGCGTTTCAACAGAGCGATCGCATCTCCTGATAAGAGCCGAGAGCCGCTTCGCGATCCAGCGATCGCATCCGCTGATAAGGGCCGCACTCGGGCGATCGCGGCGAAGATAAGGGCCGCACTCGGGGGCTGAAGGGAGACGGCGTTGGGGGACGGGTGAAGACCGCCAAGCGCGGGAAAACCGCCATTTTGTGGGCGGAGGACGACGGCAAGAGCGGGAAGCCGCCATCTTCGATAGCAGTAAAAAAAAAAAAAAAAAAATCTGAGAAATTGCAAATCTACAATGCCTAAACACGGGAATATTAGCACCTTTGATAGTGACCTCGAAGATTGGGCCATATATGTTGAAAGAGTAAAAAATTATTGTAAGGCTAATAAAATTCGTGACCAAGATAAAGCTCTAACATTATTAAATTTAATGGGTGCGAAGACATACGGGCAATTGAAACACCTGTTATCACCAGATGAACCGGCGGATAAGACGTTCGATGAGATTGTTACTGTCCTGAAAGATCATCTAAACCCCACGCCGCTGATGCTAGCGGAACAATTTAAATTTTACGACAGAAGGCAGCTACAGCATGAAAGCAATGCTGAATATTTGCTGGAATTGCGTAAATTAGCGAAATATTGCCAGTTTGGAACGGGACTGACAGAGGCACTTCGAGACAAATTTGTGTGTGGTTTATTTAAACAGGATACACAAAAGCGACTGCTCGAGGAGAATGAGCTGACGCTTGAGAAGGTGGTCACTATGGCAGCAGCACACGAAGCCGCAGCGAGAGGCACGGCAGTAATGCAGCTACGGTCACTGGAGCTCAGTGCACACAAATTGGGTGTGAGTTCTGGCAAATGTTATCGTTGTGGAAAGACAACGCATGATCAGAACCAGTGTTGGTTTAAAAACCAAGAATGTAGAACTTGTGGTAGGCTTGGACATATAGCTAGAGTATGCAGGTCAGCGAAGAAGACCAGCAACAAGAAGTCACCGCAAGGAAAATACGCAAAGGTACACAAGGTGACCGAACAGGAGTCCGATTCAGACGCTAGCAGTAATGAACTGGCTAGCTTAAGAGTACTCAACGCTGGTAAGGGTGCAGACCTCCAGACAATTTGGGTCACTCTTCAGATAGAAGGAGTCCAAGTAAAACTGGAATTGGACACTGGATCGGCATTGACGGTCATAAATAAGAAAGATTACGGAAAGTTATTCCAACATATTCCCCTACAGGATACGGGGATTATATTGGAAACATACACGGGGCAAAGAGTGTACCCCATCGGGAAAATAGAGGTTGCAGTGGTCCACAAGGGCGAAGACAGTCAAATAATGGACTTATATGTGATATCTGAAGGAGGTCCTCCACTACTAGGACGGGAGTGGATTAGGAAAATGAATATGGACTGGCATTTCCTACAAACAATAACGAGTGAGAACTCGGTGAAGATAGTCGGCCCAGACTCTGGAACGGATGATGGTAAGCCCAACTCAGGTGCAAAAGACAAAGTTTCAGCACAGAATTCCACTGAGCAACAACAACATAGTTTAACTGTGGATTCTGAGTCTGGCAAGTCTACTGATGTGCCCATTTCTGAGGGACACCGGGCTCGAACTCAACTCCATTTCAAACTACAACAGCAATTAGAACAAATGCTTCGCCGTTGTGAGCAAGAGTTGAATGCAACGAAAGAGTTCTTTGATATAGAGTTGGAGAATCTGGAAAGACAACAGAAGCAGCTGATGGAGAAAATGGAACAGGAGCACACAAAACGTCTGATGTCAGAGGAGTTAACGGTCAGCCAACTCTTGCATATGCTGAAGGACAGGACTCTGAAACGGGAAAAACTTGAACACGAACTTCAATATTCAAACGAAAGGGGTTCGGAGCTCTCAAAGGTTATTGGAAGAGCTGAGGTGGCAACACAGACTGAGATGACTGCAACAGAGCAGCCCTTGGATGCCAAAAGTACGCTGACTCACGTCAACGTAGAACAACAGACCGCTGAAACAGCTGCTCCGGTAGAGGGATTGCATAGTCCGATCAATCAATCTCCAAAGGAAGTTGAAGTATTAAAATCACAAATGAGGTCACTAGTAAACGACTTGCTGAAAGCCCAGAAAAAGCTGGATGCAGAGGTACACATGAAGAAGTCTCTTCAGGAAAGATGTCTGGATTTGGAACAAGAGCTGGCTAACGTCCAGCTGGGTATGGAGGAAATAGACGACCCTCTCACTGGTCTAGCTCAGGACGACACCGAATATTACTATGACCTGGTGGACGACACCGAATATTACGATGTCCTGTCCTGCCCAGCTTGTAACTTCGACTCCCAAAGTGCAGAAATCATGGAGGAGCACCAAAAGTCTACGGAACATCGGGAGAAGCTGGCTCTACGACGGAAAGAGGAGGAAGAGAAGGAGGAACTGCGCATGCAGCTGGCAGCTGTGGCAGCTGACAATGGAGCCCAGAGAGTCTCCAAGAAGCAGAAAAGGAAAAGTAAAAACAGAAGATGACCCATCTGAACCATTATCACCTCTACCAGATCACACACGTGGTCCCTCCGAACGGAGCCAATTCAGTTCGGAAGTTCAAACTGTTAAATCCATGGAAGGACTATTGAATGAGTCACTCCAGCAACGTAAACCGACTCCACCACAGAGATTGAATCTGTGAACTGTTTTCCGCAGAGACTGAATCTGTGATCTGTTTTGACATGAAGTTATCTATGTATATATGTTATTACGTTATGTTAAATGGGGAGATGACTGTAAAGCTAGGAAGGGAGGAATGTTGTGTATGTAATATGTGTGCTACTTTGAACCTATGGACAGGACTGCACTACTTGTTGGGCGTAGTGATACGCAGTACCACTCCTGGCCATAGGGGTATAAATAGTACTGTGGGTACTGATCTCCCCTCAGTTCCCGCCTGTGGGCATGAAGTAAAGACCTACGTATAGTCCCTACCTCCAACCAGTAAAGACCTGTTTTATTGTTACTGATTAAGTCTGAGTATTAATTACTTGAACAACTCACAGATTTAACAGGGAACAGGTGGATGTTTACGACAGACTGTAACTATTTGTAGACAGGTTTGGACAGCCTTCAGCAAACAGTCCCCACCCTCTTGCTATGAAAAGCATATGAAGGTTTACTCATCACTGAAAGCTGCTCCAGTTTGCACCACCCCAAGGGTGAGATCAAAAGGAAGCTTCCCTTGTGTTTGGCTCACCCAAAATGGAAAGAGTGCGATTCCCACCTCTCCCAGAGCAAACAATAGCTGGTAATAGACTCTAAAATCCATTGGTGGGTGCGCACTCCGCAGAGGCACGAACACTTTTAGATACCGTGTAGCCACATGTCAGACTGTCATTACTCATTGGGGCACCCGGGGAAGGCAGCACGCTATGTGCTACCGATGGTTGAACTCAGCCATTACAAACCTGGCTAGCACTTGGTATCTCCCTCCAACACCACAAGGCAGAGAGAGTTGAGAATTTTCACCAGAATGATACAGTGGCTAAAAGGGTAAAGGACTGGTTGCATAGACTAGGCGTTTACTACATAGGAATATAGGAAGCTAAGGGGCGATCTGATCGAGATGTTTAAAACGATTAAAGGATTCAATAGTTTGAGAGAAGATATTTCCTCTGGTGGGGGGGGCAGTCCAGAACCTTAAAATTAGAGCCAGGCCGTTCAGGGGTGATGTCAGGAAGCACTCATGCACACAAAGAGGAGTGGAAATCTGGAACTTTCTGCACAAAAAGCTGTTGAGGCTGGGGGTCAATTCAAAATTTCAAATCTGAGATTGATCGATTTTTGTTGGGTAAAGATATTGAGATATGGAACCAAGGAGGGTAGATGGAGTTCAGACAGTAAGGGGGGGATTTTTCAGGTGGTCAGCCCGGGTGGGAAAATGTTTTTCAGACAGCAGGTCGAGAACTGTCTGTCAACCCATCGCCGCACTACTTTCACAGATGTTGGGTCTGTCAGCGCTGAACAGACCCAACACGCAGTGGCCGGGGAGGCAATTCTGACCTTGTTAACAGCCCATTAATAAGTATTTTGAGCTCACCTTTACATTTTACCAGGTTGCCCACGGGGTCCACGCAGCTCGGGGATCACGTCAGGTCAGCAGGTCGGGAGTTGAATGGCCGTGGAATCATCTCATTACTTGACAGATGCAAATGTGCTATAAAAGCTCCCATCTCACAGTTGCTCACTTTCCAAGCTCAGAAGCTGTTGCTTACTGCACTTAGAGGACAGATTGAGCTTTATGCAGGTTGCAAGTGTTTGGAGCAAACTCTCTATCCAGTGTCACCTCATTGGAACAGCATCTCTCACCACTCTCATCTCAACTTAACCTGCCATCTATTACATCAGAATGGGCACGATTTATACTCTCTCACCTTGCTCCTCAGAATCTGACCACAATCAGCCGCAACACCAGCAGAACCAGGCACACCAGCAGCACAAACAACAAAACCTCCAACCTTCCCTTCAACCACCTGTTGCTGCACAGGGCAGAGGGCATCAGCACAGCACTGGAGTGCGCCAGCGGTGATACCCCCAACACAGGGTTTACAGGCAGAGGATGAGCTTCCTCAACATGACTGAGCAGCAGTGCCAAGGGAGGCTCAGGTTATCGCACCAGGTCACCGCAGACATTTGCCGATTGCTGGAGCAAGACCTGCAGCCCAGAGGAACGGGTGGACACGCCTTACCAGTAGTTGTCAAAGTCACCCTTGCCCTCAGCTACTTCGCCTCAGGCTCCTTCCAGGCATATCGCATTCGGCGGCCCACAGATTCATCACACAGGTCACTGATGCCCACTTTGACAAGTCCGCCAATTATATCAACTTTACCACTGATGAAGCCAGTGTTGCTGAGTGGACGCTCGGCTTTGCGGCTCTGGCTGGCTTCCCACAGGTGCAGGGCGTCATCGACAGCACACTTGTGGCCATCAGGGCACACCATCAGACTCCAGGAGTCTTTGTCAACCGCAAGGGCTTTCACTCCCTCAATGTGCAACTCGTCTCCAACCATAGGAAGATCATCATGCATGTGTCTGCCAAGTTCCCTGGCAGCTGCCATGACTCTTGCATCCTGCGCCAGTCCACTGTCCCTCAGTTCTTCGCACCTCCAAACACTCTTTCTGGCTGGCTGCTTGGAGATGTGGGCTATCAGCTGAAGACGTGGCTCATGACACCTTTGAGGAGGCCAACAAATGAGGCTGAGGAACATTACAATCAAAGCCACATCTCCACCAGAAGCATCATAGAGCAGGCAATAGGTAGGCTCAAAATGCGCTTCAAATGCCTGGACAGATCTGGAGGAGCCCTTCAGTACACACCAGCAAGGGTCTTGAGAATCGTCATGGTCTGCTGCGCCCTGCACAACATTGCGCACAGCGAGGATTAGTGCAGCATGAGGAACAAGGCGCAGAGTGCACAGCCGCTTCAGAGGAGGAGGAGGAGCATGAGGTGAAAGATGAGGATGAGGAAGACCTGGAGGAGCCGGCGGTCCAGATTCTACCAGTATGTGACCACATTGCTGCCCGTGAGGCCAGGGATGGCCTCATCATTGTCAGATTTAGTTAACGTTACGCAGCACAGATGTGGCTGGCACATGTGTAAGAAGGTTAGCTACACCCCACAGCAACACCATAAAGCATCCCGACAATGACCACTCCATTCTTTACGCAGTCACCACCATTGCCGGAGCTTAAGGTAGCCCTGACCATTCACTCTGCCACTTCCAATTGTGCACACACATTTGGCAAGGACCGCAAAGTTTCAGAAATAAATGATTTAATACAAGAAATGAATTGAACATAAACTTCACAATAGCATTTAAGAAAACACACAAGTGACTACCCTTGTAACTCTACTTGTGTGGCATCTTTCTTTTCCGAGTGCCTCTACGTGCTGCAACCCCTGTGGCTTCAGCAGAGGTAGAGGCAGCCTGCTCACCTCCCTGCTGTGCCTGCCTAGACACCTTTGGCAGTCGTTCTCTGGGTTTTGGAGCCTGTGAGGGCCCCACCAAAGTCTGCTCCTTCTGCAACGGTGCAGGGGCAGACTCAACCATTGCTGTTTGGGGAGGCATCTGGGGTTCTGTCCGAGGGGTTGGCAAGGGGGGAGAAGTCTGAGCACTTGGAGAGGAGCCCCCCATTCCATGTCCCCTCTCACCATCATCCCTCTCATGGGCCACCCGCACTTCCCTGCTAGCAAAGAGCTGGAGAGCACCTAGCTGTTCATCAGTGGGGCCATGAGGACCCATGGCTATACTGACATCCCTCCTAGAAAGGAAGTCTATGAGCCTCTGGTTTCTCTCCTCCTTCGATGCCCATCTCTCCTCCTTCGATGCCCATTTATTTTGAATAGAGACCATGTGCTCGTGCGACTGGCGCATTAGGTCCTCCATGCAGGTGGCCATCCTATCCATGGAGGAACATACAGTCGCGAGTGCCTGCACCACGGTGGTGGTCATGTTGGAGATGGACTCCTCCATTCTCTGCACACTTTCTCTCACCACTGTCGGAGCCTCCTGCACTTGTTCCTGCAGCTCCAGGATCACCCTCTTTCTGAATGCCCCCCGAGGTTCAGCGTCTGCATGCAGCTGAGCAGAGCCAGGAGACTCCTGAGGCCTCCGGCGAGGGGTCTGCACTGCTGACCCTGCCTCCACCTTCTGCTCTTGCTCACCTGTGATGTGTGAGACACCAGGTGACAACACTAGTGTATCTCGCGATGGCCCCACCGAGGTGTGCGTATCTGCGCTGGTGCTGGCTTGCCTTGTCTGAGGTGATGCTGCGCCCTCAGAGGCTGGAGGCTCCTCTGAGGAGTGCCCTTGTTCTTCCTCCTGGACAGTGGGAGAGTAAAGACATCAGTTACATATATGACTAGCTGAAGTGCCCGGCGGTGCCGAGGCTTTTTCGAGGGCATGTTGTTGTTGGAAGAGAGAGAGAGAGAGTGACTGGGGTGGGGGGGGAGAAGAGAGAGAGAGAGCGCGACTGGGGGGGAAGAGAGAGAGCGACTTGGGGGTAGAGAGAGAGCGATTGGGGGGAAGAGAGAGAGCGACTGGGGGGAAGAGAGAGAGCGGGTGGGGGGAAGAGAGCGGGGGGGAAGGGAGGGTGGGGGAAGAGAGCGGGGGGGAAGGGAGGGCGGGGGGGAAAGGGAGGGGGGGAAAGGGGCGGGGGGAAGGGAGGGGGGAAGGGGCGGGGGGGAAGGGAGGGGGGGAAGGGAGGGGGGAAGGGGGAGCGGGGGGGGAAGGGGCGGGGGGGAGAAGGGGGGGGCGGGGGGGAAGGGGGGCGGGAAGGGGAAGGGGGGGGCAGGGGGGCGGAAGGGGGGGGAAGGGGCGGGGGGGGCCCAGGCCGAGAGCCCCGCTCTCCGAGCCCCGCCCCCCCCCCGGCCGAGCCCGATTGCGGCTCTGAGAGACGGCCGGTGGCCGAGCCCCGCCCCCCCCCCCCCCCGGCCGAGCCCGATTGCGGCTCTGAGAGACGGCCGGCTGCCGAGCCCCGCCCCCCCCCGGCCGAGCCCGATTGCGGCTCTGAGAGACGGCCGGCGGCCGAGCCCCACCCCTCCCCCCGGCCGAGCCCGATTGCGGCTCTGAGAGACGGCTGGCGGCCGAGCCACGCCCCCCCCGGCCGATTGCGGCTCTGAGAGACGGCTGGTGGACGAGCCCCGCCCCCCCCGCCGAGCGCGGAACAGAGACGCCGCGTCTCACCTGCTCCTGCTGCGCGCGCACCCTGACCCTCGTGTCTGACGCCGTTGCCCTGGGTAATGTGACACGGCGGGGAGGGGGGGGGGCGTGAGGAGCTTAGCAGAAGCGCAATCACCTAGCTCGGGCCTGGCTGGGCAAGAAAGGCGCAGGCTTTGAGGCCTAAGAAAAAAACGGGGAAAGGTAGGAAAAAGAATGTTCAGGTTAGGTTTACAAATGAGTGATTTTTTTAAAAACAATTTAATAAATTCAATTTTATTTTGGTGGAAATGTATATTTGAAAAGAAAGACGCAGAAAGCAGGAAAAAGAATGGAAGCAAGATGGCGGCGACTCACCTCGGTTCAGAACGATAAGGCCCGCCCACACACGCACCGATTGGTCGACCGTCAGGTCACCAAAGCGTAGGATTGGTCAATCGTCCCGTCACTCGACCGTAGGAGGGCCCGGCCGCACGCGGCAGCAACCCGGCGTACGATTTGTCGAGCTCGAGGTCACTCTGTCACTAATGAGCGGATAATGAGATGCTAATGAGCGGAATGTTGAAGGTTTTTGGGATACCGCGGGCACGATTTTAGCCCGGCCGAAACGTAAATATGCTTAACACCGTCTCGGAAGCGTAAGCTTTCTTTGGAGGTAACGCGCGCGTAGGTACGCCCTGTAACTTTCGAGCGCATAGCCCGCCAGACGCACACGCGATGACAGACAGAACGACAGAATGACAGACAGAATGACAGAATGACAGACAGAATGACAGACAGAATGACAGACAGAATGACAGACAGAAGTATCGACCGATTTATATATATAGACTAGCTGAAGTGCCCGGCGGTGTTGAGGCGGGGGGGAAGGGAGGGGGGCGGTGGGGGAGGGAGGGCGGGGGGGGAAGGGAGGGCAGGGGGGAGGGAGGGGAGGGAGGGCGGGGGGAGGGAGGGGAGGGAGGGCGGGGGGGCCCCCCCGAGGGTCGCACCCCCCCCCCGAGGGTCGCGGCCCCCCCGAGGGTCGCGGCCCCCCCGAGGGTCACGCCCCCCCAGAGGGTCGCGGCCCCCCCGAGGGTCGCGCACCCCCCGAGGTGAAGACCGCCGATTGCGGCTGTGCGAGACGGCCGGCGGGCCCGGTTGCCAGGGTAACGCTTGACGCTCAGCAAGCCCCGCCCCCCGGCCGAGCCAGAGAGAGACACCGCATCTCAGCTCCTGCTGCGCGCGCACCCTTTAGTAAGGTAGCGGCGCTGGGTTGAGGCCCGCCCCTCCAGCCTTCGAGTGGGTCCGGGAGGTGCCTAGCTCGGGCGTGGGTGCGGAGGAGAAGCCGAGGCTTCGAGGCCTACCTGGAAAAATGGGGAAAGGTAGGAAAATTAATGAGATTAGATAAGTTAATTCGTTTCTAAATCATTTTTTTTTAAAACAATATGTGTTTTAAAAGCAACATTTTTTTTAAAGACGCAGAAAGCGGGAAAAAGAAAGGAAAAGTTTGGAATCAAGATGGCGGCGACTCACCTCGGTTCAGAACGATAAGGCCCGGCCACACACGCACCGATTGGTCGACCGTCAGGTCACCAAAGCGTAGGATTGGTCAATCGTCCCGTCATTCGACCGTAGGAGGGCCCGGCCGCACACGGCAGCAAGCCGCCGTACGATTGGTCGACCTCGAGGTCACTCTGTCGCTAATGAGCGGATAATGAGACGCTAATGAGCGGAATGTTGAAGGTTTTTGGGATACCGCGGGCGCGATTTTAGCCCGGCCGAAACGTAAATACGCTTAAAACCGTCTCGGAAGCGTAAGCTTTCTTTGGAGGTAACGCGCGCGTAGGTACGCCCTGTAACTTTCGAGCGCATAGCCAGCCAGACGCACACGCGATGACAGACAGAATGACAGAATGACAGAATGACAGACAGAATGACAGACAGAATGACAGACAGAATGACAGACAGAAGTATCGACCGATTTATATATATAGATATGTCGATTGCATGCTGATACCATTATGCACATGATGAGCATTCAATTTCTCTTGACATCAGGCCCTATATGAGTGACTGATGAATGCCATGTAGGTGTATGGAAAAATGATTCTGTCACCAGTTTGTTCTGACGAGCCCTTCTCTCCATCCCCCACTTCCGGCAGGTCCACCACTTCACTAATCTCCAGGGCTGCAACCTCTGCACTCGTGAGAATTGCCATGGATTGAGGGCCTCCTCCCGTTCTCTGCCTCTCCCTCTTATTGTGGGCTCTCTTTTCCTGCAAGGAAGGAAAGAAGAGAAGGTTGAGTGAAAGTGATGGAATGAGTGTAAGGAATGGATGGGTTAGAACTTTAGAGGGAGACGATGATGGAGTGAGGTGCCAATACCAAGTTGCCTCCTTTTGTGTTGTTAGTTGGCGTCATTGCATTAGGATGAGGGTCAGGGTGAGGGGTGCATAGTAAGATGGGGATGTGATAATGTAGATAGATAGAGAGGGATAGGTGAAGGTGCAAGGGATGTTGGTTTGAGTAGGGATGTGCAGGAGTAGGGTTGGGAATGCAAAGGGCAGACAGGGCCTCAGTTTAAGGTCTCACCTGAATGGTGCACCCCTGGTAGTGCAGCACTCCCTCAGCAGTGCACTGAAACCAGCAGCGAGAGGAGACTCTCATTCCATCAGTCTGACATCAAAGCCAGGCCACAAAAGTGAAATCCAAGCGTGTAATTTACAGCAACGCCCAGTCCCACGGCAAACTCAATAACATCCACACTCAGATACCGCAGGAATTGTGCTGGGATTCCGCAGCTTAGAGAGAGTTCAGGTGGGGAACAGGTGGATGTTTGCGGCAGACTGTAACTATTTGTAGACAGGTTTGGACAGCCTTCAGCAAACAGTCCCCACCCTCTTGCTATGAAAAGCATATGAAGGTTTACTCATCATTCAAAGCTGCTCCGGTTTGCACCACCCCAAGGGTGAGATCAAAAGGAAGCTTCCCTTGTGTTTGGCTCACCCAAAATGGAAAGAGTGCGATTCCCACCTCTCCCAGAGCAAACAATAGCTGGTAATAGACTCTAAAATCCATTGGTGGGTGCGCACTCCGCAGAGGCACGAACACTTTTAGATACCGTGTAGCCACATGTCAGACTGTCATTACTCATTGGGGCACCCGGGGAAGGCAGCACGCTATGTGCTACCGATGGTTGAACTCAGCCATTACAAACCTGGCTAGCACTTGGTATCTCCCTCCAACACCACAAGGCAGAGAGAGTGGAGAATTTTCACCAGAATGATACCGGGGCTAAAAGGGTAAAGGACTGGTTGCATAGACTAGGCGTTTACTGCATAGGAATATAGGAAGCTAAGGGGCGATCTAATTGAGGTGTTTAAAATGATTAAAGGATTCGATAGTATAGATAGAGAGAAACTACTTCCTCTGGTGGGGGGAGTCCAGAACAAGGGGGCATAACCTTAAAATTAGAGCGAGGCCATGTTATAGCGACTTTCCCTCTGCTCTGCACCTCCCCAGGCACTGACCGGCACACAGGAAATACCATTTCACTAAAGGAACCTTCCCCCAGCCCAGAAAGCCCCAAGTATAATCCCTAATTCCAGCGGCTGAGCTACAGTTAGCCTCAGCGCCCTTGCTCCTGATCGCGGCCCTCTGCAGGAAAGTGTGCCTGTCGGGTGAGGCCCCCAACGGTCGAATGGCCGGTTTAGTTCTCACTCGTCAGGATTCATACATGTGGAACTGTACCCCACCAAGAGTCAGCGCCTTCAGGAAGGGAGGGGAAAGACAGGTATTAAATCCCCCGCCCAAAAATTAACAGGAATTAAATCCCCCGCTAAAAATGATTAAACAAAGAATTCTGTGAGTCCCTCTGTTGTGTTCTGCCCCTAGCGCAGGTCCTAACTCAAGTCTCACATGATACTTTTGAGCCACCTACTAGGAAGGATTGCTGAGCTGCTTTCCTGTTGGCTTCCCCACAGTTTTTATCGGCACACTACCTTTTCCTAGCTGGGCTGTAACCAAAGCTAAAGAGCCCCACCTGCCCTTACAATGGTGGCGGGGGGGTGGGGGGGCATGGGCATGCACCCATCGGACACAAGCACCCCAGCTGGGCGTAACCTCAGTATTCAGAGCCGGATGGCCAGGGCTCTCCGGAGTCGACCAAAACCCAATCTTCCTGACTCAGAGGCAAGAATACCATCGCTGAGTCAGTGGCCACTCCATCCAGACGCCAGTATCCCGCTGGATGTCAACCCAGTATTCAGACATCATGGCCGAGGTTTTCCGGGGAGTCAACGGGTGCGATCGGTGGCGGGTCGGGTGAGAAAGTGGGTTTTTCCCCCAGCGAATCGGGACCCCGTTGTGAACCCGCCACCACGCGCCTTTCCCAATGTCAGGTCTGTCAGCGCTGAGCAGACCCGACACGCAGTGGCGGGGGACACAGTTCAGGTCATTATAACTTTGTTTAGAGATCATTAAGAATATGTTTGAGTTCACCTTTTGACTTTACGTGCTCGCCCACAGGCTCCTCGCTGCTCAGGATCACACCTGTTAAGCTGAGGCGGGAGATGAATGTCCATTGAATCAGCTTATTACTTGACAGCTTGAAATGTGCTATAAAAGCTCTCATCTCACAGCTGCTCACCTTCCAAGCTCAGAAGCTGTTGCTTACTGCATTTGGAAGACAGATTGAGCTTTATGCTGGTTGCAAGTGTTTGGAGCAAACTCTCTATCCAGTGTCACCTCATAGGAATAACCTCTCTCCCCATTGACAGAATGCTTCTGTCATCTCAACTTTACCTGCCATCTATTCCATCAGCATGGGTACTGTTTATACTGTTTCACCTTGGTCCTCAGAATTGGACCACGATCAGCCCCAACACCAGCAGAACCAGGCACACCAGCAGCACCAACAACAAGTCCGCTAACCTTCTCCTCAACCACCCGATGCTGCACAGGGCAGAGGGCATCAGTGCAGGGCTGCACCCCCAACAAATGGTTTGCAGGCAGAGGATGAGCTTCCTCAACATGGCTGAGCAGCAGTGCCAAAGGAGGCTCAGGCTATCGCACCAGGTCCTCACAGGTTTTGTCAACCACAAGGGCTTCCACTCCCTCAATGTGCAGCTCATCTATAACCATAGAAAAATCATCATGCATGTGTGCGCCAAGTTCCCTGGCAGCTACATGACTCTTTCGTCCTGTGCCAGTCCACCGTCCCTCAGCTCTTCACACCTCCAAACAGACTTACCGGCTGGCTGCTTGGAGACGCGAGCTATCCACTGAAGACGTGGCTCACGACACCTTTGAGGAGGCCAAGTAATGAGGCTGAGGAATCAAAGCCACATCTCCACCAGATGTGTCATAGGGTAGACAATAGGCAGGCTCAAAATGCGCTTCAGATGCCTGGACAGATCTGGAGGAGCCCTTCAGTATGCACCAGCCAGGGTCGCGAGAATCATCATGGTCTGCTGCGCCCTGCACAACATAGCGCAGCAGCGAGGATTAGCGCTGCATAAGGAACAAGGCGCAGAGCACACAGCCTCTTCAGAGGAGGAGGAGCATGAGGTGGAAGACGAGGATGAGGAAGACCTGGAGGAGCCGACGGTCCAGATTCTACCAGTACGCGACGACATTGCTGCCTGAAATTGACCTGGCGCTTTGCGGTGGCGCTAAACACTGCCGCCATGATCTCTTGCACCCGGAGATCGTGACGTCATCCAAGCGCGCATCACCCCGGTAACGCCCCGGACCGGAAATTGATTCTCGCCCCCTGCCTCAACGCCTGCCGCTAGGAACAACAGGTAGAGGGGGACAGTTTTCGGTCGGCTGGGAGCTGGGGGAGCGCTATACAAAGGCGTGCGCTTCCTGCTTTTTCCTGTCGGCAATCAATTGTGCATACGCAGGTTGAGAGAGGGAGAGAGGCGTCTGGAGACATTTAACGCTGTCCTACAAGAAGCTTTGTTCCTGAGCAACACTTTTCAGGTTCCTATTTCTCTGAGCTTCATACTTACCACATTTACAAGTTTAAATGGGGGCTGTACTAACTCGGGGTGTCGTCCTTCGGCTTCACCATCGGAGGTAGCGGAGGTGGAGAGAGTGAGAGTGGAGAATGTGGCAAGAGAGAGAAGGGCCAACAAGGCTCGGCACAGGAGGACTTACCCTCCCAGGGTATTCCAGGAGCAATTCTCATATATCCATCTGTCCGAGGAGCAGTGTTTTTGAAGGCTCCGCTTCAGCAAGGAGGTAGTCACAGAGCTCTGCCACCTCCTGCAGCCAGAGCTCCAGCCTCAGCTCAGGACCAGGATGTCCCTGCCGGCGGCAGTGAAGGTGACAGTGGCTCTCCTGGCTTCAACGGGGGATATTGTGAACATCTCCCAGTTCGCTGTTCATTGCTGCATCCGGGAGGTCACAAATGCTCTGTACAAAAGGAGAAGGGAGCACATCTCATTCCCCATGACCCGAGAGAAACAGCGTGAACGTGCATGTGGCTTTGCTAGGATAGCGTGCTTCCCCAGGGTTCAGGGTGCCATTGACTGCACGCATGTGGCATTGCGAGCACCTCATCACAATACAAAGGTTTTCCACAACCGCAAAGGCTACCACTCTCTGAACGTGCAGTTGGTGTGCGACCACAGACAGCGCATCCTCGCCATCAATGCCCGCTATCCTGGCAGCAGCCACGATACATTCATCCTGTGCCAGACTGGTGTCCCAGGCCTGTTCCAACCACCACATCAACCTCGTGGCTGGCTCCTTGGGGACAAGGGTTATCCACTCTGCACCTGGCTGATGACACCGCTCCATAACCCCAGCACTCCTGCTGAGCTCGCCTATAATGAGAGCCATAGCGCCACCAGGAACCTCACTGAACAGACGATCAGTGTGCTGAAGCAATGATTTCGGTGTCTTGACCACTCTGGAGGAGTCCTGCAGTACTCCCCTGATCGAGTAGCGGTTTTCATGGTTGTGTGCTGCTTGCTTCACAACCTCACAATTCAGAGGACCCAGCCATTGCCACCAGGGATTGGTGGACCACCTCAGGAGGAGGAAGAGGGAGAGGAGAAGAAGGAGGAGGCGGAGGAGGAGAATGAAGAGGAGGAGGAGCAACAACATCGTGGGAGGGAGGTGGTCAATGTTGCCTCTGCAAGAGCCATCCGTGAACGCCTTCTGACGAATGACAGAGAAGATGGCTTCTGGGATGAAGAAGCACACCATCGCAAGCATCCCCCAGCCCCTATTGCCGGGCAAAGTTCCAATGAGTCAAATGAGCAAAGTTGTAAAGTTCCAATAAAATTTTTATTTTCTGACAAACTGTGACTTATTTATTCAGTGCAACCATTAACAAACAAAGACAACAATTCATTAACTAACATAACTCGTTCTTACCATATTGAGATAAGCGTAGAGTGAACAATATATTTACATGAACATCAAACTTTGATATAAACATTCCCCCCATTTATTGGAGAATTTTTACTTTTCGCCCTTCGAGGGTGATCTCCATCCCCTGCGCATTTCCCCCCTTCCCACCCTACTGCTCCTCCACAATGTGGTCCCAGTGGCTGCAGCAAGGCTGGCGGAAGGCTGCTGAGTCTGGGATCCAGAGACTGCAGGTGGCCTTGAAGGATGCCCTTGATCAGCTCTGGCCCTGGAGGGCCCGGCTGCAGACTGCACCATGGGCGGCAGCAGTCTGGGCGGGCTGGGTTACTGGCTGTGGCAAGTGCAATGGCGGAGTGGCAGTGCTGGGAGCAGGAATGCTGTCATCCAGAGAGAGGACAGCAGCTTCTTGCTCGACCAACGCACTGCCACTCCCCCGGGGCAGCACCACAGTATCCGGAGCAATCTGCTCGAGCACAGATTGCTGGCCTGCTGCAGTACTGTGAGATCCCCAGTGGACTGTGGGCGACCCAGCGAGGGAGGCAGCAGTCAGCGCTTGTGTGGCATCAGTCTGAGACTGCATGAGAGCAGTCTGAGACTGGATGGCACCAGCCAATAACTCGATTGCAACACTAAGCCGTTGCGTTGCCTCGGCCTGTGCTGCAATAGATCCTGCCACCTCACCCATTACACGTGGCATGGGCTCTTGGTCCCACAGTCTCCCTGCAATTCAACCATCCTCTGCAATGAGGCAAGGATGTGTTCAAGGGTTTGTGCACAGATGACAGCTGGGCTAGTGGCGGACTCCTCCACGCTCCTAGCCATTGCACCCATGAGCTTAGTGTGCATGCTCATCGCCTGAGTATTCATGGCCACTATATCGAGGTCCTCATCCGAGTCCTGTGCAGCAGAACTCGTGCGTGCACTCACCCTCCGGGGAGATGGCCCCCGAGCTTCCCTTTCCCCGTGGTGTTGCTGCAGCCCGCTGGGGCCCGGAGCTTCACCTACTCCCCTCCAGGGACGGTGTGGCCCCAGTGTCGGAAGTGTCGCACTCGGGAGATGCAGGCGGTGAGGCTCCGGCTTGGTGTTCCTCCTCCTCTGGCGCGTCGCTGCCACTGGAAGGCTGAGGGACAGGCTGGTCAGTTGCTGGCTCACTATCTGAAAGCAAGAAGGCACAAGAGTGATTTTAATGTGAGGGCAGGAGGACAGGAAGGGAGCAAAGAATGGAGACAGTATAGTTAGATGGAAAGTGGGAAAGGCTGGTATTGTGAGGGGAAAGTGGTATGAGAGAAGAGAGAAAGCTGATTAACACACCATTGCTGTGCCCAATCTCCAACAGCCACGGCGCCGACTACCTGGCTGGCAATGAGCCTGTGGACTCTCTCCTCCAATTGTGTGAGGGGTTGCAGCTCCGCCTGTCCTCCTCCCGTCCATTGTTGCTCCCTCCGGTTATGAGAAAGCTTTGCCTGCAAGAAAAAGGACAGCGTGTGAGTGAGTGTGCAGCCATGTGTCTGGCAGATGTGCCTGTTATAAATCTCGTCATCATGAAGAAACGACTCATGAAATAACGCTGGACGGCCAGCTGGTGGCGCCGTCCAAGGAGTATAAATACTCGGGCGTGGGCCCAGCTTGCCCTGGGACATTTTGTAAGACAGGAACTAGTGAAGTACAACTAGACCTCCATGTTCTGAAACAAGTTGATTAAAGCCTTGCTTTAGACTCAAACCAAGTGTGTAGTGAGTTTTATTACGTCAGTGCCTACCATAGTTGAATAGCCGTTAATGTCTGCAAGGTGTGGGATGTGCATGTGACTTTTATGAGATGGGCAAGTGTTGGCTATTTGGGTATTTACACCGTCTGTGCACAGAGTGAGGTTGAGATGGTGGGATGTCGAGGTATTTCAAGCATCTACTCACCCTGACCACCCGAGTGAGGTCGTTGAACTTCTTGCAGCACTGCGTGTGAGTCCTTTGGACCAGGCTCCTCGATGACACGTGCTGGGCAACCTCCCTCCACACCCTTGTAAACTCCTGGGGCAATGGCCCCCTGCCAGTGTCTGGAAACAGCACTGCCCGTCGGCGTTCCACAGGCACAACCAGAGCCTCCAATGCCTGGTCACTGAACCGGCGAGCTCTCTCCCTGGGCCTCTGAGTAGTCATCATAAATCTTCGATGAAGATTTTTGTAACTGCTTGCAGGCCGATGTCAAATGCTGCAATGATCAGGGTGAGGCTGTGCAGCATGATGGACCCTCCCCTTTAAGAACTGGAAGGTGCCAGTCTGTCTGAGTACAAGGTAATTGACAGCGCCTGAGCTTGAGTAGCACTCTGAGGTAGCGCCCCCGTTCCCCAATGCTGACACCCTAAGAGAGGTGTGTTGCGCCTGATTTAGCGCTCCAATCACCTCCAGGGGCGCTGGAGACGAATTTTGCGGTCGGCGGCGATAATTAGCGACGGGCGGTTAAGTTTGCGCCCGGCCGATATTAGCACCCCAAAATGGTCGATACCCAATTTTTCCCAATGTCTCTTGACATCAGCCCCCATACGAGTGACTGATGAATGCCATGTCGCTGTATGGAAACTGATTGTGTCACCAGGCTGTTGTGAGCCGCCCCTCGCTCCGTCCCCCGCTGCCAGCTGGTCGCCCAGTCCAGTGATCTCCAGGGCTCCGAGGATTGCGAGGGATGCAGGGTCTCCTCCCGTTCTCTGCCTCTCCCTCGTGTTGTGGGCTGTCTTTTCCTGCAAGGAGGGAAAGAAGAGAAGGTTGAGTTAGAGTGATGGAGTGAGTGTGAGGAATGGAAGGGTTAGATCTTTAGAGGGAGACGATGATGGAATGGGCTGGCAATACCAAGTGGCCTCCTTGTGTGTTGTTAGTTGGCGTCATTGCATTAGGATGAGGGTGAGTGTGAGGGGCTGTTAGTGAGATGGGGATGTGATAATGTAGATAGAGAGAGAGGGATGGGTGGAGGTGCAAGGGATGTTGGTGTGTCTAAGGATGTGCAGGAGTAGGGCTGGGAAGGCAGAGTGATGGAGATGTGATGAGAGGCACAGCAGCATGAAGGTGAGTGTGGCTTTGTACTCACTTTTCCTGATCTTAGAAGATCACTGAAGCGCTTGCGGCCCTGCACCCAGGACCTCATGACCACAGCCCTAGCCCTGCTCGTCACCTCCTGCGCAATCTAGAGCCAGGCTGCCTTGGTCTCCTGGGGCGGTCTCTTGCGGCCACTGACAGGGAAGAGGACCTCCCTGCGTGCTCGGACCCCCTCCACAAGCACATGGAGGAAGTCATTGGAGAATCGTGGAGTACCCTCTGCCTCCGCGAACTCATGTTAATTACAACCAAGCACTCACTGTAACTTCCACACTCCTAGATGAACCTTCAAATGTAATGTGGCCATGGCCCCCTTTAAATATACCGGCACCAAATGCGTCAGCGCTGACGTCACCAAACCCGCACCTTTTAATTGGGCCGGGTAACACGCTGGGTGGGCTTAACAAGCCCCATTACGCCAAAGTTTATTTTTGCAGCGGGATGCAGGCAGCAACGGGCTCACGGCTCGCCACGGACCTCGACGGCAGCGGACCCGCCCAGGTAGGGAAAATCGCGGCCTATATTCTAGTCTCCACGCGCCGGGATCTGTCTGGGGTGGGGCTCGAACCCTTCACTTCCCAACTCAGAGGCGGAGAATGCCCCCACTGAGCCAAAGGCTCCCTCCTCCAAACTGGAATGAACTTTCCCAAAAAGTATTAAACAGGAATTAAACCTCCCTCGCTAAAAATTAAACTGGAATAAACTCCCTCCAAAATTATTAAATGGGAATACATTTGCCCCCCCCCCAAAATGAAATGGTGTTGCAGGGTGATTGAGGACCCTGCTTCCAGAGGAAGGGTAGGACCCCTTGAAGAACCTCCCCTTTAAAGATAATCGCCTTTCCCCAATCTCTCAATTAGCTCATCCACCCGGAGCATTGGGTAAGCATTGAGTTTGGATACCTCATTGAGTCTCCGAAAGTCAGTATCTGTCAGTTCCTGTCAGATTTCGAAACTAGAGCAATCACACCGCATTTCAACATCCTCTTAACCTCCTGGCTAACCTCCCTCAGTTTGGCTTCTGGGATTCGGTAAGGTCCAACCTTTGCCACCCCGGGTGGAGTCACCAGGTCACCCTCGTCCTCTTGGGTCGAGATGTGAATACATCGTGGTCCTGGTGTACCATGTCCTGAGCCTATACTGATCCTCCATCAGAACTGTTCTGTACCTTGGAGCCAGGGCCCCCTAGTGGTTCCTCCATCACTGTGAGAGCCTCGCTTTCTCCATGGGGAGTCCCCTGATCCATTAAGATCTCCTTTGGGATCCCTACTCTGGAGAACATCTTCACTAACTTGCCTGCTAAGGTTTTACAGGTTGTGCTCCTCAGTGGAATCGCCTTGGGATATGACGCATCATAGTCAACGACTACTAAAATATACTGGTGTCCACGTGCTGACCTCTCCAGCAGTCCCACTAGGTCCATAGTGATCCTTTCAAAGGACACCTCAATTATTGGGAGAGGGACTAATGGAGCACTATAGTGAAGCCTGGGTCCACACAGCTGACACTCTGGACAGGAGGTACAGAACCAGCGTACTTCTTCATACACCCCTGGCCAGAAGAATCATCTCAACAGCCACTCCAGAGTCTTCTCCGCGCCCAGGTGACCTCTGAGTAGGTGCTTGTGAGCCAAGTCAAGGACTGTCTGCCTATGTGTCCGTGTGTTGCTCGATGTTCGAAAGATCAAACAAATAGGTTTGCAATTTCCCTTTAAGTTTGGTCTGAACAAACACACAGGCAACAGATTTCATGTACAAAGATTTATCTTTAATAAATGCTTAACAAACACCGTTCATTATTTAAAATACAATTCCAAAATATAAGACTCACAACTTATATTGATATTACTCGATTTGGTCTGAGGTGATCAATCTCTGTCCAAACCTCTACGTAGGGTTTCTGTCCCCAGGTCCCTGCTGTCGAGTGTTGCTCCTAGGTCTTTTGCTGCCAGGTTGTCGCTCCCAGGTTGTCGCTCCCAGGTTGTCGCTCTCTATCTGGGGTTTTTCCTCCTGGTTTATACTATCCTATAATCTGTCCCATCTCTTTGGTTACACATTTGTTACTGTCCCTGCCTGTCCCTGCATCCTGATGATTAGTTTACCCTATTCCACATCCTGTCTCATCTCCCTGATTAGTTTACATCTTACTTCATCCATTTTCTCAAATTGACCCATTGTTTGCTAACTGGCGTCTGTAGTGACCTCACTCGTGTCTGACGAGGTTACCTATGAGCCCTCTGTTTAGAACATTCCTGAACCTCTGCATTATTTATCCATTGTCCCTTAGCCAATGGTGACTCCTTCATTTTATTTCAGTTTTCTTACATAGCTTCCATTTCCACACGTGGCTCTCGCAATTGCGTAACGGGATCCCATTTACCTCTTGCTTCACATTGTGTGGGACTGGATCATTTATCTGTTCCCATTGACAGCCAAAAGTACAAACATCCAGCGCCTTGAAATTTATCCTGTCCTCCCCTGGGCGGTCGGCCAGAGGAGCTCCTCTCCCGCCTCGTACCAAGCCCAGGTCCCGCCTCTGGGCTGGCGAAGCAGAGAGAATAGGGTCTTGGTCCCTGACTAACACGCGAGGCACCTCCTCCTTTCTTCCTCTCGTCTTTCCTCCGTTCCCTTTTTGATTTTCAGGGTTTCCCCAGATCCCTGATACACAGGATTACATAGGATATACGACGCAGAAACAGGCCATTCAGCCCAACCAGTCCATGCCGGTCTTTATGCTCCACTCCACTTCCTCATCTAACTCTATCAGCATAACCCTCTATTCCCTTCTCCCTCATATGTTTGTCCAGCCTCCCCTTAAATGCATCTATATTATTTGCCTCAACCACTCCCTGTGGTCGCGAGTTCCACATTCTCACCACTCTTTGAGTAAAGAAGTTTCTTCCGAATTCCCTATTTAATTTCTTGGTGACCATCTTATATTGACGGCCTCTAGTTTTGCTCTTCCCCACAAGTGGAAACACTCTCTCGGTATCTAATTTATCAAAACCTTTCATAAAGACATAATCTAGAGAAAAGAGACCCAGCCTGTTCATCCTTTCCTGATATGTATAACCTTGCAGTTCTGGTATCATCCTTGTAAACCTTTTTGGCACCCTCTCCAGTGCCTCTTTATCCTGTTTATAATACGGCGACCAGAACTGTACACAATACTCCAAGTGTGGTCTAACCAAGGTTTGATACAAGTTTAGCATAACTTCACTACTTTTCAATTCTATCCCTCTAGAAATAAACCCCAGTGCTTAGTTTACTTTTTTTAATGGCCTTATTGACCTGTGTCTCAACTTTTAATGATTTGTGTATTGGGACTGCCAGATCCCTTTGCTCCTCGGCCCCATTTAGATTCTTATTTTCCAAGTAATATGTGACCTTATTTTTCTTACCAAAATGTAATACCTCACACTTAACTGTGTAGAAATTCATTTGCCAATTATATGCCCATTCTCCAAGTTTATTAATGTCCTTCTGTAATTTGTTGCAGTCCTCCTCAGTATTGATTACCCCCACCGCTACCCGCCCCCCGCCCCCCGCCCCACCCACCCCCCGCTCAATTTGGAGCCATCCGCAAATTTTGAAATTGTGTTTTGATTCCAAAGTCTAAATCATTAATATGAATTGTGAACAACAGTGGTCCCAGCACTGATCCTTGTGGGACCCCACTTTCTGCCACTCTGATTAGCTACCCTTTACCCATACTCTCTGTTTTCTGTCTTGCAGCCAGCCAGCGATCCATTCTGCTACTTGTCCCTGACTCTGCATGCTCTGACCTTATTAATCTATTATGTGGTTCCTTGTCGAAGGCCTTTAGGAAATTTAGATGAATTACATCTACTGCATTACCCTTGTCTATTCGATAGCAAAATACTGCAGATGCTGGAAATCCGAAATAACAACAGAAAATGCTGGAAAAACTCAGCAGGTCAGGCAACATCCGTGGAGAGAAATTTGAGTTGACGTTTCGGGTCGAAACCCTTTTTCAAAACTGCAAAGGAAATAAAATAGATCGAAGGCAGGGCTGCGATCGAACAAAAGAAGAAAAAGAGACATTAAAAGGTATTCAAAACCAGACGAGATGGTAATAAGCCAGTGGAGACAAAAGACAGCTGAGATTAGGTGTGAAGTGTACTGGCAGGATAAGAGACAGCTGCCGTGTGGGAGAGAGAAAAAAAAGGAAAGGGGGGGATGAAAGGAGGACCCAAAACAAAGAGGTGGGAAAAAATATAAGTAAAAAATGTGATAGGGGCCGAGGTTATGATCTGAAATTGTTGAACTCGATATTGAGTCCAGAAGGCTGCAGAGTGCCTAATCGGAAGATGAGGTGCTGTTCCTCGAGTTTACGTTGAGCTTCCGTGGAACAATGCAAGAGGCCAAGGACGGTGAAGTCCGAGTGGGAATGGAGTGGTGAATTAAAATGACAGGCGACCGGAAGCTCGGGGCCACCCTTATGGACTGAGCGGAGGTGTTCTGCAAAGCGGTCACCCAATCTGTATTTGGTCTCCCCAGTGTAGAGGAGACCGCATCGTGAGCAGCGACTACAGTATACTAGATTGCAAGAAGTACAAGTAAATCGCTGTTTCACCTGGAAGGGGTGTTTGGGGCCCTGGACAGTGGGAAGGGGGGAGGTATAGGGGCAGGTGTTACATCTCCTGCGCTTGCACGGGAAGGTGCCAGGCGAAGGGGAAGGGCTGTTGGGGGTGATAGAGGAGTGGACTAGGGTGTCTCGGAGGGAGCGGTCCCTACGGAATGCTGAAATGGGAGGGGAGGGGAAGATGCGTTTGATGGTGGGATCACTTTGGAGGTAGCAGAAATGGCGGAGGATGATCCGTTGAATGTGGAGGCTGGTGAGGTGAAAGGTGAGGACAAGGGGAACCCTATCGTGGTTCCGGGAGGGAGGGGCAGGGGTGAGGGCAGAAGTGCGGGAGATAGAACGGACACGGTCGAGGGCCGTGTCAACCACTGTCTATTCTCTCTGTTGCCTTTTCAAAGAATCCAATGAGGTTGGTCAAGCAAGACTTTCCCTTTTGAAATCCATGTTGATTATTCATTGGCCCTGAAATTAGGATCGGGAGCTTGCCGCGCGTGCAAGCCCCCGATGTGCACTCACCCGGCGCGCCGACATCTGAAGCCCGGGCCTGCTTGCATTTCCTGTCACAGGCCCGGTTCAGATGTCGGCGCGCTGTGCTTACCTGATCCAGCGGCGTAGTTAGTGCGATGTGCCGGCTGGGATCAGGTGAGCACTGTGCAGCCAATCAGGGGAGGGGAAACTCATTCATGAGTTTGACAGAAAGTGCTGTCAAACTCATGAAAAGTATGGACTGCCAAAACACTACTTAAACTTTAAATAAAATTTAAAAAAACATCCCACTGATTATATTAACTATAAATAAGTTTTAAAAAATATTTTAAACAATTAATCACATTTTTGAAAAAAATTTTTTTTTTTTAAAATAGGGTCTAAAACGAAACTTACCTTACTGTAAATTCTTTAAAAATAATAAACCTGTGGAAAAAATGTTTCTAAATTGTACTAAAAGACCACTTACCTGTAAAACTAAGTACTTACGTCTGGTTTTTCCATGCGTAAAAACCGGAGGCCTTTACACTCGGGCAACTGTGAAAAATAAAAGGAATTTCAGCGCGCACGCGCTGCTTCACAAGTCGCACGCGTTCTGCCTCTTAACCCCTTGGGTCAGAGGACAGGAAATGCCAGTTTTCAGCGCATGCGCTGTGCATGCTGAAAACCGGCAGTTCCTCCGGGCACACGCGTGAGTACCCCGTCCCTACTCACGCGTTGTGACAGGAATTACTGGGCCAATGTTGTATTTTTGGTTTCTAAGCGTAAAGGCAACTCCAGATCTACAAAGGGTAGAGGCTCTAAATCTGCCCACTTTCTTGTAGGCAGTCTGTATCCCCTTCCTTCTTTTGTGTCAGGGTATTAAACCCCCGGAAACCCTCCCCAGCATTACAGGCCGAGGAAGCTTACTTCCCAGGCCTCTCTCTTCACTTCCACCTTGACCCAGATGGTGGGCTTGTGGCGGAGCCACTGAGTGACTCTGGGCAACTGTACATAATTCCCTTTAACGATGTTCTAACACCAGCCTAAAGTCTGTACCATTGTGTTAGACATTACTGTGTTTTGTATACAGTGTTTGTATGCACGGGGCGTGGCCCCTTTAAGAGCGCGGGAAAACGCGGGCAAATGCGATGACGTCACGTCGCCAACCACGTGACTGCCCAGGCAGTCCTCGTGGAATCTCCATCTTGTTAAGACCTGTTTCGTGGTTCTCCTGTAAAGACCTGTTTGATTGATCTCCTGAGTCGACCTCAGTTATTAGTTAGGAATTCGTCAATTCCTACAGGGTAATAAAATACATCCCATGTACGCACATTATTCCAGTTTACTCCACATGGTCCAGATCTGAAATCCGCATTAGACTCGAGGTAACCAGGGTCCAAGTCAGTAAGGGCCATTGACCCCTTTCTGTTCACCTTTATTGTTTCTAGGAAGGGGTGAACGGCCTCCACATGGCTCACAAGCTGCAATACCCAACTCAGGTAATCCCAGGTGGCATCCCCAGATTCCGAGGCTGCATTTCATGTGCTCCTCCTGGTTTGGGCAGTGTGCTGATACATCGCCCCACTCATCACACCAGTAACACCGGTACATTTTCCCTGGTTCCATGTTTCCCCAGGATTTGTAGTTATATGAGAGCAGGGTGCCTTGCCCTGCTGGTAGGACCAGGCATTGAAACATAAACATAGAAGATAGGAGCAGGAGTAGGCCATTCGGCCCCTCGAGCCTGCTCCGCTATTCAATGCGATCATGGCTGATCTTCCAAATTCAGTACCCTGTCCCTGCCTTCTCCCCATATCCCTTGATCCCTTTAGCCTTAAGAAATATATCTAACTCCTTCTTGAATATATTTAATGAATTGGCCTCTACTGCCTTCTGTGGCAGAGAATTCCACAGGTTCACCACTTTCTGGGTGAAGAAATTCCTCCTCATTTCAGTCCTAAATGGCTTACCCCTTATCCTTAGACTATGACCCCTGGTTCTGGACTCCCCGGCCATCAGAAACATCCTTCCTGCATCTAGTCTGTCCAGGCCTGACAGAATTTTATAGGTTTCGATGAGATCCCCTCTCAATCTTCTAAACTCCAGTGAGTAAAAGCCCAATCGACACAATCTCTCCTCATACGTCATTCTTGCCATCCCAGGTATCAGCCTGGTGAATCTTCGCTGCACTCCTTCCATGGCAAGTACTTCCTTCCTCAGGTAAGGCGACCAAAACTGCACACAATACTCAAGGTGTGGTCTCACCAAGGCCCTGTACAACTGCAGCAAGACATCCTTGTTCTTGTACTCGAACCCTCTTGCTACGAAGGCCAACATACCATTTGCCTCTTAACCGCCTGCTGCACCTGCATGCTTACCTTCAGCGACTGGTGTACAAGAACACCCAGGTCTCTTTGCACTTCCCCTTCTTCCATTCTCTACCACCTTTTTTGAATAGTGGGATAACATTAGCTACCCTCCAATCCATGGGTACTGTTCCAGATTCCATTGAATGTTGGAAGATGATCAGCAATGCATCTACTATTTCTTGAACCTGAGCCCATACCATTAAGGTGGCACCAGCCCTGGCGAGGATCTCCGCCTTCACCAGCCCTGGCGAGGGTCTCCGCCTTCACCAGCCCTGGCGAGGATCTCCGCCTTCACCAGCCCTGGCGAGGATCTCCGCCTTCACCAGCCCTGGCGAGGATCTCCACCTTCACCTGTGGGTAGTTGGCCACCACTTGCGGCTCCAGATCATAGTCTGATCTCTGCACCGGGCTGCTCGAGCGAGAGGACCACTCAGATCCTTGAGGCCCAGCAGGAGACTCAAATGTTTGACTTGATAAATATGGCCAAGCGGTGGCTTCAATCTGGCAGCAACTCCCCTGCAAGGGTCGTGGAGTTGCTGGTAATGGACCGCTATCTACGAGCCCTTCCACTCCAGATCAGGAAGTGGGTAGGTCAAGGGGACTGGTGGAAAGACAACTCGCTGCAGAGGAACTGGTCAGATCCGCTAAGTTCTCCAGGCCACGCAATCATGGGTGACCACTGAGTCCATTCGGAGCATTGCCCGCTAAGAAGGGTGCCACAATGCCAGCCCATTGGTCTTGTGGCCACCTCTCCCGCTCGGCCCATCTTTCAAAGGCCAAGAGGTAAGCCTCCACATCATCCTCTGCAGTCATTTTCTGCAGCATTAGTCTGACTCGGCCAGGTAGGGTGCGGGATCTCTGTCCCTCCATCCAGGCCTGCTGCTGCCTCAACTCAGCAATCTCTACACGACTCTAGGCAACCTGGTTCACCAGTAGTCAGGTGGTCTCCGGCTGGGCCTAAAGGATCTGAGTGGTCTTCTCTCGTGCAGCCCGGTACAGAGCTCATGTTTTCTGCACCAGTTCTCTAAACATTTCCTCCATTGGGGTTGGTCTCTTTCTTTCTCTATTAAAGACTCAGATCCCACTGGTGTCGCCATGTGCTACAGGGTCCTACCATCTCGAAGCCTCCATTTCCTTACAATTCAATTCAAATCGCTTTATTGGCATGACAAGGTACATCTTATGTTGCCAAAGCATTGAAAAACATTCATGGTTGTACACAAAAATACAGATCTATCCATACAGTGTATAAACAGATATATCCCTGAGTGTATAAATATACATTCATATAATTTGTATATACTCTTTTCTTATATTTAGTGGTTGTCCCTCTGTTTATGGCAAGCTGTAACATAGTGTGCCGCTAAGGTTACACAATTTCTCTCTTCCCCTAGTAGGTAGGGGAGTTTTTGGTCGTCATTCAAATTTCTGAATTCCGGGCATATTTTTGTGAATTTTGGGTAGAAATTCTCCCTTATGCCCTGATATTTTCTACAAGCTGTGAGGAAGTGCATCTCTGTCTCCACCACTCCCTGGCTGCAGCGAGAGCATATCCTGTCCTCTCTTGGTAGCCGGGTCTGCCTGTGTCTACCTTTTTCGATCGCCAGGCTATGTTCACTAAGTCTGTACATTGTCAAGGTTTTTCTCAGTTTGCTATCCTTTACCTTACAAACAGTAATAATTGAACAATCCAAGTTCCAAACACCTTTTAATGCACATTAAAAAAAAATCATTCCTGGGATGTGAGCGTCGCTGGCAAGGCCAGCATTTATTGCCCATCCCTAATTGCCCTTGAGAAGGTGGTGGTGAGCCACCTTCTTGAACCGCTGCAGTCCCTGTGGTGAAGGTGCTCCCACAGTGCTGTTGGGGAGGGAGTTCTAGGATTTTGACCCAGCGACAACGAAGGATCGGCGATATATTTCCAAGTCAGAGTGGTGTGTGACTTGGAGGGGAACTTGGAGGTGGTGGTGTTCCCATGCACCTGCTGCCCTTGTCCTTCTAGGTGGAAGAGGTCGCGGGTTTGGGAGGTGCTGCCGAAGAAGCCTTGGTGAGTTGCTGCAGTGCATCTTGTAGATGGTACACACTGCAGCCACATAACACAAAGCAGGACCACACTGTACATCTTTCAACTCTTCAATGCCCAGCCTCTTTCAGGGGCTACTTCTCGTGAACCGCCCCTTGGCTGGGGAAAGTCTCCGCCCACTCCAGGTTCAATGCTCTTTAAAGGGGATGTTCTTAAAGGGGCCATACTCTTCCTCTGGGATCAGGGCCCTCAATCACCCTGCTACAATGGGAATCAATTCCCCCCAAATGATTAAATGGGAATAAACTCCCCCTCCCACCTCAAATATCAAACAGAATTAAATCTCCCCGCAAAAGGTATTACACAGGAGATCCCAAATCAGCCTGGTGATGGACTGGGGCCGCAGGGAGTAGCTGCAGACAGGCGACACGAACCCAGTGACCCAGGCAGCCCAACCTGCTGAGCGAGTGCAATGGAAAATGGAAATAATTCACAGTCAAAGTTACTGTGACGTACTGTCTTCAGCGTGCTGAGCAATCACCGGTCTCGCGGCCGCTTAAAATAACTAGCAATTTAAACACTCTTCATTCAGGAATGTAACCAAAAGCAACAAAACCTGGGAGGAAGGACAAAGAAGGAAGCTTTGGCTGAGCCAGTGATCGTGCAAGTGCGGGAGAGAGAATGTGAGCGCTGTGCAGACACAATGTGCTGCTCCTTCCAGGGCTGTGCCAAAGGCCATGTCAGTTACATTTCCTGCAGCTTTTCGAGCCCAGAAAGGCAAAATAGAAAGTTCCGGAAATGCAGAATCAAATCTCGGCCCCTCACCGGACACTGGGCTGCCACTTCAGTCTTCAGCTCAGATTTGTGATATTTGTGTACATCCCCTCATCAACTAATACTGAAGCACTCCAGGTCAGCATAGTGCGACAGAAACAACCAAAGCTGGCACTGTGGGACTATCAAACACTGGTACCCCGCCTCAAATTAACTCTGGCACTGTGGGGCCATCAAACTCTGGTACCCGCCCCCCCTCAAATTAACTCTGGCACTGTGGGACCATCAAACCCTGGTACCCCCGTCAAATTAACTCTGGCACTGTGGGACCATCAAACCCTGGGAGTGTGTGGGACTGGGTCAGTGGGAGTGTGCGGGACTGGGTCAGTGGGAGTGTGCGGGACTGGGTCAGTGGGAGTGTGTGGGACTGGGTCAGTGGGAGTGTGTGGGACTGGGTCAGTGGGAGTGTGTGGGACTGGGTCAGTGGGAGTGTGTGGGACTGGGTCAGTGGGAGTGTGTGGGACTGGGTCAGTGGGAGTGTGTGGGACTGGGTCAATGGGAGTGTGTGGGACTGGGTCAGTGGGAGTGTGTGGGACTGGGTCAGTGGGAGTGTGTGGGACTGGGTCAATGGGAGTGTGTGGGACTGGGTTAACGGGAGTGTGTGGGACTGGGTCAATGGGAGTGTGTGGGACTGGGTCAATGGGAGTGTGTGGGACTGGGTCAGTGGGAGTGTGTGGGACTGGGTCAGTGGGAGTGTGTGGGACTGGGTCAGTGGTAGTGTGTGGGACTGGGTCAGTGGGAGCGTGTGGGACTGGGTCAATGGGAGTGTGTGGGACTGGGTCAGTGGGAGTGTGTGGGACTGGGTCACTGGGAGTGTGTGGGACTGGGTCACTGGGAGTGTGTGGGACTGGGTCAGTGGGAGTGTGTGGGACTGGGTCAGTGGGAGTGTGTGGGACTGGGTCACTGGGAGTGTGTGGGACTGGGTCAGTGGGAGTGTGTGGGACTGGGTCATTGGGAGTGTGTGGGACTGGGTCAGTGGGAGTGTGTGGGACTGGGTCAATGGGAGTGTGTGGGACTGGGTCAGTGGGAGTGTGTGGGACTGGGTCAGTGGGAGTGTGTGGGACTGGGTCAGTGGGAGTGTGTGGGACTGGGTCAGTGGGAGTGTGTGGGACTGTGTCAATGGGAGTGTGTGGGACTGGGTCAATGGGAGTGCGTGGGACTGGGTCAGTGGGAGTGTGTTGGACTGGGTCAATGGGAGTGTGTGGGACTGGGTCACTGGGAGTGTGTGGGACTGGGTCAGTGGGAGTGTGTGGGACTGGGTCAATGGGAGTGTGTGGGACTGGGTCAGTGGGAGTGTGGACTGGGTCAATGGGAGTGTGTGGGACTGGGTCAGTGGGAGTGTGTTGGACTGGGTCAGTGGGAGTGTGTGGGACTGGGTCAGTGGGAGTGTGTGGGACTGGGTCAGTGGGAGTGTGTGGGACTGGGTCAATGGGAGTGCGTGGGACTGGGTCAGTGGGAGTGCGTGGGACTGGGTCTGTGGGAGTGTGTGGGACTGGGTCAGTGGGAGTGTGTGGGACTGGGTCAGTGGGAGTGTGTTGGACTGGGTCAGTGGGAGTGTGTGGGACTGGGTCAGTGGGAGTGTGTGGGACTGGGTCAGTGGGAGTGTGTGGGACTGGGTCAATGGGTGTGTGTGGGACTGGGTCAGTGGGAGTGTGTGGGACTGGGTCTGTGGGAGTGTGTGGGACTGGTTCAGTGGGAGTGTGTGGGACTGGGTCAGTGGGAGTGTGTGGGACTGGGTCAGTGGGACTGTGTGCGACTGGATCAATGGCAGTGTGTGGGACTGTGTCAGTGGGCGTGTGTGGGACTCGGTCAATGGGAGTGTGTTGGACTGGGTCAGTGGGAGTGTGGGACTGGGTCAATGGGAATGTGTGGGACTGGTTCAGTGGGAGTGTGTGGGACTGGGTCAGTGGGAGTGTGTGGGACTGGTCAATGGGAGTGTGTGGGACTAGGTCAATGGGAGTGTGTGAGACTGGGTCAGTGGGAGTGTGTGGGACTGGGTCAGTGGGAGTGTGTGGGACTGGGTCAGTGGGAGTGTGTGGGACTGGGTCAGTGGGATTGTGTGGGACTGGGTCAGTGGGTGTGTGTGGGACTGGTCAGTGGGAGTGTGTGGGACTGGGTCTGTGGGAGTGTGTGGGAGTGGGTCAGTGGGAGTGTGTGGGACTGGGTCATTGGGAGTGTGTGGAACTGGGTCAGTGGGAGTGTGTGGGCCTGGGTCAGTGGGAGTGTGTGGGACTGGGTCAGTGGGAGTGTGTGGGACTGAGTCAGTGGGAGTGTGTGGGACTGGGTCAGTGGGAGTGTGTGGGACTGGGTCAGTGGGAGTGTGTGGGACTGGGTCAGTGGGATTGTGTGGGACTGGGTCAGTGGGAGTGTGTGGGACTGGGTCAGTGGGAGTGTGTGGGACTGGGTCAGTGGGAATGTGTGGGACTGGGTCAGTGGGAGTGTCTGGGACTGGGTCAGTTGGAGTGTGTGGGACTCGGTCAGTGGGAGTGTGTGGGACTGGGTCAGTGGGAGTGTGTGGGACTGGGTCAGTGGTAGTGTGTGGGACTGGGTCAGTGGGAGTGTGTGGGACTGGGCCAGTGGGAGTGTGTGGGACTGGGTCAGTGGTAGTGTGTGGGACTGGGTCAGTGGGAGTGTGTGGGACTGGGTCAGTGGGCGTGTGTGGGACTGGGTCAATGGGTGTGTGTGGGACTGGGCCAGTGGGAGTGTGTGGGACTGGGTCAATGGGAGTGTGTGGGACTGGGTCAATGGGAGTGTGTGGGACTGGGTCAGTGGGAGTGTGTGGGACTGGGTCAGTGGGAGTGTGTGGGACTCGGTCAGTGGGAGTGTGTGGGACTGGGTCAGTGGGAGTGTGTGGGACTGGGTCAGTGGGAGTGTGTGGGACTGGGTCAGTGGGAGTGTGTGGGACTGTGTCAATGGGAGTGTGGGACTGGGTCAATGGGAGTGTGTGGGACTGGTTCAGTGGGAGTGTGTGGGACTGGGTCAGTGGGAGTGTGTGGGACTGGGTCAGTGGGAGTGTGTGGGACTGTGTCAATGGGAGTGTGGGACTGGGTCAGTGGGAGTGTGTGGGACTGGGTCAGTGGGAGTGTGTGGGACTGGGTCAGTGGGTGTGTGTGGGATTGGTCAATGGGAGTGTGTGGGACTGGGTCAGTGGGAGTGTGTGGGACTGGGTCAGTGGGAGTGTGTGGGACTCGGTCAGTGGGAGTGTGTGTGACTGGGTCAGTGGGAGTGTGTGGGACTGGTTCAGTGGTAGTGTGTGGGACTGGGTCAGTGGGAGTGTGTGGGACTGGTTCAGTGGGAGTGTGTGGGACTGGTTCAGTGGGAGTGTGTGGGACTCGGTCAGTGGGAGTGTGTGGGACTGGGTCAGTGGGAGTGTGTGGGACTGGTTCAGTGGGAGTGTGTGGGACTGGTTCAGTGGGAGTGTGTGGGACTCGGTCAGTGGGAGTGTGTGGGACTGGGTCAGTGGGAGTGTGTGGGACTGGGTCAGTGGGAGTGTGTGGGACTGGGTCAGTGGGAGTGTGTGGGACTCGGTCAGTGGGAGTGTGTGCGACTGTGTCAATGGGTGTGTGTGGGACTGTGTCAATGGGTGTGTGTGGGACTGGGTCAGTGGGAGTGTGTGGGGCTGGGTCAATGGGAGTGTGTGGTGCTGAGAGTCTTGTGTATGTTGGATGTCTCGATGTGCTGGGCTGATCGGAACCTGCCTGATTTACATATATTCAATAACCTCGACTTGCAAATGCAGTTGTAGGAAATAGCCGGCATTTGGTTAATGGCCCTGTGCTACAAAGAATGCTCCCATTGTCATTTGCCGCTTTGTTTATACTAAGTATAGAATGCAGTGTGAATGTGAAAGATGGAGCCTCAGAGTAAAAACCTTAGACTGGAAGATACACATTCGGACTTGATGGTTTCATGTTGACTTCAACTTTCAGAGGCACAGTGTGAAAAGTGAAAACCAAAGCCCATCATTAACTGGAAGCAGGATAGCCCAAACCCTGCCAGCCTGGCTGGGCAATGACTGGCACCCAGGGGCCCGCAGACTGCCAGCCTGGCTGGGCAATGACTGGCACCCAGGGGCCCGCAGACTGCCAGCCAGGGTGGGACTTATTGCGACAGTCTGGAGAGACAGCGATACCTGCGACCTCTCCTTGCCGCCCACTTGTGCTGAGCACAGGCTCAGTGGTGCCACCGATCGGTGTCTGTACAGACCAAATAGTCCCAGCCAGGTCTTGGAAACCTCGTGTACATGTGGTGTTCAGGCTGACCTTGACTAATAATCCAGAGAACTTGAGTTCAAATCCCATCCTGGCAGTTTTGAGAATCTGAATTCAGTTTAAAAAATCTGGAAATAAGAAGCTGTTATCAGTAAAAGTGACCATGAAGTTTTTCAAATTGTCGTAAAAACTGAACTGGTTCACTGATGTCCCTTTAGAGAATGAAACCTGCCATCCTGACCAGGTCTGGCCTATATGTGACTCCAGTCCAACATCAACGTGGCTCTTAACTGCCCTCTGAAATGACCTAGCAAGGCACTCAGTTGTATCAAATCATTACCCAGTTGTTCAAGGTCACCACCACCACCCAAGGCAATTAGAGATGGGCGAAAGATGCCCATATCCTGAGAATGTACCAGAACACAAAGCTTGTAGCTGCCACTCCAGACACCAGCAATGTCCTTAGAAGCTGGTGATGACCTCTTGACCCTGTGGAAATCTCCCAAGCAGTCCCAGTCTCTCGGGCGTTCTGCAGGTCGAGAAACCTCCTGCCATGTGTGGCAGATGTGGGTCGTGGACTCCTCCAACTTGACCACCATCGCAACCATCTGCATTGGAAGCAGTTCAGAGAAGGTTTACTAGACTAATACCTGGAATAGGCGGCTTGTCTTATGAGGAAAGGTTGGACAGGCTAGGCTTGTATCCGCTGGAGTTTAGAAGAGTAAGAGGTGACTCGATTGAAACATATAAGATCCTGCGGGGTCTGGACAGGGTGGACGTGGAGAGGATGTTTCCTCTTGTGGGAGAATCGAGAACTAGGGGTCATTGTTTAAAAATAAGGGGTTGTTGAGATACCGCGGCAAACGTGGGAGTCGAGACCAGAGCTATTGAAAACACAACTGCTTTATTCCATCCACATGTCAAACAGGAACTAAAAAAGCCCGCGCATCCACTTAAATACTTCCCAGACAGGAAGTGCTCCCGGCAGCCTGTCCCTGCGGGAAACAAGTTGCTGGAGGAAAGGGCCCCCGGCTGGGGGCTTCTGCTTAGACTGTCTGTGCCGCCGTGAGCGGATTATGTCCAGTGGTGGCGTGTCGCCACAGAGCTCCCCCCAGAATCCGCTTAGGAGGAGTGGACGAGTCGTGACGGTGGTCTAATGGTTCTGCCGCAGCGGCTCTGAGTGGTCGCCGGTCTGGTTGGTTGGGTCGGGCGGTTCGCCGCCGGCTGTGCTGGCTTGCTGGGGGGACGGCCTCTAGTTGGAGGCTGGGCCACGGGGACCTGTTCCCCTGGTTCTGTGTGTGCTGGTTTGAGCCGGTCGATGGAGACTGTGTCGACCCTGTCGCCGAGTCGCAGCTTGAAGACCTTGTCCCCGGTTTGTAGTACCTCGTACGGTCCGTCGCACGGGGGTCGCAGGGGCCCGCGGTGCGCATCGTGTCGCACGAAGACGAAGCGCGCCTGCTGTAAATTTGGCGGGACGTGAGGTGCGAGTTCGCCGTGTCGGTTGACCGGAAGTGGGGCGAACTGCTGAGCGGAAGAGAAAGAGTTGAGCCGCTGCTGTTCGGCCGACCAAGGCTTGGTAGGCTCCGGAAGGAATTCGCCTGGGAGGCGCAGCGGTTGTCCGTAGACTAACTCCGCTGCCGAGGACTGGAGGTCTTCCTTGACCGCGGTGCTTAGGCCGAGTAGCACCCACGGCAGGCGGTCAGTCCAGGTACTGTCCTGCAGGCCGGCGCGGAGTGAGGCCTTGAGTGACCTGTGGAAGCGTTCACAAAGTCCGTTGGCCTGCGGGTGGTACGCCGTGGTGCGGTGGAGCGTCACCCCGAGGTTGCGTGCTGTGGCCGTCCAGAGTTCGGAGGTGAACTGGGTGCCTCTGTCGGAGGTTATGTCGGCCGGTACGCCGAACCTCGCAACCCAGGTGTTAACGAACGCCCTGGCGATGTCGGCTGTGGTGGTGGAGGACAGCGGCACTGCCTCAGGCCAGCGTGTGTAGCGGTCGACCATCGTGAGGAGATAAGTTTGGCCTTGCGATGGCGGCAGGGGACCGACGATGTCGACGTGTACGTGGTCGAAGCGGCGGCTGGGTACCTCGAAGTCTCCCAGGGGTGCTTTGGTGTGCAGCTGTACCTTAGCCCGTTGGCAGGCGAGGCAGGAGGTGGCCCAAGTCCGAACATCTCTGCTGAGGCCGCGCCAGACGAAGCGCTTGGAGAGGAGTTTGACGGATGCGCGGGAACCCGGGTGAGAGAGCCCATGGAGCGCGTCGAAGACGCGGCGGCGCCAGGTCTCAGGGACGACCGGCCTGGGGTGGCCGAGTGAGACGTCGCAAGTGACTGCCGTGGCTTCGGGCCCGTGCGCGACCTTGGCTAGGCGTAGCCCTGGCAGGCTGGTAGCCGCCGAGAGGAGGTCTGGGCCGCTGCTAGTTGTGCGTAGTCGACCGCGAGGTGATACGCACAGACGGCGGGACGGGAAAGGCAGTCGGTGACCACGTTGTCTCTACCGGAGACGTGCTGAATGTCCGTAGTAAACTCAGACACGGCCGCGAGCTGGCGTTGCTGCCTAGCGGACCAGGGTTCGGTGTGCTTGGCCATCGCGTATGTGAGTGACTTGTGGTCCACATACGCGGTGAAGGGGCGGCCTTCCAGGAGGAACCTGAAATGGCGGACCGACAGGTGGAGCGCGAGAAGCTCGCGGTCGAAAGTGGAGTATTTGACCTCCGGGGGGCGCAGTTGGCGGCTGTAGAAGGCAAGTGGCTGCCACGCGCCATTGACCCACTGCTCGAACACGGCCCCGACCGCGTGGTCGGAGGCGTCGGTGGTGAGTGCGACCCGGGCATCGGCCCTCGGGTGCGCAAGCAGAGTGGCGTCGGCGAGCGCGTTTTTGGTGGCGTCGAAGGCGGCTGCCGTGTCAGTGGTCCAGGCTACGTCCATCTTGCCGGATTTTCCTCGGAGGGAGTCGTATAGGGGCTTCATGAGGGCTGCAGCTCTGGGGATGAACCTGTTGTAGAAGTTCACCATCCCGAGGAACTCCTGGAGGCCCTTGATGGTTGTGGGGCGGGGAAATTGCTGGACGGCCTGCACCTTGTTGGGCAGGGGGACGGCCCCAGCAGGGGTGATGTGGTGACCGAGAAAATCGATCTCGGTTAGGCCGAATTGGCACTTCGCTGGGCTGAGGATGAGCCCGTGTTGGGCTAGGCGCCCGAACAGGATGCGAAGGTGTTCGAGGTGTTCCTGTTTGGAGGAGCTGGCCACGAGAATGTCGTCTAGATAGACGAATAGGAAGTTCAGGTCCCAGAGGACTGAGTCCATAAGGCGCTGGAAAGCCTGTGCTGCATTCTTGAGGCCGCAGGGCATCCTCAGGAACTCGAACAGGCCGAATGGGGTGATGACGGCCGTTTTGGGGATGTCCGCGGGGTGTACGGGGACTTGGTGGTAACCGCGCACCAGGTCGACTTTGGAAAAGACGGTTCGTCCGGCCAGTCGGGCCGAGAAGTCCTGGATGTGTGGCGCCGGGTATCGATCGGGGGTGGTGGCGTCGTTGAGGCGGCGGTAGTCCCCGCAAGGGCGCCAGCCTCCGCCGGGCTTGGGGGCGATGTGGAGGGGTGAGGCCCAAGGGCTGCTGGAGCGGCGGATGATGCCGAGTTGTTCCATGTTGGTAAACTCGGCCCGCGCGATTTCCAGCTTGGCCGGGTTGAGTCTGCGGGCGTGGGCTGAAACTGGGGGGCCGGTGGTGGGGATATAGTGTTCCACACCGTGCTTGGCGGCTTTGGCCGAAAAGGTCGGGTTAGTGAGGGCGGGAAACTCAGCTAGGAGTGCCGAGTAGTCGTCCGTGGCTCTGGCGAGGCAGTAGGTCGTCAGGCCGGCCGAACGGGCCGGGGTAAAGGCGCCGGGGATGGGGGCCATAGTGTTGATGTCGACGAGGCGGTGCCTCGGAATGTCGACAAGGAGGCCGTGGGCGCGTAGGAAGTCGGCGCCGATGAGTGGGCAGAGGACCTTGGCTGTGAGGAACTCCCAGCGGTAGCGGCGGCCCGCGAGGTCGAGCGTGACCATGCGGGTGCCATATGTGCGGATGTCAGAGCCGTTGGCTGCAGCCAGTGTGATACCCCGTGTGCCGCGTTGGATCTCGAGGGCGGAGGCGGGGGTGATGCTGTGCTGGGCCCCTGTGTCGCACAGAAATCGGCGGTTGGTTCTGTCGTCAGTGACGTACAGTAGGGGCTCCTTCTGCCCCGCGGCCATCGCGGGGGCCGGTGCGGGGGGGGGTTTGAAGGTACATGGTGGCGTGCAGCGTTGAGCCCTAGCGCCAAAACGGGTGTGGTAGTAGCAGTGACCCGGAGTGGTAGGGCGGTCGGGCCTAGCGGCCCGGGAAGACCGCGTGGTCGTTGCCGTGAGGTCGGGCGCGACGTCGCGAGCGGCCTGTGCAGAGAGCAGCCGGTCGGCCTTTTCGGCTATATCATTCAGGTCCGTGGAGTCAGACTCCACAATGAGCGGGCGGATGCTGGCGGGGAGCTGCCGAATGAAAAGCGTGCGAAAAAGGGCGCCGGGATTTTTGTCGTCTGAGAGGGACAGCATGTGGGAAAGCAGGTCTGATGGTGAAGCGTCACCAAGGCCGGGGAGGTCCAGGAGTTGGCAGTGGCGCTGGTAAGAGGACGTTTGAAAATTTTTAAGTAGCGCAGCCTTCAGATGTTCGTACTTGCCATCCGTTGGTGGATTCTGCAGCGCTGCCCAAACCTTGGGGACTGTAGCGTAGGTGAGCGAGGCGACGAGGTAGTCGTACTTCGTGGCGTCGACTGTGTTGTGTATGTAATATGTGTGCTACTTTGAACCTATGGACAGGACTGCACTACTTGTAGGGCGTAGTGATACGCAGTACCACTCCTGGCCATAGGGGTATAAATAGTACTGTGGGTACTGGTCTCCCCTCAGTTCCTGCCTGTGGGCATGAAGTAAAGACCTACGTATAGTCCCTACCTCCAACCAGTAAAGACCTGTTTTATTGTTACTGATTAAGTCTGAGTATTAATTACTTGAACAACTCACAGATTTAACACTGGCGACGAGTCTGATTCGGACCCTGCGGCAGTCACTCCACGGCAGCTTCGTCCACAGCCAGGACGTTGCAGAGAGGTTTCCACCCTCTCCACCCCACTGGAAGACATCCTGACCTCGGAGCCTCCATCGGCGACCGTCAGCTTCTTCTCCAGCTTGGTGGTGGGTAAGCCGTTGTCTGAGCCGGGCAGCGACGCGACAGGCAGTCGACCGCGTTGGCCGCACGAACGGGGCTCGGGGAGCTGGAGGAATAGGGCGCGAGAGCCGCTTCGAGCGGGAGGCGTTTCAACAGAGCGATCGCATCTCCTGATAAGAGCCGAGAGCCGCTTCGCGATCCAGCGATCGCATCCGCTGATAAGGGCCGCACTCGGGCGATCGCGGCGAAGATAAGGGCCGCACTCGGGGGCTGAAGGGAGACGGCGTTAGGGGACGGGTGAAGACCGCCAAGCGCGGGAAAACCGCCATTTTGTGGGCGGAGGACGACGGCAAGAGCGGGAAGCCGCCATCTTGGATAGCAGTAAAAAAAAAAAAAATCTGAGAAATTGCAAATCTACAATGCCTAAACACGGGAATATTAGCACCTTTGATAGTGACCTCGAAGATTGGGCCATATATGTTGAAAGAGTAAAAAATTATTGTAAGGCCAATAAAATTCGTGACCAAGATAAAGCTCTAACATTATTAAATTTAATGGGTGCGAAGACATACGGGCAATTGAAACACCTGTTATCACCAGATGAACCGGCGGATAAGACGTTCGATGAGATTGTTACTGTCCTGAAAGATCATCTAAACCCCACGCCGCTGATGCTAGCGGAACGATTTAAATTTTACGACAGAAGGCAGCTACAGCATGAAAGCAATGCTGAATATTTGCTGGAATTGCGTAAATTAGCGAAATATTGCCAGTTTGGAACGGGACTGACAGATGCACTACGAGACAAATTTGTGTGTGGTTTATTTAAACAGGATACACAAAAGCGACTGCTCGAGGAGAATGAGCTGACGCTTGAGAAGGCGGTCACTATGGCAGCAGCACACGAAGCCGCAGCGAGAGGCACGGCAGTAATGCAGCTACGGTCACCGGAGCTCAGTGCACACAAATTGGGTGTGAGTTCTGGCAAATGTTATCGTTGTGGAAAGACAACGCATGATCAGAACCAGTGTTGGTTTAAAAACCAAGAATGTAGAACTTGTGGTAGGCTTGGACATATAGCTAGAGTATGCAGGTCAGGGAAGAAGACCAGCAACAAGAAGTCACCGCAAGGAAAATACGCAAAGGTACACAAGGTGACCGAACAGGAGTCCGATTCAGACGCTAGCAGTAATGAACTGGCTAGCTTAAGCTGTAATGAACTGGCTAGCTTAAGGGTACTCAACGCTGGTAAGGGTGCAGACCTCCAGACAATTTGGGTCACTCTTCAGATAGAAGGAGTCCAAGTAAAACTGGAATTGGACACTGGATTGGCATTGACAGTCATAAATAAGAAAGATTACGGAAAGTTATTCCAACATATTCCCCTACAGGATACGGGGATTATATTGAAAACATACACGGGGCAAAGAGTGTACCCCATCGGGAAAATAGAGGTTGCAGTGGTCCACAAGGGCGAAGACAGTCAAATAATGGACTTATATGTGATATCTGAAGGAGGTCCTCCACTACTAGGACGGGAGTGGATTAGGAAAATGAATATGGACTGGCATTTCCTACAAACAATAACGAGTGAGAACTCGGTGAAGATAGTCGGCCCAGACTCTGGAACGGATGATGGTAAGCCCAACTCAGGTGCAAAAGACAAAGTTTCAGCACAGAATTCCACTGAGCAACAACAACATAGTTTAACTGTGGATTCTGAGTCTGGCAAGTCTACTGATGTGCCCATTTCTGAGGGACACCGGGCTCGAACTCAACTCCATTTCAAACTACAACAGCAATTAGAACAAATGCTTCGCCGTTTTGAGCAAGAGTTGAATGCAACGAAAGAGTTCTTTGATATAGAGTTGGAGAATCTGGAAAGACAACAGAAGCAGCTGATGGAGAAAATGGAGCAGGAGCACACAAAACGTCTGATGTCAGAGGAGTTAACGGTCAGCCAACTCCTGCATATGCTGAAGGACAGGACTCTGAAATGGGAAAAACTTGAACACGAACTTCAATATTCAAACGAAAGGGTTTCGGAGCTCTCAAAGGTTATTGGAAGAGCTGAGGTGGCAACACAGACTGAGATGACTGCAACAGAGCAGCCCTTGGATGCCAAAAGTACGCTGACTCACGTCAACGTAGAACAACAGACCGCTGAAACAGCTGCTCCGGTAGAGGGATTGAATAGTCCGATCAATCAATCTCCAAAAGAAGTTGAAGTAGTAAAATCTCAAATGAGGTCATTAGTAAACGACTTGCTGAAAGCCCAGAAAAAGCTGGATGAAGAGGTACGCATGAAGAAGTCTCTTCAGGAAAGATGTCTGGACTTGGAACAAAAGCTGGCTAATGCCCAGCTGGGTATGGAGGAAATAGAAGACCCTCTCGCTGGCCTAGATCAGGACGACACCGAATATTACTATGTCCTGTCCTGCCCAACTTGTAACTTCGACTCCCACCATACAGAAATCATGGAGGAGCACCGAAAGTCTACGGAACATCGGGAGAAGGTGGCTCTACTACGGAAAAAGGAGGAAGAGAAGGAGGAACTGCGCATGCAGCTGGCAGCTGACAGTGGAGCCCAGAGAGTCTCCAAGAAGCAGAAAAGGAAAAGTCGAAACAGAAGATGACCCATCTGAACCATTATTACCTCTACCAGATCACACACGTGGTCCCTCCGAACGGAGCCAATTCAGTTCGGAAGTTCAAACTGTTAAATCCATGGAAGGACTATTGAATGAGTCACTCCAGCAACGTGAACCGACTCCACCACAGAGATTGAATCTGTGAACTGTTTTCCGCAGAGACTGAATCTGTGATCTGTTTTGACATGAAGTTATCTATGTATCTATGTTATTCTGTTATGTAAACCTGAAGTTATATATGTATATATGTTATTACGTTATGTTAAATGGGGAGATGACTGTAAAGCTAGGAAGGGAGGAATGTTGTGTATGTAATATGTGTGCTACTTTGAACCTATGGACAGGACTGCACTACTTGTAGGGCGTAGTGATACGCAGTACCACTCCTGGCCATAGGGGTATAAATAGTACTGTGGGTACTGGTCTCCCCTCAGTTCCTGCCTGTGGGCATGAAGTAAAGACCTACGTATAGTCCCTACCTCCAACCAGTAAAGACCTGTTTTATTGTTACTGATTAAGTCTGAGTATTAATTACTTGAACAACTCACAGATTTAACAGACTGTAATGCCTTTCAGCCGGAATCTGGACTCAGCTTGAACGAACCAGGCTTCGGCGAGGTTCTCCCAAAAGTCTGGTAATTTAACCGTGACTGCGTTTGTACCCGCCATGCTAGCTTAGGATTCGTCCTGAGCGTCGGGGTCACCAGTGTTGAGATACCACGGCAAACGTGGGAGTCGAGACCAGAGCTATTGAAAACACAACTGCTTTATTCCATCCACATGTCAAACAGGAACTAGAAAAGCCCGCGCATCCACTTAAATACTTCCCAGACAGGAAGTGCTCCCGGCAGCCTGTCCCTGCGGGAAACAAGTTGCTGGAGGAAAGGGCCCCCCGGCTGGGGGCTTCTGCTTAGACTGTCTGTGCTGCCGTGAGCGGATTATGTCCAGTGATGGCGTGTCGCCACAGGGTCGCCCATTTAAGACAGAGATGAGGAGAATTTTTTCTCAGATGGTCGTGAGTCTTTAGAACTCTCTTCCTCAGAGGGCGGTGGAAGCAGAGTCTGTGAATATTTTTAAGGCAGAGGTAGATAGATTCTTGATAAACAAGGGGGTGAAAAGTTATTGGAGGTAGGCGGGGATGTAGAGCAATCAGATCAGCCATGATCTTATTGAATGGCGGAGCAGGCTCGAGGGGCCGAGTGGCCTACTCCTGCTCCTAATTCGTATGTTCATATCTTTACTGCCCCCACATCAGAGCCAAGCTCCCTAATCATCTCTCATCTGAGGTCACTGCAGTGGTCAGCCTCTTCCTGCAAGGCAACCCCTGTGTGAAACGCAGAAGACCTTGTTTAGCGATGCACACAGTAACATTTACCTTGAAAAACGACTTGCTGAGTGTAAGGGTGTTGGAATAATTTGAGAAAGTGCATAAAGCTTTTGGAGTGCAGTACTGAGGGAGAGCTGCACTGCCAGAGGTGCCGTCTTTCGGATGAGATATTAAACCGAGGCCTGTGGCACTATTTGGAAGAAGAGCAGGGGAGTTCTCCTGGTGTCCTGGCCAATATGTATCCCTCAATCAACCTCACCAAAATAGATTAACTGGTCATGATCACAATGCTGTTTGTGGGGCCTTGCTGTGAGAATGCAGGAACCGTGGCAGCCAATTTGTGCACAGCAAGGTTCTACAAACAGACCTGGTCATCATCCTGGTCCTGGTCCCTCTACTAATGTCTTCCTGTCCAAACTGTTCAGAGTTCTGTTTTCTGTTGTCTCAATTTCCTTGCACATCTCTTTCTCCCTCTCTGAATATCTGTCTCCCTCTCTCACTTCCCTTTCTCCGTCTCACCTCTGTCCTCTCCTTCTCTTTCTGTCTCATCTCCCCCTTTTTATTCTCTTACCTCTCGTCCTCTCCTGTCTGTCGCTCCCTCTCTATTTCTCTTCCTCTCCTCTCCCCTCTTTCTCTCTCTCCCCCTCCCTCTCTCTCTCTGTTTTCCCAGCTGTGCACTGGTTACTGAGAAGCTCCATAATGACATTTGATAGCCTCCACCTGGAGCCTGGTCTGTGTGTGTGAGGGCCCGTGCTCGCTCTGATACGTGTCAGCAAACATGACCGCAGCGTGCCAGGGGAATGACTGCTGCCTGCTCCTGGCAGTGAGGCTTGCTTAAAACATCACTAGATTATGGGGCCACAGCATTATCCAAACATCCTTTGGAGAGCGTGAGGAGCTCTGCTCGGGGGTGTGGCAGAGGAGTGTGGTCGGGGCGGCCTTGTGTCAGGTGAGAGTTGCCGACAACCCCCAGCTCTCTGACGCAGGCCTGTGGAAGAACCTCAGGCTGATGCCACAGCTCCTTATACGTGGAGAGATTGGACCGTGGCCCAGCCTTTCGATTCGCCCGCACGCACTCACTGCATCCTGTCTGTCTGGGGCTCTCCCAGGCTGACACAGGCCTCGGAGTGAGTACGGCTGGTGTGAGACGCAGCAAATAAATATTAGATCAGCGTGTAGGACGTGACTGGCCCAACACCGTCACTTCACACAACTCTGTGTCCACTCACGCTGACCTTAGAATATCACTAATGTCCGTTGTTCATGGGATGTGGGTAAGATTGGCAGTGCAATATATCCATAGTTTACTGGGGGCTTTAAGAGTCAGTCTCATAGTGTGGGATTGGCGTCACATATAGTCCAGACCAGGTAATGATGGCAGGTTCCCTTCCCTGAAGGACATTCATGAACCAGTTGAGTTTTTCCAACCATCCGGCCGGTTTCATGGTCATTGTTTTCCTGGCGCTAGTTCACAAATGACAAAACTTAATGAATTCAATTTGCGATGGCGGAATTTGAACTCAGACCCACCGGGTTGTTCATCTTGTATCATAACGACCAGGCTGCTGTATCCTAGGCTACAACGGCACAAGGATTCTGGCGTGGTTGATGTGGCCAATCAGCATCTCTTTGAGATAAAGGGAAGGATGATCAGAGGTTGAAGAATGGAGCGTGGAGACAAATGGAGAGGAGTGGATAATGGGGTCATGTTGGAATCGCTAGAAATCAACAGGCTCTGAGACTTTTGTTGCAGAAAAAGCAAAACGCGTGTTACTTTATTCACTCTCCGTGAGGACTGAGGGTCTCAGCCTTGTTGCAGGGCTATGACGTCATCACGCTACCGACGCATGACGTCATCACGCTACCGACGCTCTTAAAGGGACCCTGCCCCGATAACCCAACCAAGTACGTACATATAACAACATTGGCTATACATTGTGTTATTGTCCCTATGTGGCCTCCGCCACATACGTCCCCCCAGAATTCACTAGCACTGGCAATGTCGGTCATTGGGGGGGCCGGATCACACGGTCGGAACAGCTCCTCAATTCCGGGGCAGGGACCGGGGGGTTCGTTGGAGGGACCCCGGGCGCTCGGTGGTGGACTGAGGGTGCAGAAACCAGAGGTCAGCCCTGCCTCGGGGGCTGTGCCAACTCAACGGGTCGGTCCAGATCCAGGTGGGCCGGCTTAAGACGGTCCACAGAAATGCAGTCCGGCTTACCGCCGACATCCACTACGAAGGTCTTGTCCCCGGTTTCCAGAACGCGGAATGGTCCATCGTAGGGTGGCTGAAATGGTCCCCGGTGGGCGTCGTGGCGGACGAAAACGTACTCCACCGCACGAAGGTCGAGCGGAATGTGGGACTGCGGGAGGCCGTGCTGCGATGTGGGCACCGGCGCGAAAACCTTGGCGTTGTCCAGAAGGTCGGACCGCTGACGGGCTGCGGACCAAGGTTCCGTTGCGTTGGGGACGAAATCCCTGGGAACCTGCAGCGGCTGTCCGTAGACGAGCTCGGCAGACGAGGACTGGAGGTCCTCCTTGGGGGCGGTCCTGAGTCCCAGCATGACCCACGGGAGTCTGTCGATCCAGCTGTCATCCCGGAGGCTGGCTCGGAGCGCGGTTTTCATGGAGCGATGAAACCCTTCGCAGAGTCCGTTAGCCTGAGGGTGGTATGCTGTGGTGCGGTGGAGTCTCAACCCGAGGCCTCGGCGACAGCGTTCCAGAGCTCCGACGTGAACTGGGGCCCCCAATCGGAGGAAATGTCAGATGGGGCGCCGAACCAGGCGACCCAAGCGCTGATGAACGCCCGAGCCACATCGGCGGCTTCCGGCCATCGGGTGGTTCTGTCGACCATTGTGAGGAGGTGGGTGAACCCGCGGGAGGGCGGCAGGGACCCCACCAGGTCTATGTTAACATGGTCGAACCACCTCTCGGGCACCGCGAAAGGCGCCAATGGGGCCTTAGTATGGCGATGCACTTTCGAGCGTTGGCATAACACGCAGGTGCTGGCCCAGTCGCGAATGTCTTTCCTGAGCCCGTGCCAGACGAACTTAGCCGGCACCAGCTTCTGTGATGGCTTCCTGCCCGGGTGGGAAAGATTATGTACGGCGTCGAAAACTTCCCGTCTCCACCCGTCGGGCATGACGGGACGTGGCTGCCCAACGGAGACATCGCACAGGAGTGTGGTGCTGGCATTGTCGAATGCGACATCCACCAGTTGAAGGCCCGTGACCGCCATCCTGTAGGCCTGGACGTCCAGGTCGGAGGCCTGGTCGGCCGCCATGCGGGTGTAGTCGATGCCGAGGTGTACGGCGCTGGCGACGGCTCGGGAGAGACGGTCGGCGACGGGGTTGTCTTTCCCAGCCACATGCTGGATGTCCGTTGTGAACTCTGAGATGAAGGCCAGCTGGCGTTGCTGATGGGCCGACCACGGCTCGGAAGCTTTGGCCACGGCGAAGGTTAACGGTTTGTGGTCCATGAACGCTGTGAACGGGCGAGCCTCCAGTAGGAAACGGAAGTGTTGGACGGCGAGGTAGAGGCCGAGAAGCTCGCGATCGAAGGTGCTGTACTTCCGCTCGTTGGGGCGGAGCTGCCGGCTGAAGAAGGCGAGCAGCTGCCAGGTGATGTTGACCCACTGTTCGTGGACGGCGCCGACCGCATAGTCTGAGGCGTCGGTGGTGAGAGCGATCAGCGCATCAGGTAACGGATGCACCAGCATGGTCGCGTTAGCCAGGGTCCTTTTCGTGTCCGTGAAAGAATTGGCCATCTCCTCGGACCAGTCGACGGCGAGCTTGTCGGGCTTGCCTTTGAGGGCCTCGTAAAGGGGCCGCATAAGCTGGGCTGCTCGGGGGACGAAGCGATGGTAAAAGTTCACCATGTCCAAAAACTCCTGCAGGGCCTTCACGGTGAGGGGTCGCGGGAAGTCCATCATGGCCTCCACTTTCGATGGCAGTGGCACCGCCCCGTCCTTCGTGATGCGGTGCCCAAGAAAGTCGATCGAGGACAGCCCGAACTGGCACTTGGCTGGGTTGACGATTAGGCCATGCTGGCTAAGGCGTTGGAAGAGAGTCCGAAGGTGCGACACATGCTCCGTCCTGGAGGCGCTGGCGATGAGGATGTCATCCAGGTATACGAACAGGAATGTCAGGTCCCGTAACACGGTGTCCATTAGGCGTTGAAAAGCCTGGGCGGCATTTTTGAGGCCGAATGGCATGCGGAGGAATTCGAACAGCCTGAATGGGGGGATCACCGTGGTTTTCGGGACGTCCTGCGGCCGGACAGGAACCTCGTGGTAACCCCGGACAAGGTCACTTTCGAGAATACCACTTTCCCGGCCAGGCGGGCGGAAAAGTCCTGGATGTGTGGAATCGGGTAGCGGTCGGGGGTTGTAGCGTCGTTGAGGCGCCAGTAATCGCCACATGGGCGCCACCCGCCGCCTGGTTTCAGAGCGATGTGGAGGGGCGAGGCCCACGGACTGTTCGACCGGCGGATGATGCCGAGGCGCTCCATGGTGTCGAACTCAGCTTTAGCGATGGCGAGTTTCCCCGGGTCGAGGCGCCGAGTGCGGGCATAGACGGGCGGACCGGTGGTCGAGATGTGGTGTTCTACCCCGTGTTTGGTGGCGGTGGACGAGAACGTGGGCTTCGTGAGGTCCGGGAACTCAGCGAGGAGGCGGGAAAACTCGTCGGAGGCCGAGAGTGCGCTGGACAACTTCGTCGTGCTGGACCCGCTGAGGGAACACGGGAGCGAGCTCAAAGTCTCAGCGTTGATGAGATGTCAATTCTTGACGTCCACCAAAAGGCCATTGGCGCAGAGGAAGTCAGCGCCGAGAAGGGGGGTGGACACTTTTGCCGTGACAAAGTCCCAGGTGAACCGTTGCCCGCCAAAACAAAGCGCCATGTTCCGTTTCCCGAAGGTGCGGATGGAACTACCGTTGGCGGCTTCGAGGACGGGGCCGTGGTTCCCCCTTTGCATGTCTATGGTTGACGCGGGCAGGACGCTCACCTGGGCACCCGTGTCGCAAAGAAAACGACGTCCGGAGTCGGTGTCCGTAATAAATAACAAACTGCCTGAACGGCCAACAGCCATAGCAGCTGACGAGTGGTCTTTCGTTTGTTTTGACGTGGGAAAACTGCACGGGGGCCGGCACTTCCTGGCTTTGGGTCCGAACTGCGCATGGTAGAAGCAGAGTCTTGGGGGCTGCCGCCGTTGGGCTGTATCGGTGAGGGCAGGGCTCCACGTGGCCGCGCAGTCCTGTTGCCCGGCGGAGAAAAGTTTTTCGGCCTCCTTGGCCAGGTCGCGGAAATCGGTAGTGGAAGAGTTGACTAAAGTCGACCGTACCTGACCTGGCAGCTGTTGAAGGAACAGTTCCTTGAAGAGGAAGCACGGCCTGTGTGTGCCCAGGAGGGCCAGCATGTGGTCCATCAGCTCTGAGGGCTTGGAGTCGCCCAGCCCAGGTAGAGAGAGAAGCTGGTGTGCGCGCTCGGCTTCGGTGAGTCCAAAAGTTTCTAAGAGGTGCGTTTTCAGCGTTTCGAATTTGTTGAGTTCCGGGGGGTTCTCGAGCAGGCTCACGACTCTGGTCGCGGTGGAGCTGCCGAGAGCAGAGACGACGTAGTAGTACCTCGTGTCGTCCGCGGTGATGTCCCGGAGTGCAAATTGAGCCTCGGCCTGGGCGAACCAAGCGGCAGCCTGTCGTTCCCAAAACTCGGGTAATTTGATGGAAACGGCGTTCGTCGCCATTTCGGATGAGGTCTTTGGAATCGTCCAAAAGAGCAGCGGGGTCACCAATGTTGGAGTCGCTAGAAATCAACAGGCTCTGAGACTTTTGTTGCAGCAAAGGCAAAACGCGTGTTACTTTATTCACTCTCTATGAGGACTGAGGGTCTCAGCCTCGTTGCAGGGCTGTGACGTCAACACGCTACCGACACATGACGTCATCACGCTACCAACGCTCTTAAAGTGACTCTGCCCCGATAACCCAACCAAGTACGTACATATAACAACATTGGCTATACATTGTGAATTGCGTTATTGTCCCGATGTGGTCTCCGCCACAGTCACTGCATTAAATAAAGTACGATCAGACTACCTCTTGTGCGCCGTGTGACGTTGCAGCTTGCTGTTTCTAACAGTGTCGGTACAAGCCTGACTCGTGACTTGTGAAAATCTTCCATGAAAGATTTGCCCAGTGCAAGGCCATCCAATTTTAGGTAAGGTGAAATGCACGTACTTCCTAAATAATGCAAATTAGGAATTCTGCATACTGAGAGTGTCAGGCCTGTATAAATGCTGGGCATGTACTGCCATGTATCAGGCCTACTAAGAATGTCAGGTCTGTGTGAAAGCTGTGGTGATATTGGGGGGGGGTGGTAGGGGCAGTGCGGGGAGGAGGTGGTGTTAGTCTGCGTGACAGAAGCATTTATCTCACACTTTATCATATCTTCGGGATTTCCAAAGTCCTTGCAACTAATGAATTACTCTTGAAATGGCTTCACTGTAAAGTGGTAGTCAATTTGTACAGAGCAAGATCCCACAAACAGCACATGAGTGACTTGGGGGTGAGGAAGGAATGCTGGCAGAACACTGGGAGGGAGAGCTGCCGTGTTCTACTTTGAATAGTGCCCTGGGAGCTGCCACATCCAAGCTGAGCCGGCGGAGGAGGGCCTGCTGGGCTGGGAGAAATGTCCAGTGTTCTACTTTCAGCCCTCACCTCGATCGTGCTCAGGCTTTCCAGCCCCCTCCCACGGACTCTGAACTGAAGAACTAGAATTTGCCGGGTAATAGAAACTGAGCTAATGTTTTCAGAGTCGGGCCTTTGTGTGTGTTCTGGTTTCCATGACGATCCCTGTAATGGCTGTTGGGGAATGATTGCTTGGCTGGGCCATGTAATTGTACACAGTGCTATTTTCCTTTATAACACTGACAGCGTGCAATAAATCAGGCCATCTGCTATGCAGGAATCTTCGGTACAAGGCAGTGAAGGCTGCATTGTTCCCAATAGATGTAACCGGACACAAATTGGAAACAAACCAAAAATGGAAAGAAACCAGCACTGCACTGTCGGGTTGGCTTCTTCACACGACTAAACATCACTGAACAGAACCAAAAATACAGTGCGGACCGTCCCCCAGATCTTGTACAGTTAGGGGCCGCACTGTGTCTCAAAGACCCTCCAACTAGCTCCCCCTGGCAGATACGGCTGGCCCATGTACCCAGCCCACATTATATAGGGTCACAGAAAGCCTGGGGAGATTCCCAGCTCATGTGTTCATATCAGGACCCTTGTGGAGGGCAGGGCCCCTGATAGACACTGCACCCTGGGGCCTACTCTCAGTACTACAGACTCTGGATAGACACTGTACCCTGGGGCCTGCTCCTAGTACTACAGACTCTGGATAGACACTGTACCCTGGGGCCTGCTCCCAGTACTTCAGGCCCTGGACAGACACTGTACCCTGGGGCCTGCTCCTAGTACCACAGGCCCTGGATAGACACTGTACACTGGGGCCTGCTCCAAGTACCACAGGCCCTGGATAGACACTGTACCCTGGGGCCTGCTCCCAGTTCTAAAGGTCCTGGATAGACACTGTACCCTGAGGCCTGCTCCCAGTACTACAGACTCTGGATAGACACTGTACCCTGAGGCCTGCTCCCAGTACTTCAGGGCCCTGGTAGACACTGTACCCTGAGGTCTGCTCCCAGTACTACAGACCCTGGATAGACACTGTACCCTGAGGCCTGCTCCCAGTACTTCAGGCCCCTGATAGACACTGTACCCTGGAGCCTGCTCCCAGTACTACAGGTCCTGGACAGACACTGTACCCTGAGGCCTGCTCCCAGTACTTCAGGCCCCTGGTAGACACTGTACCCTGAGGCCTGCTCCCAGTACTTCAGGCCCCTGATAGACACTGTACCCTGGGGCCTGCTCCCAGTACTACAGGTCCTGGATAGACACTGTACCCTGGGGCCTGCTCCCAGTACTACAGACCCTGGATAGACACTGTACACGGGGGCCTGCTCCCAGTACTACAGACCCTGGATAGACACTGTACCCTGAGGCCTGCTCCCAGTACTTCAGGCCCCTAGTAGACACTGTACCCTGAGGCCTGCTCCCAGTACTACAGACCCTGGGTAGACACTGTACCCTGAGGCCTGCTCCCAGTACTACAGACCCTGGATAGACACTGTACCCTGAGGTCTGCTCCCAGTACTTCAGGCCCCTAGTAGACACTGTACCCTGAGGCCTGCTCCCAGTACTACAGACCCTGGATAGACACGGTACCCTGGGGCCTGCTCCCAGTACTACAGACCCTGGATAGACACTGTACTCTGGGGCCTGCTCCCAGTACTACAGACCCTGGATAGACACTGTACCCTGAGGCCTGCTCCCAGTACTACAGACCCTGGATAGACACTGTACCCTGGGGCCTGCTCCCAGTACTACAGACCCTGGATAGACACTGTACACTGGGGCCTGCTCCCAGTACTACAGACCCTGGTAAGACACTATACCCTGGGGCCTGCTCCCAGTACTACAGACCCTGGATAGACACTGTACACTGGGGCCTGCTCCCAGTACTACAGACCCTGGATAGACACTGTACCCTGAGGCCTGCTCCCAGTACTACAGGCCCTGGATAGACACTGTACACTGGGGCCTGCTCCCAGTACTACAGACCCGGGATAGACACTGTACCCTGAGGCCTGCTCCCAGTACTACAGACCCTGGATAGACACTGTACACTGGGGCCTGCTCCCAGTACAACAGACCCTGAATAGACACTGTACACTGGGGCCTGCTCCCAGTACTACAGACCCTGGATAGACACTGTACACTGGGGCCTGCTCCCAGTACTCCATACCCTGGATAGACACTGTACCCTGGGGCCTGCTCCCAGTACTACAGACCCTGGATAGACACTGTTCCCTGGGGCCTGCTCCCAGTACTAGAGACCCTGGATAGACACTGTAGCCTGGGGACTGCTCCCAGTACTACAGGCCCCTGATAGACACTGTACCCTGAGGCCTGCTCCCAGTACTGCAGACCCCTGGATAGTCACTGTACCCTGGGGCCTGCTCCCTGTTATGTATTGTTTGTTCTCCTCCCACCTGCGGTGGCGCTGTCACAGCAGATAAATGGTTGGGGTTGTTCTCTTGGTTAAGTTTTAGTTCTCTTTGTTCGGTATTCTCCAGAACCTTCTTTTTGAATAAAGCACCTCATGTTTGAATCTCTGAGTTCTGAGTTCTAATTGTTACTAGGTAGAAAGGTACAGACACAACAAAGTGGCGACGAGGATTGGATGAATCTGCATTGTGGGAACTTTCTTGTTTTCGACTACAAAACACTCGGAACAGAGATTTCAGCAGCACATTAACGTTACGGGTGCAGTGAGTAAACAGAAATTAAAATTTGAAACGTGAGATGGCTACTATATTCGGAAACATTGGTGATTTTGATGAAAATGTGGAGCAATGGAGTGCTTATACAGAACGTTTTGACTATTTTGTTTTGGCGAATGCGGTGGCAAACGATAAGGTCGTGCCTACCTTTTTGAGTATAATGGGGGCAAAGACATTCAATTTACTTCGCCGCCTTGTACAGCCAGATAAGCCAGGAACTAAAACATATAAACAACTAGTGGAAATTCTTGGAGCACATTTTTCACCAAAACCTCTGGTTATTGCTGAGAGATTTAGATTTCACAAACGGAATCAAGAGGAGGGGGAATCAGTGACGATGTTTATTGCTGCTTTAAAAAGGTTGTCAGAACACTGCGAGTTCAAGGAGGTGCTGAAGGACACCATTAGAGACAGACTTGTGTGTGGTCTGCTAAGTGCAGCCACACAGAAGCGCCTTCTTACTGAGGGCAACCTTACCCTTGAAAAGGCCATTGAAGTTAGTGTCTCCATGGAGATGGCGGAAAAGGAGGCTCACCAGTTGAGTTCAACAGGGAGAGTTCACAAGGTGTTGTCTGAGCCTAAAGGTGCGCGGAACGGCACATGTTACCGTTGTGGGAAAACGGGCCATTACGCTAATGACTGCTGGTGTACGAAGCTGGAATGCCGAAATTGTGGCAAAAAAGATCACATTGAACGTGCCTGTAGAGGTAAAAAAAAGAACAGACAAAGCTGGGAAGCATGAAAGCAAAATGTCTGTATTTGGACAAGAGAAGAAAAAGAGTGTTCATTCAGTGCAGTATGATGGAACAAGCAAAACAGAGGGGAGCGACACCTCTGAAGAGGAAGAGGTGCACATACTGACGGTTGCAGGTGGTCCAAATGGCTACTGGGTGTCACCACTGGTGGAGGGACAATCAGTGCGGATGGAGGTGGACACAGGCGCGGCTGTGTCCCTTGTTTCAGACACTGTCTACAACAAAATGCTGAAGCATCTTACCCTTCAGCCAACAAACATTGTGCTAAAGACATATACCGGCGAACCTGTGGCCATGAGAGGCGCCATTGAGGTGACAGTTAAATTGAATGGACAGACTGCAAAACTGCCACTATATGTGGTAAAGGGAAATTACCCATCTCTACTGGGACGTGCATGGCTAGAGAAAATCACACTGGACTGGCCGGCAGTCCGCATGATGTCAAAAGGGGAGTCAGGTCTGACTGCAGTGTTAAACAAACATGCAGAACTCTTCAATGATGAACTTGGGAGCATGAAAAAGATCAGCGTGAGACTGGACATTAAACCTGACAGCAAGCCGAAGTTTCACAAAGCCCGACCTGTGCCCTATGCAATTAGGCCAAAAGTTGAGGCTAAGTTGGAGGCCTTAGTCGAGAATGGAGTCCTGAAGCCTGTGAGCGTGAGCAAATGTGCCACACCCATTGTTCCTGTCCTGAAAAAGGATGGATCTGTTCGAATCTGCGGGGATTTTAAAGTGACTATTAACCCGGTGCTGTCTGCGGAACAGTACCCTCTTCCCCTCATTGATGATCTTTTTACGGGCCTGGCCGGAGGGCAAAAGTTCAGCAAAATAGACTTATGCCAGGCTTACCTACAAATGCATGTCGATGACAAATCAAAGGAGCTGCTGACAATTGTGACACACAAGGGGCTATACAGGTACTGCCGCCTTCCGTTTGGATTTACGTCGGCCCCTGCTCTATTCCAAAGGGCAATGGATCAGATTTTGAGTGGACTGCCAGGAGTCCAGTGCTACCTGGACGACATCCTTGTCACTGGGACAAATGAGGAGGATCATCTTCTGAACTTGGATGCGACACTACAGCGACTGGAAGAGTACGGACTCAGGGTTCATAAGGACAAATGTGAATTCTTTCAGTCTTCAGTTGAGTACCTGGGGCATGTGATTGACGCTACTGGCCTGCATAAGGTGCCGTCAAAGGTCAAGGCGATCGTGGAGGCCCCAGCACCCCAGAATGTGAGCCAGTTACGTTCATTTCTGGGGCTACTTAACTACTATGGGAAGTTTATTCCAGACTTAGCAACATTGCTGAAGCCGTTACATCAGTTGCTATGTCAAGGCAAAACATGGAAATGGACTGAACTGTGCAACGAAGCTTTCGCCCAAGCAAAGAAAGCAGTGCTGGAGTCGGAGGTCCTGACACACTTCGACCCAAAGCTACCCGTGCAGCTAGCATGTGATGCATCACCATATGGTGTGGGAGCAGTCATATCGCACAGCATGCCTTCAGGGGAAGAGAAATCTATCGCCTTCGCATCACGCACCTTGAACAAGGCCGAGAGTAACTATGCGCAGATTGAGCGCGAGGCCTTGGGAATCGTTTTTGGAATTTGAAAATTTCACCAGTACCTGTTTGGGAGAAGGTTCACACTCCTGACGGACCACCATCCATTGACTTCAATCTTCAGGCCCCACACCGGAATTCCGTCTCTTGCTGCAAGCAGGATGCAAAGGTGGGCTTTACTGTTGTCAGGACACACATACGACATCAAATATCGCAAATCAGACTTGCACGGCAACGCAGACGGTCTCTCAAGGCTGCCCTTGCCTGTTACTCCCCCAGGGCCTCGTCAGATAGACATCTTCTACTTTAGACAAGTGGAGGTAGCATCTGTCACTGCAGTTCAGGTGCGAAGGTACACCCGCAACGATCCAGTCCTGTCTGAGGTAATGGACGATGTCATTCGAGGGAGAGCTATAGGAGATTCTCCTTGTTTGAAACCTTACGTTTCAAAAAGAAATGAGCTCTCCGTCCAGGCAGGTTGTCTCCTTTGGGGATGCCGTGTCATCATTCCGCCACCTCTGAGGGAACCTATACTGCAACAACTTCATACAGGCCACAGTGGGATGGTTCGGATGAAGGAAATGGCAAGAAGCTATTTCTGGTGGCCAGGTCTCGATGGAAATATTGAGGAGAAAGCCAAAACATGTTCCCCATGTCAAAGGGTCCGGAATGTTCCACAGCTGGCAACCCTACACCCCTGGGATTGGCCTGAAGAAGTGTGGCAGTGAGTACATGTGGACTTCGCCGGTCCTTTCGAAGAGAAGATGTTTATGGTGGTTGTGGACGCTCGTAGCAAGTGGCGGAGGTCGCTGTGATGAGGTCTACCACGGCAGAGAAAACAATTGAGAAACTTGGTGAGATGTTCAGCCATTATGGCTCATCGGAACAACTCATAAGTGACAACGGTCCACAATTTGTATCACAGGAGTTTGCAACATTCCTGCATGTGAATGGTGTCCAACACATCAGGTCTGCGCCCTATCATCCCTCTACTAACGGCCAGGCAGAAAGGTTTGTGCAAACTTTGAAGCACGCCTTGAAGGCATCGCAAGGTCAGGGCTCAATCCACCAACGTCTGAACAGCTTCCTGTTGTCCTACAGGAACGAGCCGCATGCCACAACCAAAACTTCCCCCACTTCGCTCATGATGAAGAGGCAGTTGCGGACAAGTTTTGGCTTACTCAAACCTCCAAGGGCAGAGCAGGTTGTCCATCGTCAACAACAAGCTCAAGTTGAAAAGAGAGAGAAAAGAGCCAAGGAGAGACGGTTTCATCCTGGAGAGCACATCCTAGCTCGAAACTACAACACTGGACCGAAATGGGTTCCTGCTACGGTGATCGCGCAGACGGGCCCTGTGTCTTACACGGTTGAGACTGCTGAGGACGTCGTCTGGAGAAGACACACAGATCAACTGTTGCTAGGAGCAGAGACAGCCACAGAGGCTCCAATGGCTGGTTGGCCTGAACTGTTTCCGGATGATACCGCAAACCAGCATCCTTTGCCACAGTGCGCTTCTCCAACACAGGAAGTCAAAGAGACTGTTCCACCTGTGCAAACTCCTGACTTTCGACTGACACAGGCACCTTCTATATCTAGGCCTGTGTCAATGCCTACTGCTGTGGAAGCCAGCGATGACCGCCGGTATCCTGTCAGAGAGCGGCGGCCTCCAAGACGCTTGGATCTGTAGGCTTAGTGACTTAGTAGGCTCCGGGTGCTCCGGTTTCCTCCCACAGTCCAAAGATGTGCGGGTTAGGTTGATTGGCCATGATAAAAATTGGCCCTTAGTGTTAGGGGGGATTAAATATGTGGGGTTACGGGGTTACGGGGATAGGGCTTGGGTGGGATGGCTGTCAGTGTAGGGACCGGGTGCTAGGATTTGGATGATCAGCCATGATCTCGTTGAATGGCGGAGCAGGCTCGAAGGGCCGAATGGCCTACTCCTGCTCCTAGTTTCTATGTTTCTATGTTTCTATGTTACCCACAAGACTGGGGCAGAATAAACCCCAGGGTAAAGTCAGGGTTTGAGGCAGTCTACCTCTACCCTTGGTTAGTCTCCTTGCTCCCAGCACTACAGACCCTGGATAGACACTGTACCCTGGGGCCTGCTCCCAGTACTACAGACCCTGGATAGACACTGTACCCTGTGGTCTGCTCCCAGTACTTCAGGCCCTGGGTAGTCACTGTACCCTGGGGCCTGCTGCCAGTACTAGAGACCCTGGATAGACACTGTAGCCTGGGGACTGCTCCAGGTACTACAGGCCCCTGATAGACACTGTACCCTGAGGCCTGCTCCCACTACTACAGACCCTGGATAGACACTGTACCCTGGGGCCTGATCACAGCACTACAGGCCCCTAATAGACACTGTATTCGGGGGCCTGCTCCCAGTACTCCATACCCTGGATAGACACTGTTCCCTGGGGCCTGCTCCCAGTACTACAGACCCTGGATAGACACTGTAAACTGGGGCCTGCTCCCAGTACTCCATCCCCTGGATAGACACTGTACCCGGGGGCCTGCTCCCAGTACTACAGGCCCCTGATAGACACTGTACCCTGACGTCTGCTCCCAATACTACAGACCCTGGATAGACACTGTAGCCTGGGGCCTGCTCCCAGTACTCCATCCCCTGGATAGACACTGTACCCTGACGTCTGCTCCCAGTACTACAGGCCCCTGATAGACACTGTACCCTGAGGCCTGCTCCCAATACTACAAACCCTGGATAGACACTGTAGCCTGGGGCCTGCTCCCAGTACTAGAGACCCTGGATAGACACTGCACCCTGGGGCCTGCTCCCAGTACTACAGACCCTGGATAGACATTGTACCCTGAGGCCTGCTCCCAGTACTGCAGACCCCTGGATAGTCACTGTACCCTGGGGCCTGCTCCCAAAACTAGAGACCCTGGATAGACACTGTAGCCTGGGGACTGCTCCCAGTACTACAGGCCCCTGATAGACACTGTACCCTGGGGCCTAATCCCAGTACTCCATACCCTGGATAGGCACTGTTCCCTGGGGCCTGCTCCCAGTACTGCAGACCCTGGATAGACACTGTACCCTGAGGCCTGCTCCCAGCACTACAGACCCTGGATAGACACTGTACCCTGAGGCCTGCTCCCAGTACTACAGACCCTGGATAGACACTGTACTCTGGGGCCTGCTCCCAGTACTACAGACCCTGGATAGACACTGTACCCTGGGGCCTTCTCTGAGTACCAGAGGCCCCTGATAGACACTGTACCCTGGGGCCTTCTCCGAGTACCAGAGACCCCTGATAAACACTGTACCCTGGGCCTGCTCCCAGTACTACAGGCCCTGGATAGACACTGTAGCCTGGGGCCTGCTCCAAGTACTGCAGACCCTGGATAGACACTGTACCCTGAGGGCTGCTCCCAGTACTACAGGCCCCTCGCCTCTGCTTTGACAGTGTCAATGATTGTCTGAACCCTGCCAGCTTGATAAGTTTGTTGGAAGGGTGACAATAGCAGGTTGACAGCTTGCTGACCTCTGACTGACAGACCAACTCAGCATTCAGAGCATAGTCAGCCTGTGAATTAATAGGATGAGATCATGAAAAACTCCAGTGATGTATGTTCACAGGTTCTGTCGTAATAATGAGCACTTCCTGAGGGGTGATGACACCTTTCCCCTTAATGAAGCTTCCCCACCTGGCTGTACTTTCCACCATATTCCACGTCAAAGTCACTGTGGTGGTGGCGTAGCCCTTATATCCACATCACGCCTTGGTCTACCTCCTAATCCTCGGGCAACTTTACCTCTTCCAAACAACTTGCCTTGTTCCATTCCTCACGTCTCTTTTTTAAAATCCTTATTCTGTACCGCCCACCCAAATATCACACCAATTTTCTCAATGAGATATCTTCTCTATGTTCCTCCCTCTGCCTCTGCACTGAGCGACTCCTCATCCTCGGTGATTTCAACCTGTATCTCAGCTCATCTTGCTCCCTCTCCTCTGAGTGCCCTCCTTTCCTCCCTTCATCTCTCCCTTCATGTCAACTCCCCCACCCATATACACGGCCACCCCCTCGATTTTATCATCTCACGTGGCCTCGCCATCCCCTCCGTAACCATCACTGATAAGGCAATCTCTGACCATTTCCTTACATCACTCTTTACCCATATTCCCCTTCCCCCTCCTAAACCCACTTCTTTTCGTATCCGCCCCTGGAAAAAACTCTCCCTCAAGTCCTTTACCACTGCACTTTCTAATTCCCAACTACCAAGCCTTTGGCCTACAATTCCCCATGACATCTCTGCAGCTACTGGCTTACTGAATCCCACCATCTCCACCACCTTTGATGGCCTTGTCCCCACTAAATTCATTGCACTCTCTCACCCTAGTTGTTCCCCCTGCTATGCCCCTCATCACCGCTCCCTTAAGTCCAAGGGACGCAGACGTGAACGTCTTTGGCAGACAACTGGTCTAATCATCCATCACCAGATTTGGCTCGATCATGTAAAGCATCATTGGGTCCTGTTCTCCATCACTAAAACCATCCACTATTCTAAGATCATCCAGGACGGCAAAAATTGCACCAGGCATCGCTTCTCCGCCACTAACCGCCCTCTCAAACTGCCCTCCTCTGCCTCCTCCTCCCTCACCTCCAACAATAAATGTCAGGAGCTCATGGACCTCTTTGTTAAAAAGATCGACTGCATCCGTTCATCTGCTTCTGCTTTCAACTCCTTTCCCCTAGCCCACCGGGCATAACTTCCTCTCCGATTTCCCCCTGCTCTAATCCTAAATTTGCATATTTCTCTCATTTCTATCCTATTTTCCCGCTTGCCCTTTCAAAGCTCATCTTGTCAATGAGACCGACCTCCTGCTCTCTCGACCCTATTCCTACTAAACTGCTGACCACCCAACTTCCCTTTCAGGCTCCCACGTTAGCTGACATTGTTAACGGCTCTCTCTCCTCAGGTACTGTCCCCCTCTCTTTCAAATCTGCCGTCATCACCCCTCTCCTCAAAAAACAACCCTTGACCCCCTCCGCCCTTGCAAACTACCGCCCCATCTCCAACCTCCCTTTTCTCTCCAAAGTCCTTGAACGTGTTCTCGCCTCCCAAATCTGTGCCCATCTTTCCCTGAATCAGGTTTCCGCCGCTGCGGTACTGATACTGCTCTTACCAAGGTCACAAAAGTCATCCTAATTGACTGCGACAAAGATAATCTATCCCTTCTTGTCCTTCTGGACCTGTCTGCAGCCTTTGACACGGTTGACCACAAGATTCTGCTCCAATGCCTCTCCACCGTCGTCCAGCTGGGTGGGACTGCACTCGCCTGGTTTCATTCCCATCTTTCCAGCTGTAACCATAGAATCACCTGCAATGGCTTCTCTTCCCGCTCCCACACCAGCACCCCTGGGGTCCCCTAAGGATCTATCTTTTTCCCCTCCTATTTCTCATCTACATGCTACCGCTTGGTGACATCATCTGGCAACACGACGGCCCAGTAATTCCTGTCACAACGCGTGAGTACGGACGGGGTACTCACGCGTGTGCCCGGAGGAATTGCCAGTTTTCAGCATGCACAGCGCATGCGCTGAAAACCGGCATTTCCTGTCCTCTGACCCAAGGGGTTAAGAGGCAGAACGCGTGCGACTGCACAGGTAGCGCGTGCCCAGTGAAATTCCTTTTTTTTTCCAGAGTTGCCCGAGTGTAAAGGCCTCCGGTTTTTACGCGTGGAAAAACCAGACGTAAGTATTTAGTTTTACAGGTAAGTGGTCTTTTAGTACAATTTAGAAAAAAAATTTCCACAGGTTTATTATTTTTAAAGAATTTACAGTAAGGTAAGTTTAGTTTTAGACCCTATTTTTAAAAAAATTATTTTTTTCAAAAATGTGATTAATTGTTTAAAATATTTTTTTAAACTTATTTATAGTTAATATAATCAGTGGGATGTTTTTTTTTAATTTTATTTAAAGTTTAAGTAGTGTTTTGGCAGCCCATACTTTTCATGAGTTTGACAGTTCTTATTCTCAAACTCATGAATGAAGTTTCCCCTCCCCTGATTGGCTGCACAGTGCTCACCTGATCCCAGCCGGCACATCGCACTAACTGCGCCGCTGGATCAGGTAAGCACATCGCGCCGACATCTGAACCGGGCCAGTGACAGGAAATGCGAGCAGGCCCGGGCTTCAGGTGTCGGCGCGCCGGGTGAGTGGCGCCGGCTTGCACGTGCGGCAAGCTCCCGATCCTAATTTCAGGGCCAACGTGTGTTTTCACATGTATGCTGATGATACCCAGCTCTACCTCTCCTCCACCTCTCTCGAACCCTCCACCGTCTCTATACTATCAGACTGCTTGTCCGACATCCAGCACTGGATGAGTAGAAATTTCCTCCAATTAAATGTCGGGAAGACCGAAGCCATTATCTTTGGTTCATGCCACTGACTCCATCCCTCTCCACTGACTCCATCCCTCTCCCCGCAACTATCTGAGTCTGAACCAGACTGTTTGCAACCTTGGTGCCATATTTGGCCCTGAAATGAGCTTCCGACCACATAGCTGCACCATAACTAAGACCGCCTATTTCCACCTCGGTAACATCGCCCATCTCCGCCCTTACCTAAACTTATCTGCTGCTGAAACCCTCATCTATGCCTTTATAACCTCTCAACTTGACTATTCCGACACACTCCTGGCTGGCTTCCCTAGTTCTACCCTCCATAAACTTGAGGTCATCCAAAACTCTGCCGCCCATGTGCTAACTCGCACCAAGCCCCGCTCACCCATCTTCCTTGTGCTCGCTGACCTACATTGGCTCCCAATTAAGCAACGCCTCGATTTTAAAATTCTAATCCTTGTTTTCAAATCCCTCCATGGCCTCACCCCTCCCTATCTCTGTACTCTCCTCCAATCCCATAATCCCCCTAGATCTCTGCGTTCTGCTTATTCTGGCCTTTTGAACATCCCCAATTTTAATCGCTCCACCATTGGCGGCCGTGCCTTCAGCCACTGAGGCCCCAAGCTCTGGAATTCCCTCCCTAAATCTCTCCGCCTCTCTTTCCTCCTTTAAGACGCTCCTTAAAACCCACCTCATCTGTCCTAATATCTCTTTATGTGGCTCGGTGTCAAATCTTGTTTTTTATTTGATAACACTCTCCTGTGAAGCGCCGTGGGACGTTTTATTACGTTAAAGGCGCTATATAAATATAAGTTGTTGTTGTTGTTGATGTTGACAGCATCAGCGAGTGTCTGATCCCTTCCAGCTTGATAAGTTTGCTGGACAGGAGCCAATAGCAGGTCGACAGCTGGCTGACTTCTGACCGACAGACCAACTCAGCATTCCGAGCATAGTCAGCCTGCGAACTAATCGAATGAGATCATGAAAAACTCCAGTGATGTGCGTTCGCAGGTCCTCTCGTAATAACGAGCACTTCCTGACGTCACATCAATCTGGCGATCTGCTTGTGAGTCAGTCCCACCAGATAGCAGCCCCGAATATGGATGAATCGGCCCCTATGCTCCCTCCACACCCCCCACTACGCTTCCAGTTAGCTCAGAATGTGACCCATTGTGAGCACTGCCCACACTCCAGAATCTCTGGGAATTTAAGATTAATCTCCAGGTCAGCGGGCAATCAAAATATTGTGTGTTTTTTTCATTTTCATTGTCTTTCAGCATTTTTTTATTAGGTATGAAAATACTGGAGATGGGGCTAAAAGGCTGATTGACTAACAGACAAAATGAATCCAGTGGGGTAACAAAGAGTCTGTCGATGGCCCTGCCTGCTGTTACCGGTCTCAGTTTTGTCAGCGTGTTCTTTTGACAGCGGTTCTGGTGAACTGTGGCGCACTCCCTGAAGGAAGACGCTCATTCACTAAATGCGTGTTGGAAGTCTCTCAGATTACGATCGTTCACAACATTTCTTATTCTGGCCTTTTGAACATGCCCAATTTTAATCACTCCACCATTGGCGGCCGTGCCTTCAGCCGCTGAGGCCCCAAGCTCTGGAATTCCCTCCCTAAATCTCTTCACCTCTCTTTCCCCTTTAAGGCAAAAAAAAGCAATGTTAAATATATTTCTATAACATAAAACGATCCAAGAGCAAGGCCCCAGGGAACAAGGTAAAGCGACGGTGGAGAGAGCTGGAGGTGGCGGGAATCCCCCAAATATGTTGCCACGAGTATTGAGGGGTGATCTACTCGAGCTGATTAAAATGGTTCGAGGGGTTGATAGGGTAGATGGAGAGAAAGTATTTCCTCTGGAGGGTGGGTCCAGAACAAAGGGGCATAAAATTAGAGCCAGGCCGTTCAGGGATGGTGTTGTGGAAATCTGGAACTCGCTCCCCAAAAAGCTGTTGAGGCTGGGGGCGGGGTGGGGGGGGGGGCAATTGGAAATTTCACATTTGAGTTTGATAGATTTTTGTTAGGCAAGGGTATTAAGGGTTACAGAACCAAGGTGGGTAGATGGAGTTAAGATACAGAACAGCCATGATCTCATTGAATGGTGGAACAGGATCGAGGGGCTGAATGGCCGCCTCCTGTTCCTATGTTCCTGAATCATTCAACATTGCAAAATCCAAAATGTACCTCAAATATTCACATCTGTGAGTTCACTAGAATCATAGAATCACACAGCACAGAAGGAGGCCATTCGGCCCATCGTGCCTGTGCCAGCTCTTTGGTGGAGCTCTCCAATTAATCCCACTCCCCTACTCTTTCCCCATTGCCCTCTAAAATTCTTCCCTGCAAGTATTTATCCAATTCCCTTTTGAAAGTTGCTATTGAATCTGCTTCCACCGGCCTCTCAGGCAGCGCATTTCAGATCACAACAACTCGCTGCTTAAAAAAAATGTTTGTTCATGTCACTACACCACAAGTAACTGATGGAAAACCTCCCACTACCATCCCACCTCCCACTATTTTAAAAAACAAATGATAATATTGTGGGAGACTACAGTCTCCCGCATAAAGAAATAGGCAACACAGCGAGCTACAAGAAATAGGTCTTTACTCCAACTCTCACAATACAGTACTGAATTCGTAAAGCCCGCGAACCTGTGATGACTCACGGATTGGTCACCTGCTGGAACCTGATTGGTTTTCCTTCTCTCAGCAGCAGGCAAGTCTGAGCATGCCTTATTCCTCTCAGCTTGCAGCTGTCTTGCGGGGGGAGGGGAATACAGCAGTTAAAAGGGGATTATACAGGTTTATCTACATACACACAGTGTTTCCCCAATGTGGCAACGCCACATACGCCCCCCGAGAATCCTCGTTAACTGTAAAAGTCAGTCTCTGCGGAGGTTTGACCAAACGGCCGTAGCGGCTGTAGTAGCCATCTGGCGTGTGAGGAGGACTGTCTGGGAGGTCGGCCGGTTGGTTCGTCAGCTGGTCTGGCGGCTGGTCTGCTGGTGGGCTGGCTGGATGGGCTGCCGGCGAAGGTGGGGCGGCGTCCTGAAGTAAGGTTCTGGCATGTCTTGGTCCTCTTGTGGGGCCGCCGCCAATGCGGGAGGCCTGCCCCGCCGTGGGGGAAGAGCCGGACGAAACGGAAAGCTGAGGTCCAGGTGCGCCGGTTTGAGGCGGTCTACTGAAATAAAGTCCGGCTTCCTGCCGACGTCGATAAGAAAAGCTTTGTCCCCCGTCTCCAATACTGAGAAGGGGCCGGTGTATGGTGCCTGCAGCGGGCCTCTGTGCGCGTCCCGGCGCACGAAGACGAACTCCGCATGTCGTAAGTCCCGAGGCACGTAGGACGGCTGCGGGCCGTGTTGCGAAGTGGGCACTGGACGGAATTGCTGGGCCGCGTCCTGGTGCAGGGAAAGCTGTCTGGCGGCCGACCACGGCTCCGTTGCCAGGGGGAGGAAGTCGCCTGGTACTCTGAGCGGTTGGCCGTAGACCATCTCGGCCGCGGAGGCGCGGAGGTCCTCTTTGGGCGCGGTGCACAATCCCAGGAGGACCCAGGGTAGTTTGTCGATCCAGCTGGTGTCGGCCAGGCAGGCGCGGAGGGAGGCTTTCAAGGAACGATGAAAGCACTCGCAGAGCCCGTTGGCCTGCGGGTGGTAGGCTGTTGTCCTGTGCAACTTGGTGCCAAGGCCGGCGGTGATGGCATTCCACAAGTGGGAGGTGAACTGGGGGCCTCTGTCCGAGGATATGTCGGTCGGTACGCCGAACCGGGCCACCCATGTCGAGACGAATGCTCGCACGACATCGGTCGTGGTGGTGGAGGCAAGGGGAACCGCCTTGGGCCATCTGGTGGTGCGGTCGACGATCGTGAGCAGGTGTGTGAAACCGTGCGACGGCGGCTAGGGGCCTACCAGATCGACGGGACGTGGTCGAAACGCCTCTCAGGCACCGGGAAACACTCCAATGGCGCCTTGGTGTGCTGCTGGACCTTAGCGCGCTGACACGCCACGCATGTGTTGGTCCAGTCTCTCACATCCTTGTGGCGTCCAGGCCAAACGAACTTGGCGGACATGAGTTTCTGAGACGCACGCATCCCTGGATGTGAGAGGCCGTGGATGATGTCGAAAACTCGCTTGCGCCAGGCGGATGGGACGACCGGCCTAGGCAAGGGGACTGAGACGTCGCACAGGAGGGTTGTGCCGGCTGCGTGGAAGTGGATGTCGGCCAGAGTGAGGCTGGTGGTTGACGTCCTGAGGGCCCGGATCTCCGCGTCGGCGGCCTGGTCTCTCGCCATGCTGGCGTAGTCGACGCCCAGGTGCACTGCGTGGAGCGAGGGTCTTGAGAGGCAGTCGGCCGCCAAATTGTCCTTGCCGGCGACGTGGCGGATGTCCGTGGTGAACTCCGAGATGAAGTTGATTTGGCGCTGTTGGCGCGCGGACCAGGGTTCGGTTGCTTTGGCCATGGCGAAAGTGAGCGGCTTGTGGTCCACGAATGCGGTGAACGGCCGGCCTTCCAGGAGGAAACGGAAGTGCCGGATTGCCAGGAACAGGGCCAGGAGCTCTCTGTCGAACGTGCTGTAGGCCTGCTCGTTCTTGCGCAGCTGTCGGCTGAAAAATGCCAGTGGCTGCCACGCGCCTTCGACCCACTGTTGCTGGACAGCGCCGACGGCGTAATCCGAGGAGTCCATGGTGAGGGCGGTCTTGGCGCCCGGGATGGGGTGGGCCAGTAGTGTGGCGTTGGCCAAGGCGCTTTTGGCCTGGTGGAAGGCTGTCGCCATCTCGCTAGACCAAGTGAGTTGCTCTTTGCCCGTTTTGCCCCTGGTGGCTTCGTAGAGGGGGCGCATGAGTGAGGCGGCCTTGGGCACGAAACGGTGATAGAAATTGACCATCCCCAAAAATTCCTGCAGCGCCTTGACCGAGGTGGGCTGGGGAAAGTCCGCCACCGCCTGCACCTTGGAAGGAAGGGGAATGGTTCCCCTTGGCGAGATTCTGTGGCCGAGAAAGTCAATTTGGGCTGCTCCGGACTGGCATTTGGCCGGGTTGACGATTAGCCCGTGTTGGCTGAGGCGCTGGAAAAGAGAGCGCAAATGCGCGATGTGCTCGGCCTTGCTGGTGCTGGCCACAAGGATATCGTCCAGATAGATGAACAGGAAGCTCAGGTCCCGTAGGACGGAATCCATGAGCCGTTGGAAGGCCTGTGCGGCGTTCTTGAGCCCGAAGGGCATGCGCAGGAACTCGAACAGTCCGAAGGGGGTGATGACCGCCGTCTTCTGGACGTCTGCGTGGTGGACGGGGACCTGATGGTAGCAGCGAATCAGGTCGACCTTGGAAAAGACGGACTTTCCTGCTAGGTGTGCCGAGAAGTCTTGGATGTGCGGAATGGGGTATCTATCGGGCGTGGTGGCGTCGTTGAGCCATCTGTAGTCGCCGCAGGGGCGCCAGCCACCTCCTGACTTGGGCACAATGTGGAGGGGGGACGACCAGGGGCTGTTCGAGCAGTGGATGATGCCCAGTTTCTCCATCGTGGCGAATTCTTCCTTGGCCACCGCCATCTTGGCTGGGTCCAGGCGTCTTGCTGGGGCGAACACTGGTGGTCCCGTAGTGGCGATGTGGTGCTCGACACCATGCTTGGCTGCCGCGGCTGAGAAGGTCGGTTGTGTGAGCCTCGGGAAATCTGCGAGTAGGCGGGCGTAGTCGTCATCCGCCGGGGCAGAGCAGGACCCGACGAGGGCTGGGCTGTTGCTCTGCTGGCAGGCCAGTGAAGCGAAAGTTGCTGCGTCGATCAGGCGCCTGTCGCGGACGTCGACCAGGAGTCCGTGGGCGCAAAGAAAATCGGCGCCCAGCAAGGGATGTGCCACCGAGGCCGTCACGAAATCCCATGTAAATCGCTGGCTGTTGAAACAAACCTCGGCCCGTCGCTTTCCAAAAGTAGCGGTGGCTGCGCCGCCACGAGGGGTGGGCCACTGCAGCCTGCCTGGATGTCGAGCTGGGAGGCAGGAATTATGCTGCATTGGGCTCCGGTGTCGCAAAGGAATCTGCGCCCTGAAAGGGAGTCGGTTATGTACAGCAGTTTACCTGCGGTGCCGATGGCCATCGTGACGGCGTGGGTGCGGTCGAGCGGGCCTAGACGGCGGCGCGGGGCTGGCGCGTTGGGCCAGGCGGCCATCTTGGTTTGATCGAAAGAGCAGGGTGCTCTGCAGCGTTGGGCCTTGTGGCCGAAACGCACGTGGTAGTAGCATAGTTCTGCGGCCTGGCGTGGTGGCGCGCGCTCGGTGGTGTCGGGGAGCCTCGCGGCTGCACAGCCGAGTTGGACGACGGCGAAGACTTTGTCCGCCGCGGCTGCCAGTTGTACGCAGTCCGTGATCGGGGACCCCGCGAGGGCAGTCTGTACCTGCTGAGGAAGCAGGCTGAGGAAAAGGGCCCGAAACAAGAAGCACCGCGGTTCAGAGCCCAGGAGCGCAAGCATCCGGCTCATCAACTGGGTCGGGGTAGAGTCGCCGAGGCCTGGTAGTGAAAGAAGCCTACGGGCCCTCTCCTCCCCGGACAGGCCGTAAGCCTGCAGCAAGCGGCCCTTAATGGTTGAGTACTTGCCGGTCTGTGGTGGGTTCCCCAGCAGGTCGAGAACTTCGGCGGCGGTGGAGCTTGCTAGTGCTGAGACTACGTGGAGGTACCTTTCTTCATTGTCTTGAACCCTGCGAAGGGTGAATTGGGCCTCCATGTGCGCGAACCAAGCTGGTGCTTGGTGTTCCCAGAAGGTGGGGAGCTTCAAGGATGCGGCGCCGGCCGACATCGGGCTGCTGCTGGTTGCCGTCGGGTCGTTGCTGGCCTCTGTAGGGCTACGTGAGTCGGGAGCTTTGGCCGCCGACATTCGGGGTCACCAATGTGGGAGACTACAGTCTCCTGCGTAAAGAAATAGGCAACACAGCGAGCTACAAGAAATAGGTCTTTACTCCAACTCTCACAATACAGTACTGAATTCGTAAAGCCCGCGAACCTGTGATGACTCACGGATTGGTCACCTGCTGGAACCTGATTGGTTTTCCTTCTCTCAGCAGCAGGCAAGTCTGAACATGCCTTATTCCTCTCAGCTTGCAACTGTCTTGCGGGGGGGAGGGGGAATACAGCAGTTAAAAGGGGATTATACAGGTTTATCTACATACACACAGTGTTTCCCCAATGTGGCAACACCACAATATTGCTTTTAAAGTGATTAAACATTCCAGGGAGCTTCCCGGAGTGCCACAGGGAGCGGTGAGAGAGGAGGGAAACGCACGGTCCAATACACAGGTTTGCGGAGGCTGCAATATTTTGATGGTTTCACCATGTGCTTCTCTCTCCTCCTGCCAGCAAACCCTCTCTCCCCCCGGACACGGACTCAGCGGACACGCACGTTATCTGGGACTGTAGCATAACAAGATCCTCTGGCTCACTGGAGGTGGCACCAGCCCTCGCCTGATCTCCCTGACTGTGGGCGGTTGGGAAATCAACACTGTAGAATCATAGAATCAAAGAATGGTTACAGCACAGAAGAAGGCCATTCGGCCCGTCAAGCCCGTGCCAGCTCTCTGTAAGAGCACTTCAGCAAGTCTCACGCCCTTTCCCCGTAGCCCTGCAAATTTTTTTCTTTCAGGCACTACATTACAACAGTGACTACACTCCAAAAAGTACTTCATTGGCTGTAAAGCGCTTTGAGATGTCTGGTGATCGTGAAAGGCGCTATACAAATGCAAGTCTTTCCTTCAGGTACTTATCCAATTCCCTTTTGAAAGCCGAGATTGAGTCTGCCTCCACCACCCTTTCAGGCAGTGCTTTCCAGATCCTAACCACTCGCTGCGTAAAAAAGTTTTTTCTTACATCGCCTTTGGTTCTTCTGCCAATCACCTTAAATCTGTGTCCTCTGGTTCTTGACCCTTCCGCCAATGGGAACAGTTTCCCTCTATTTACTCTGTCCAGACCCCTCTTGATTTTGAACAGCTCTATCAAATCTCCTCTCAACCTTCTCTGCTCCGAGGGGAACAACCCCAGCTTCTCCAGTCTATCCACGTAACTGAAGTCCCTCATCCCTGGAACCATTCTCGTAAATCTTTTCTGCACCCTCTCTAAGGCCTTCACATCCTTCCTACAGTGCGGTGTCCAGAATTGGACACAGTACTCCAGTTGAGGCCGAACCAGTGTTTTATAAAGGTTCATCATAACTTCCTTGCTTTTGTAGGTAGGCGAACCCGCATCTTCCCTCTTATACTGTGACCTCCAGAATCTGACCTGAGCCCGTCCTGGTGGGGTAAAATGGTCAAGGCTCACAACTCAGTACAACTCAGTATTCTTTTAACTGTTTATTGTACTACAATAACATACAAACGTCAATGCACTGCTCCCTTTAACTTCAAACAGTGCTCACATACACTATTCCCTTTAACTCTCTTTAATTTCAAATACCACTCACCCCGGCGATCACTCGGAGGAGGATGTTTCCATCTGTACGGGTGATCAAATCTGTCCGCAGTTCCCTTGCAAGTTGCCGAAGTTTGTCCCTAAACGCACCCTTTTTACAATACAAAAATCATACCCGTGACAATTGATTGACGTAACTCCGCCCTTTGATTGTACTGTAGGAACGGAGGTTCCTATCAAAAAGACTGAGTTCGACTCAGGCAATTAAAACAATGAACTTCAATGAAACGAAGCGAGTTTAAACTGGAAACTGCTCGAACACATCAATAACAGGTCGACTCTCCTTGAGGGCTCCACAAGGACTGATCCTCTGGTCAGAAGACTGATGTCATGACGTCATCACGTTGAAACCGCGCTGTAAAGGTAACTGGACATTGTACAGTCAAACAGTGTAATTAAAGGTACAGGCACAGACAGTAACTACATTGCTGTTAAAGGAATTATGTATAACCGCTCTGAGTCCTTTGGTGGCTCCGCCACATGCGCCCCCCCAGAATTGTCTTTAACAGAAAAAGTGAGGCGAGGAGGAGGCCTGACAAGCCTGTCTGATCGACTTCGATACCCTGGTAGAGGAAGTTGACGGCCGGTGGTCGAGTTGGCAGTCGGTTGTGGCTGAGCAGGCGCGGCGAGCGCGGTCGAATTGGCAGGCGGCTTTGGTTGATCTGGTGCGGCGGCTGCGGGCGGTCGGCCACGTTTGGGTGGTTGAGCAACTACGACAGGGTGGTCCAGGTCCAGGTGAGCCGGCTTCAAGCAGTCCACCGAGATGTGATCCAGCTTCCCTCCGACGTCGACTGAAAAGGATTTGTCTCCCGGTTCGATGATGCGGAAAGGGCCAGTGTAAGGGGGCTTGAGCGGATCCCGGTGAGTGTCGTGGCGGATGAAGACATACTCCGCATTCTTCAGTCCCGGCGGCACGTAGGAGTTCTGCAAACCGTGATTGGACGTAGGTATCGGAGCGAAGCATCTGGCCGCTTCCTGGTGGCGAACGAGTTGCTGGGAGGCGGACCATGGCTCCGTGGGAGAAGGGAGGAAATCCCCAGGTACACGGAGCGGCTGGCCATAGACGAGTCCAGTTGAAGATGATTGTAGGTCGCCTTTGGGCGCCATACGAAGACCCAAAAGGACCCATGGGAGTCTGTCCACCCATCCTGCACCTTGCAGACTGGCCCGAAGAGAGGCTTTAAGTGACCTGTGGAATCGCTCGCAAAGGCCGTTTGTCTGTGGATGATAGGCGGTGGTGTGATGAAGCTTGGTGCCGAGCCCCTGAGCCACAGCGTTCCAAAGCTCCGAGGAAAATTGCAGCCCGCGGTCAGAAGAGATGTCCGCCGGTACCCCGAAACGGGCAACCCAACAAGAGATGAGCGCTCTAGCGACATCTGCCGAAGTGGTGGAAACCAAAGGAATTGCCTCTGGCCACCTAGTGGTGCAGTCCACTATGGTGAGGAGATGAGTATAACCCTGAGAAGGCGGAAGCGGCCCCACGAGGTCCACATGCACGTGGTCGAAACGACGCTCCGGAACAGTGAACGCAGCCACTGGAGCCTTGACATGACGCTGGACTTTGGTCTTCTGGCATACGACACAGGTATTAGCCCAGTCACGGACATCGATGTGCATACCTTTCCAGACGAACTTAGCCGACATAAGCCGTTGCGAAGCCTTCATCCCAGGGTGCGACAACACGTGTATGGCATCAAAAACCTTCCGGCGCCATGCGACTGGCACGATAGGTCAAGGAAATCCCATGGAAACGTCGCAAAGGAGCGTGGCATCTGCGGCCTGGAAGATGACGTCGGTCGCTTGGAAGCTAGAGGGAACGGTTCTATATGATTGGACCTCCGAGTCCGAGGCCTGATCTGCAGCCATGAGGGCGTAGTCGATCCCCAGGTGCACAGCGTGGACCGTCGCATGGGAGAGGCAATCTGCCACCAGGTTGTCCTTACCAGGCACATGCTGAATATCCGTGGTAAATTCGGAAATGAATGTCAAGTGACGTTGTTGACGAGCGGACCACGGTTCGACGGACTTGGCCATGGCGAACGTAAGGGGTTTGTGGTCGACAAAAGCCAAGAAGGGACGCCCCTCCAATAAAAACCGAAAATGGTGAATGGCGAGGAAAAGGGCCAGTAGCTCCCTATCAAAGGTGCTGTACTTTTTTTCATTCTTTCGTAGTTGACGGCTGAAAAACGCCAGCGGTTGCCACGTGCCGTTGACCCACTGTTCTTGCACTGCACCGATGGCGTAGTCTGATGCGTCGGTGGTAAGGGCGATGGTGGCACCTGGAAGTGGGTGCGCCAGCATGGTTGCGTTGGCCATGATGCATCATACTTGCTGTCAGTAGGAGGACTACCGAGGAGGCTGATGATCCGTGATGCAGTTGCGCTGTCGAGGGCGGAGACCACGTAATAATAATGGGCCTGATCCGTGACGATGTTCCTAATGGCGAACTGGGCTTCAGCCTGGATAAACCAGGCGTCTGGTTGTTGCTCCCAGAACTGTGGCAGTTTCAGCGTGACGGCGTTCGTGTCCATGTCGAATCTTCCACGAAAATCGTTCATAGAAGTCGGGGTCACCAATGTAGGAACGGAGGTTCCTATCAAAAAGACTGAGTTCGACTCAGGCAATTAAATTAATGAACTAATGAAACAAAACGAGTTTAAACTGGAAACTGCTAGAACACATCAATAACAGGTCTACTCTCCTTGAGGGCTCCACGAGGACTGATCCTCTGGTCAGCAGACTGACGCCATGACGTCATCGCGTTCTTCCCGCCATTGGGGCACCACGTGACTAACGGCATGACATCATCACGTTGAAACCGCGCTGTAAAGGTAACTAGACATTGTACAGTCAAACAGTGTAATTAAAGGTACAGGCACAGACAGTAACTACATTGCTGTTAAAGGAATTATGTACAACCGCTCTGAGTCCTTTGGCTCCACCACAGTACCATCTTAATCTTGTCTGTTTCTGCAAATCTCTAGTACTTGATTTGATCACTTCGCATTTTGGCAGAAGGAACAGGGAGAGGAAATAGACACTTAATGGCACAGTTTTAAAGAGTGTGCAGGGACAGAGGGACCTGGGTGTTAATGTGCATAGGTCCCTGAATGTGGCAGGACATATTGAGAGAGTGGTTAGCAAAGCATATGGGGTGGAAAATTTGGTTGCTTTGCGCCTCCCATTAGCACCCTAAGAGGGCGTTAATGGGGCGCCAAGCAACTAGCGCCCGGGTGTGGAGATGTTTGCGCCGCTCGCGAAATTGACCAGAGTTTTTGCGGTGGCGCTAAACTCGACCGCCACGATATCCTGCGCCCCGCAGCTCGTGACGTCAGTCGAGCATGCATTGCCCCCGACCGTTAATTGAGTGGCGCCCCCTTCCTTTCCGCCTGCCGCAAGCAACGACAGGGAGAGTGGAACGTGTTGCAGTCGCTGTGGGGCTGGGGGAGCGCTATTTAAAGGCGCCCTCTTCCTGCCTTTATTTGTGGTATACATTTTTGCACCACTCATTCTGACAGAGAGAGAGAGATTCTGAGAGACAGAGCGAGAGACTTCTGCAGAGAGTCAATGCTGTGTGAAGTAGTTTTGGCTACTGAGCATCACTTTGCAGGTTTTTTTGGATTTGACCTTCATTGCTTCGATTGTCACGAGACTATGGGGGCTGCACTGATTTGAGGCGTCGTCCTGCGCCTGCAGAATCGGAGGCATCAGAGACGCAGAGAGAGAGTGGCAAACATGGCCAGACGGAGGAGGGTCAACAGGCCTCTGCACAGGAGACCTTACCCTCCCAGGGTATTCCGGGAACAATTCTCCTACATTCATTTGTCTGAGGAGCAGTGTTTGCGAAGGCTGCGCTTCAGCAAGGAGGTGGTCACTGAGCTCTGCCACCTGCTGCAGCCAGATCTGCAGCCTCTACTGAGGACCAGGACGTCTCTGTCGGTGGCAGTGAAGGTCACAGTGGCTCTGAATTTTTATGCTACTGGCACCTTTCAAGCAGCTACTGGGGACATTGCCAATATCTCCCAGTTCGGGGTCCATTGCTGTCTCTGGGAGGTCACAAATGCCCTCTATAAAAGGAGACGTCAGTACATCTCTTTCCCGATGACCCTTGCCAAACAGCATGAATGCGCATTGGGCTTTGCGAGGATAGCAGGCTTCCACATGGTGCAGGGCACTATTGACTGCACGCATGTGGCATTGCGGGCACTGCATGAGGATGCAGAGGTTTTCCGAAACTGCAAGGGGTTCCACTCCTTAAATGGCCAGTTGGTGTGTGACCACAGACAGCTGATGCTCACTGTCAATGCCCGCTATCCTGGCAGCAGCCACGATGCTTTCATCCTGCGCCAGACTGGTGTGCCAGAGCTTTTCCAGGCAGCGCATCAGCCAAGTGGTTGGCTCCTCGGGGACAAGGATTATCCACTCTGCACCTGGCTGATGACACCGCTCCGTAACCCCAACACCCCTGCTGAGCTGCGGTACAATGAGAGCCATATTGCCACCAGGAATATCATTGAGCAGACGATTGGCGTCCTCAAACAACGGCTCCGCTGTCTGGACCACTCAGGTGAAGCCTCTCCTGAGCGAGTCGCCCTCTTCATAGTTGTTTGCTGCATTCTTCATAACCTTGCACATTGGATCCAAAATTGGCTTAGTGGCAGGAGGCAGAGGGTGATGGTCGAAGGTTGTTTTTGTGACTGGAAGCCTGTGTCCAGTGGTGTACCGCAGGGATCAGTGCTGGGGTCCTTTGCTGTTTGTAGTGTACATTAATGATTTAGATATGAATGTGGGAGGTATGATCAGTAAGTTCGCAGATGACACAAAATTGGTGGAGTGGTAAATAGCGAGGAGGGAAGCCTCAGGCTACAGGATGATATAGATGGGTTGGTCAGATGGGCAGAACAGTGGCAAATGGAATTTAACCCTGAAAAGTGTGAGGTGATGCATTTTGGGAGGACAAACAAGGCAAGGGAATATACAATGAATGGTAGGACCCTAGGAAAGACAGAGGATCAGAGGGACCTTGGTGTGCATATACATAGATCCCTGAAGGCAGCAGGACAGGTAGATAAGGTGGTTAAAAAGGCATATGGGATACTTGCCTTCATTAGCCGAGGCATAGAATATAAGAGCAGTGAGGTTATGATGGAGCTGTACAAAACGCTAGTTAGGCCACAGCTGGAATACTGTGTGCAGTTCTGGTCACCACACTATAGGAAGGATGTGATTGCTTTGGAGAGGGTGCAGAGGAGATTCACCAGGATGTTACCTGGGCTGGAGCGCTTCAGCTATGAAGAGAGACTGGACAGGCTAGGGTTGTTTTCCTTAGAGCAGAGAAGGCTGAGGGGGGACCTGATTGAGGTGTACAAAATTATGAGGGGCATTGATAGGGTAGATAGAAAGGAACTTTTCCCCTTAGTAGAGAGGTCAATAACCAGGGGGCATAGTTTCAAGGTAAGGGGCAGGAGGTTTAGAGGGGATTTGAGGAAAAACTTTTTCACCCAGAGGGTGGTTGGAATCTGGAACTCACTGCCTGAAAGGGTGGTAGAGGCAGGAACCCTCACAACATTCAAGAAGCATTTAGATGAGCACTTGAAACGCCATAGCATAAAAGGCTATGGACCAAATGCTGGAAAATGGGATTAGAATAGACAGGGCTTGATGGCCGGCGCGGACACGATGGGCCGAAGGGCCTCTTTCTTTGCTGTATAACTCTATGACTCTATGACTTGCAATCCTCAGGACCCAGCCAATGCCACCAGGCCTTGGTGCACCACCAGAGGAGGGGGAAGAGGAGGAGGATGATCAGCAGCAGCACCAAGGCGGGAGGGAGGCCCACAATGTTGAAACTGCAAGGGCTGTCCGTCACTGGCTGATAATAAGCTGCTTCTTGGCCCCTACTCAGAAAATGGCTTCTGGCATGGAGAACAACATGATGGAAAGCAAACCGCAACCCCAAAGCCGGCCAAGGCAGCAATGATTCATTCCAAAGGCCAAACATGTGCATTTTGAAAACAACAACTTTTTTATTTTACAAACTCTGTGTGTGTCATTTATTCATGACAAAATAATAGAAACAAACACAACAAATCATAAATTAACATAACTGGTTCTCACAACCTGGAGATAATGGCGAAAACAGTAAACAAAAGTTATCAGACGAACCTCGCCCTTTAATAAAGACAATCCTAACATTTCTGGAGGCCTCCTACTTTTTGCCCTTCGAGGGTGATCTCCATCCCTTGCGCACTTCCCCCCTTCCCACCCTACTGTGTCTCCGTAATGGAGCCCCAGTGGCTGTAGTAAGGCTGGTGGAAGGCTGCTGAATGTCAGATCCTGAGACTACAGATGCCCTTGAAGGACGCCCTCGACCAGCTCTGGGCCTGGAGGGCCCGGCTGCAGACTGCACCAACTCTGCATGGGTGGCAACAGTCTGGGCTACAGGCAATGGCAAGTGCAATGGGGGAGTGACGCTGGTGAGAGTAGGAATGCTGTCATCCTGAGAGAGGACAGCACCTCCTTGCTCGACCGACACACTGGCACTCTCATGGGGCAGCACTTCAGCATCCGGAGCAATCTGCTGGTTCACAGATTGCTGGCCTGCTGCGGCACAGTGAGAGCCCCGGGGCAATGTGGTCGAACCAGCGACGATGGCAGCAGTCAGTGCTCGGGTGGCCTCAATCTGAGTCTGCATGAGAGCAGTCAGAGATTGGATTACGGCAGCCAGTGACTGAATTGCAGCACTAAGCAGTTGCGTTGCGTCCACCTGTGCTCCACACTCCTTGCCAGTCCATCAATGCTTTCGGGCACCCTTCCCACTGCACCCATGAGCTGAGTGTGCATGTCCACCGCCTGGGTGTTCATTTCAGCGATGAGCCGCTCCTCCTCTGCGTCCAGTGCAGCAGGTCTCTCTGGCCTGCTCTCCCTCCGGGGAGAAGGCCCCCGAGCTTCCCTACCCCCATCGCGTTGCTGCAGCCCACTGGGTCCCGGAGCTTCACCCTAATCAGACCCTTCCCCCCTGCTCCCCTCCAGGGAAGGCGTGTTCCCAGTGTGGTCATGGGCTTCCTCGGGAGAGGGTGGCGCTGAGGCTCCGGCTTCCTCTTCCTCCTCGCCTGCGGCTTCGCTCCCACTGGCAGCTTGAGGGCCTGTCTCCTCAGCTGGTGAATCACCATCTGAAAGCAGGGAGGTACAAGAGTGGCTTTAGTGTGAGGACAGTGGGGCAGTAAGGGAGGAAGGACTGGAGCGATTTAGTAAGTTGCATTGAAAGTGTAAAAGGCTGGTGTTGTGAGGGACAAGTGGAATGAGAGAGGAGAGAAAGCTAATGACCTTACCATTGCTGTCCAGAACGGGGTCGACCTCTCCAGGGCGACGGGACTGATCACCTGGCTTGCGACGATCCTGTGGACGCACGCCTCCAGGTCGCTGAGGGTTTGCTGCTGAGGCGGCCCTCCACCCGTCCGTTGCTGCTGTCTCCTGTTGTGAGATAGCTTGGCCTGCAAGAAAAAGGACGGCGTCTCAGTAAATATGCAGCCACGTGCTTGCCTGATGTGCCTCCCGTAGTTGAATAGCCCTAATGTATGCAAGGTGTGGAATGTGCATGCGTATTTTATGAGATGGCCATAGGTCTTGGATGAGTGTTGGGCATTGGGGTTTTAACACCCTTTGGCCATAGAGTGAGGTTGAGATGGAGAGGTATTGAAAAGGGATGGAGAGGTATTGAAAAACAGCCACTCACCCTGTCGACCCGAGTGAGGCCATTGAACTTTTTCCGGCATTGTGTATGGGTCCTGGGCACCATGCTCCTGGAGGAGCCATGATGCGCCACCTCCCTCCACACTCTTCTGTAGTTGCGCGGCAATGGCCTCCTGCCACTCTCTGGGTACAGTATTGATCTTTGGCGCTCCACTGCGCCAACCAGAGCCATCAAGGCCTGGTCACTGAAGTGCTGTGCTCATTCCCTGGCCCTCTCCATAGTCCTTTCCAGCAGAATTGATGCACAGGTCTGTCCAGGCCGAGATTCAAGGCTGCAATGAGCAGGGTGTGGATGGAGAGCAAGATCGACCCTCCCCTTTAAGAATTGGCCGGCGCTAGTGTGTCTGTGTTCCATTGCTGACTGACATCACATGAGCTTCACCAGCGCTCTGAGGTAGCACCTCGCTCCTCGGCCTTTGCGCCTTAAGAGAGGTGTGTAGCGCCTGATTTAGCGCTCCAATCACCTCCAGGGGCGATAGAAGCCAAGTTTGCTGTCGGAGGCGATAATTAGTGCCAGGCGCTAAACTTTGCACCCGGCCGATAATTGCGCTCTAAACGGGGCGATAGCGAATTTCTCCCCCATGGGATCTTGAGCTTCATAAATAGAGGTATTGAATACAAAAGTAGAGAAGTTATGCTGAGCCTTTATAAAGCGCTGGTTCGGCCACAGCTGGAGTATTGCGTCCAGTTCTGGTCACCACACTTTAGGAAGGATGTGAAGGCCCTTGAGAGGGTGCAGAGGAGATTTACCAGAATGGTTCTGGGGATGGGGGATCTTAGCTACAAGGACAGGTTGGAGAAGCTGGATTTGTTTTCATTAGAGCAAAGGAGGTTGTGGGGTGATTTGATCGAGGTGTACAAGATTATGACGGGTTTGGATAGGCTAGACAGGGAAAGGCTGTTCCCACTAGTTGATGGTACAAGGACTAGGGGACACAGATTTAAGGTTTTGGGCAAGAGATACAGGGGGGGACGTGAGGAAAAACTTTTTTACGCAGCGAGTGGTGAGGACCTGGAACTCGCTGCCGACGGAAGTGGTGGAAGCGGAGACACTCAATGTTTTCAAGGGGAGACTGGATAGGCACTTGAGGGAAATAAACTTGCAGGGCTACGGGGATAGAGTGGGGGAATGGGACTGACTGGATTGCTCTACAGAGAGCCGGCATGGACTCGATGGGCTGAATGGCCTCCTTCTGTGCCGTTGTGGCTCTGTGGGCTGGATTTTCTCAATGGAGACGAGTTGGAGGCGGGACTGCTGCTTGTCGTGTCAATGTCCCGCCTCCATCCTCATCTGACCAACCAGAGGGATTATCCCCTGATTGACCTTGTTAAGCCCGCCCTGCGGGCTCAGCAGGCCAATTAGGGAGGAAGTCACTGACAGAGCACATCAATGTCAGACGTGCTATCTGCTAAGACTTCTTGGAAGAAGAAATGTCAGCGTTTGACAGCTCTGTGAAGCTGTCAAACATTGACATTCTCTGTAGTTTGATGAGCCCTTATGTTCAGGACTCATCAAACCTTTCAACCTTGTCGATTTCAGATGGCTGTTGGTTCGGAGGATCCAACAGCCTGTCTGTGAAATTGACAAGGAGGGTGTCGGGTCTCCCGATCCAGAGAGGATGAAGGCTGTAGGCAGAAACCAAGGTAAGTGAACATGTTTTTACACTTATCACTCACCTTACATACTTACCACTTCACACTTGCACCCATCACTCACCCCTACACCTTACTTCCAGGTGCCTCCGACCCCCGCAGACCTCCTTCACATCTCCTCCAACCCGACGGGGTTCTCTGAGGTCGGGAAGCCTTCACCTGTGAAGGTAAAATGGCACGAATCCTTTTTTCTGCCTGTTAACTACCTGTTAACAGGCAGTTAAAAGTATTTGCCTTTCCCGCCTCCAGAAGATGGGACCCGAAGCGACACATCTTCCCGCCTCCTGGTAAAAGGGCACGGAGGCGGGATGGGGGCGGGTTTGCCATCCGCCCCCATTTTCTGCTACTTTACCGGCTGTCCCGCCTCCATGCCCGCCCCCTCGGGGCTTGGAAAATCCAGCCCAATGAGCAAGCGGAAGCCAAGCGCAGGCAGCGCAAGGAGCGCACGTCAACCCAAGGATCCCACCCACCCGCCCCTTCAACCACCGTCTGCCCCACCTGTGACAGAGACTGTAGGTCCCGCATTGGACTCATCAGTCACCTGAGAACTCATTTTTAATGTGGAAGCAAGTCATCCTCGGTTCCGAGGGACTGCCTAAGAAGAAGAAGATGACTCCCGGGTCAGTGAATAGTCCATTATCACACAAAGGTGTTTCGATGGGGAAAAGTTCGGGGCTTATCAGCATTCTGAAAGGTTGGCGAATGGATTTTACTCCAGCAACAATTTTGATATTAACATCTCCAAAGGATGAGGGAACCGATCCTGACTCGGTGGGACCAGGGTCGTTACCTGTCGTGCTGATTTGTTAGTCTTGTTAACAGCCTGACCACAGAAGTTCAATGGACAGGACAGTTAGTTAAATTTAAACAAACACATGTCATTGTGTGGCCTGATCACTCCAGCTACCTCCTTGGTTAGCATATTCCTAAAGTCAATCAATCGTGTCTGCGTCTCTGTACAAATAATTTCCTCCTGCATTCCGTTCAGCTCACAGCTTGTTTTAAAAGTTAATTTAAAAGTCCCATTGGTTCCTTGAGGCATGCTGGGATACGAAGCTTAGTCAATTTCTTATGATTGGTCAATTTACAAAACTGCCTGTACAGTACAGCCGCTTAACCCTTTAATGTCAGTTTACTTTAAGTTAAGTGCGTTCTTGCTGCAGGACTGGCTACACTTTTGCACTCTGTGTCTCTATTTATGAAGCCAGGATCCCGTATGCTTTTTTAACCGCTTTCTCAACCTGCCCTGCCACCTTCAACGGTTTGTGCACATATACCCCCAGGTCTCTCTGCTCATGCACCCCCTTTAGAATTATACCCTTTAGTTTATATTGCCTCTCCTCGTTCTTCCTACCAAAATGTATCACTTTGCGCTTTTCTGTGTTAAATTTCATCTGCCACGTGTCCGCCCATTCCTCCAGCCTGTCTATGTCCTCTTGAAGTCTATCACTATCCTCCTCACTGTTCACTATACTTCCATTGACTGTGGTTTTGGCGATAAGCTACAGCGCAGGTTTACTGAAAGTAAGAGATCGGCAGAATGAAGAAACAAGAGGGATGTTTGCACAATGATAGAACTTTAACTCATGCTTCCTTCTCGGCTACAGAAATAACAAAAACCCCAGCACCCCACTAACTCTACCGATACTCATACTGAAGCTCACAAACATCGACACTTGTAATGGCCCCTGGGGCTCCAGGAGACTGGCAACACTCGGATAGAGTAGGGCAGAGAGCAGGGGATTGGATAGAGTCGGGTGGGGGATAAGATGAGGCACGGAAGGGGCAATAGAGCAGGAATGGGATGGGGTGGGCAGGGATCGCTAAAGTGCTTGAATGGGGGAAAGAGTGGGGATGGGAATGGAGTGGGTAGGGGATGGAACAGGGGCCATAAATATTAGATAGTCACTAATAAATCCAATGAGGAATTCAGGAGAAACTCCTTTACTCAGAGTGGTGAGAATGTGGAACTCGCTACCACATGGAGCAGTTGAGGTGGCTAACATAGATGCATTTAAGGGGAAGCTAGATAAGTACATGAGGGAGAAAGGAATAGAAGGATACTCTGATAGGGTGAGATGAAGTAGGGTGGGAAGAGGCTTATTTGGAACATAAACACCGGCACAGACCAGTTGGGCCGAATGGCCTGTTTCTGCGCTGTAGGCTCTATGTAACTTTATGCAATTCTAAGTGTAGAAGACTGTAGTGCTGATTCTCTGACCCCCCAACCCTTTTGGTGTTAGATTTATAGTTTAAATCAGGCTCCCTCCAGTGTAGGGTTTGACACAGTTTCCAGATCTTCTAGACCTTTGATACCCCAGCTTGTCTGATCCAAAACCAGTTTAGTGGCAGCCCTGATAAATAGGCCCAACTCTAAGGCCCAAAACTAGGCAGGTTCCTGAGAGCAGAGAGGAGTGCCACACACTCAGTCATAGAGTCATAGAGTTTTACAGCACAGAAAGAGGCCCTTCGGCCCATCGTGTCCGCGCCGCCCATCCATCCCTGTCCAGTCTAATCCCATTTTCCAGCATTTGGTCCATAGCCTTGTATGCAATGGCATTTCAAGTGCTCATCCAAATGCTTCTTGAATGTTGTGAGGGTTCCTGCCTCTACCACCCTTTCAGGCATTGAGTTCCACATTCCAACCACCCTCTGGGTGAAAAAGTTCCTCCTCAAATCCCCTCTAAATCTCCTGCCCCTTACCCTGAATCTATGCCCCCTTGTTATTGACCCCCCTACTAAGGGGAAAAGTTCCTCTTTATCTACCCTATCTATGCCCCTCATCATTTTGTATACCTCAATCAGGTCCCCCCTCAGCCTTCTTTGCTCCAAGGAAAACAACCCCAGCCTGTCCAGCCTCTCTTCATAGCTGAGGCGCTCCATCCCAGGTAATATCCTGGTGAATCTTCTCTGCACCCTCTCCAAAGCAATCACATCCTTCCTATAGTGAGGCGACCAGAACTGCACACAGTACTCCAGCTGTGGCCTCACCAGCGTTTTGTACAGCTCCATCATGACCTCCCTGCTCTTATATTCCATGCCTCGGCTAATGAAGGCAAGTATCCCATATGCCTTTTTACCCACCTTATCTACCTGTTCCGCTGCCTTCAGGGATCTATGTACATGTACACCAAGGTCCCTCTGACCCTCTGTACTTCCTAGGGTCCTACCACTCATTGTGTATTCCCTTACCTTATTTGTCCGTCCAAAATGCATCACCTCGCACTTTTCAGGGTTAAATTCCATTTGCCACTTTTCCGCCCATCTGACCAACCCGTTTATATCGTCCTGTAGCCTGAGGCTTTCCTCCTCGCAATTTACCACCCCACCAATTTTCGTGTCATCTGCGAACTTACTGATCATACCTTTTACATTCTCACCCAAGTCATTTATGTAGATCACAAACAACAAGGGACCCAGCACCGATCCCTGAGGTACCCCACTGGACACAGGCTTCCAGTCACAAAAGCAACCTTCGACCATCACCCTCTGCCTCCTGCCACTCAGCCAGTTTAGGATCCAACGCGCCAAGGCACCCTGGATCCCATGGGCTCTTACCTTCTTGACCAGTCTCCTATGCGGGACTTTGTCAAAAGCTTTACTGAAGTCCATGTAAACCACATCCACAGCATTTCCCTCATCCACCCCCCTAGTCACCCCCTCGAAAAATTCAATCAGATTTGTCAGACATGATTTACCCTTGACAAAGCCATGCTGACTATCCCCGATTAATCCTTGCCTCTCCAAGTGGAGACTAATTTTGTCCCTCAGAATTTTTTCCAATAATTTCCCTACCACAGATGTTAGGCTCACTGGCCTGTAATTCCCTGGTTTACCCCTGCTCCCCTGTAGGCTCCGAACGCTCCCTCCCTCCCCCGCCATGGCTTGTTGGCTATAACACCCGCTGTATCCGCTGAACGAGGGTGTTGCCAGTGACGGTTTTATTTCCTCACAGCAGCCGGGCCTCAGTCCAAAATTAGCACATCTTGTAAAATGACTGGTGGTTGAACGTGTGCAGAGGGCAGCAGTGCCCAATTAGATCCGTGTTTAAGAGAATGGTTTGAGACACAGCGTGACGCACTGACCCAGTGGTCCTGTTAGTCCTGCAAATGTTCCAATCCTCCTCATTTCCAGATTCATAGCTCCCCATTTCTCCACCATCCCCCAATTTAAAAAATGTCCTTTTTAATGTTTGTTGAGATATTTTATATCAAATTTAATAAATAGGGGTGGGTGAGGAGGGTGTGAGGAGCAGAGTGAGGAGTGGGTTAAAGAGGGGGCAAGGAGTGGGTGAGGAGGGGGTAAGGGGGTAAAGAGGGGTGCGATGAGGGGGTGAAGAGGGGGGTGAGGAGGAGGCGAAACGGAGGTGTGGAGGGGGTGAGGAGGGGATGAAGAGGGGGTCGAGGAGGTGGGTGAGGAGGGGGGTGAAGAGGGGGTTCAGAGGTGGCGAGGAGGTGGGTGAGGAGGGGGCGAGGAGGTGGGTGAGGAGGTGGCAAGGAGGTGGGTGAGAAGGGGGCGAGGTGGTGGGTAAGGAGGGGGGCGAGGAGGGGAGCGAGGAGGGGGTACGGAGGGGGGCGAGGTGGTGGGTGAGGTGGGGGTGTGGAGGGGGTGAGGAGGGGGTGAGCAGGGGGGCGAGGAGGGGGTGCAGAGGGGGCGAGGAGGGGGTCAAGGAGGGGGTGAGGAAGGGTTGAGGAGGGGGATGAGGAGGGGGCTGAGGAGTGGTGTGAGGAGGGGGGTTATGACAGCCTCCAGTTCCTATACAGCTGGAACAGGTTAAAATAAGTCAACCCCATCCCTTCCCCCTACGACTAGTGAGAATCACACATCCATAGCTATTTGCAGTACAGAAGGAGGCCATTCGGTCCATCCTGTCTGTGCCAGTGCTATCTCTTCAACAGACCCACCAACTCAATCACATTTCACTGCCTTTCCTTCACATCCTTTTATATTCTTTATTTCACCTACTTCCCTTCTGCCTCAATAGCCCCCTGGGGTGAAGCAACCCATGTTGGAATAATCCTCTGTGTGAGGATCTTCACCCTCCATTGTTCCAGTGATAGGCCTGTCGGTGCCCCTTGACACTGATTCACCAACCAGTGGAAACAAACGGTTATCATTCATCCCTCAGAATATTTTATAATTTTGTAAACATCTACTGATCCTTTCTTACCCTTTGCCGTGCTGTACCTGCCCTGAGAGTGTTAGATGGGACAGTGTAGAGGGAGCTTTACTCTGTATCTAACCTGTGCTGTACCTGCCCTGGGAAAGTTTGATGGGACAGTGTAGAGGGAGCTTTACTCTGTATCTAACCCGTGCTGTACCTGCCCTGGGAGTGTTTGATGGGACAGTGTAGAGGAGCTTTACTCTGTATCTAACCCGTGCTGTACCTGCCCTGGGAGTGTTTGATGGGACAGTGTAGAGGAGCTTTACTCTGTATCTAACCCGTGCTGTATCTGCCCTGGGAGTGTTTGATGGGACAGTGTAGAGGGAGCTTTACTCTGTGTCTAACCCCATCCCTTCCCCCTACGACTAGTGAGAATCACTGCCCTGGGAGTGTTTGATGGGTCACAATGCCAAGTGTACGGTGTGTTATTCAAGTTAGCAGTTCCGTGCTTTGAGTAGTTGACCTTTAAATAAAGTCCTGAATTGTAGAAGCTTTCAGCTCCACCCAGTGTGGGTCTGGCCTGGTCTAGTGATCTAATCGATCCTTGCTGCAGTAGTCTGTCTCATTCAGGCCACGTTGCCATTCTGTTTGACAAACACCACAGCCTTGTCTAGACAGGATCCTCCAGAAGCCTCAGGCCAGACTGACCGATACCAGTTGTCTGCTTCAGTAAAGTCAGGATGTTGTATTCCCCGCTCTGTCTCAGAGACACAATGCTCAGAGTCCTGTCACTTTATCAGAAGGGATTTTGTGCAATTTAAACCTGCTGGTGGCTCCTCACTCACTCGCTCACCCCTTCCTCAGGCCTCAGGGTGAACACGTGCACTAATATCAGTTGCCTTGGCCCTTGGAATGATCTCCAGTGTTATTCATTTCTCCGTGACCTATGGACTACAAAGAAGAAGAAGTTATGTTACAGTTATATAAGGTTCTGGACCCCATCTGGACACCGCGTTCAGTTCTGGCATCACGTCTCGGGAAGGATATATCGGCCTTGGAGGGGGCGCAGCGTAGATTCACCAGAATGGTACCGGGGCTAAAAGGGTTAAATTATGAGGACAGATTACATAGACTAGGCTTGTATTCCATTGAGTTTAGAAGATTAAGGGGTGATCTAATTGAATTGTTTAAGATGATTAAAGAAATTGATAGGGTAGATCTGCAGGTGGTGCCTCACCTGGTTGACTTGCTCCCAACACCCCCGGGATGCCCGCTGTGACTCCTGGCGAGTGACTGGAGCGGATCCTCCCGGACACCGCTGCCCCCTGCTGCCTTTGATTCCCGATTGGCATTGCCTGGTGCCTCGGAGAAAGCTCGAGCCAGAGGATGGTCACCGTCTACACCCAGGGGACAACTCTTGGGCACGTTGGCCAGCCCCCTGAGACAGAGGGGGAGCCCCAGGCTAATGTGGCTGACAGATTCTTTACTGAAGGAATCAGGCCAAAGGTTCAGTCACAGCAGTGAGCGCGAAGCCTGTCACTCGGTCCAGCTGTGGCTCAGTGGAAGCACTCTCGCAGTGCTGAGGGAGTGCTGCACTGTCGGAGGTGCCGTATTTCCGACGAGACATTAAACCGAGGCCCCGTCTTCTCTCTCAAGTGGATGTGTAAGATCCCATGGCACTATTTCAAAGAAGAGCAGGGGAGTTATCCCTGGTGTCCTGACCAATATTTCTCCCTCAACCAACAGAACAAAAGCAGATTATCTGGTCATTATCACATTGCTGTAGTGGGAGCTTGCTGTGCGTAAATTGGCTGCCTTGTTTCCCACATTACAACAGTGTCTCCACTTCAAAAATACTTCATTGGCTGCAAAACGCTTTGGGATGTCCGGTGGTTGTGAAAGGCGCTATAGAAATGCAAGTCTTTATTTTGGATTAGGCAGGTGTCTGAGCACAGAATGTTGCACCTTGCAGAAGGGGTGAGACGGGCCTAGGATAAAAATTCCCCTGTTATAACTTGAATTCTTCCCAGTGAAAGACTTGCATTTCTATAGCGCCTTTCACGACCTCAGGACGTCCCAAAGCGCTTTACAGCCATTGAAGTACTTTTGAAGTGGAGTCACTGTTGTAATGTGGGAAACGCGGCAGCCATTTTACACACAGCAAGATCCTGCAAACAGCAACGTGATAATGACCAGATAATCTGTTTTTGTTATGTTGGTTGAGGATAAATATTGTCCAGGACACTGAGAGAACTCCCCTGCTCTTCTTCGAATAGCGCCATGGGATCTTTTATGTCCACCTGAGAGAGCAGACGGGTCCTTGGTTTAATGTTCTATTCAAAAGACGGCACCTCCGACAGTGCGACACTCCCTCAGCACTGCACTGGAGTATCAGCCTAAATTATGTGCTTCAGTCTTTGGAGTGGGACTTGAACCCACGACCTTCTGACTCAGAGGCGAGGGTGCTGCCCACTGAGCCACGGCTGATACCATATAAGTGAAAGAATCGGGGCTCATGGTGATCTTACTTTTAAGTGAACGATCGAGGCCTCAACAAGTAGCGAAGCATAAGAACATAAGAAACAGGAGCAGGAGTCGGCCAATCGGCCCCTTGAGCCTGCTCCGCCATTCAATAAGATCATGGCTGATCCAATCTCGGCCTCAACTCCACTTTCCCGCTCTCTCCCCACACCCCTCGACTCCCCTGTAGTGGAAATGTCCGTCAATCTCCGCCTTGAATATATTCAGTGACTCCGCCTCCACAGCTCTCTGGGGTAGAGGATTCCAAAGATTCACGACCCTCTGAGAGAAGAAATTCCTCCTCATCTCTGTTTTAAATGGGCGACCCCTTATTCTGAAACTATGCCCCTGAGTTCTAGATTCCTCCACGAGGGGAAACATCCTCTCAGCATTCACCCTGTCAACCCCCCTCAGAATCTTATGTTTCAATAAGATCACCTCTCATTCTTCTAACCTCCAATGTGTACAGGCCCAACCTGCTCAACCTCTCCTCATACGTCAACCCCTTCATCCCAGGAATCAACCTAGCGAACCTTCTCTGTACTGCCTGCAATGCAAGTATATCCCTCCTTAAATATGGAGACCAAAACTGTGCGCAGTACTCCAGGTGCGGTCTCACCAGCGCCCTGTAAAGTTGCATCAAAACTTCCCTACTTTCATACTCCATACCCCTTGCAATAAAGGCCAACATTCCATTAGCCTTCCTAATTGCTTGCTGTACCTGCATACTAACTTTTTGTGTTTCATGTATTAGGACCCCCAGATCCCTCTGTACCGCAGCATTTTGTAGTCTCTCCATTTAAATAATAATTTGCTTTTTCATTCTTCCTTCCAAAGTGGATAACCTCACATTTTCCCACATTATACTCCATCTGCCACACTTTTGCCCACTCACTTAACCTGTCTATATCCCTTTGCAGACAAGGCCTAGAAATTCAGTATAGCCACTGTAAAGTCTGTAGGTATTATGGCGAATTAATACACAGACTACAAGAGTAACTTTAACAGGACTTTACTATTCGAAGGTCAGGGCGAATCTGCCCAATAAATCCTTACACAGCACTTATATACCGGTGTGGTCACCGTCGGTATTACAGTATACAGCAGCCAAGATAAAGTAGTGCCACACCTAAAATAGTTCTCTTAAAGGTGGACGGTTACATACAATAGTTCTCTTAAAGGTAGAACAGTTACATACACTACAATCCTCCCTTTTTAGCTTACAACATACTTATTCCCCATTAACATAACATCATAACATATATACAACTTATGCAAAACAGTTCACAGATTCAGTCTCTCTGGAGGCTTCCTGACTCTGTCCGGATAACGCCTCGGTGGTGTAGTAGTTTTCGGCGGGGTAGTAGGTTCTTCTGGCAAGGTCGATTCGGCTTGAAGGACAGTGTCAGGTTCATCTGATTCCAGTATTACCAGATCGGAGGTAGGTGCTCTGGGTATCTCTGCTTCAACATTGGCCGTGTAAGGTTGTGGAGTAGGTTGGTCCTTTGTGGATGACCCTATGATCTGGTCAACATGGCGCCTTATTATGCTGTCACCAATGTCCACGGTATACATCAGCGGCCCTAGCCTTTTCCCAATAGTTCCAGGCTGCCATTTCTCGGTACGGTAGTCCCGGGCCAAAACTTGTTGACCTATCTGAAAGGATCTAGTTGGCCTTTCATTCATGCCCTGAAATTGCCGGTTCTCTACGTCCCTTCTGACGTTTGGCTTAATCAAATCCAGCCGGCATCTTAGTCTTCTATTGAAAAACATCATGGCGGGAGTTTGGTTTGTGACCGCATGTGTTGCATTCCTGTACGCCAACAAGAAGTTATCTACCTTATGTTGTAGGTTGATGTCTTCATTACCCATGGCCTTTAGGGCCTTCTTGAAGGTCTGGACAAACCTTTCAGCTAATCCATTGGTGGCGGGATGGTATGGGGCTGACGTGTAGTGCTTGACCCCATTCCTTTTTAAGAATTTCCTGAATTCTTCGGACACAAATTGCGGTCCATTATCAGAACAGATCTGTACCGGCAGCCCATTCCTGGCAAATATGGTCCTTAATACTGTGATGGTTTTTCCGTGGTGGTGGAGGACATCTTTATTACCTCCGGCCACTTGGAGTGTGCATCCACCGCGATTAGAAACATTGAGTCCATAAATGGACCAGCAAAGTCGACGTGTACCCTTTGCCAAGGAGATGAGGGCCACTCCCATGGATGCAGAGGAGCTTGTGGTGGTGCGTTTTGGACCTTCTGGCATCCTAGACAGCTCTTGGTTATTTCTTCGATGTCTCCATCAATACCTGGCCACCACACAAACGCTCTTGCTAGGTTCTTCATTTTCACTCCACCCAGATGCCCCTCGTGAAGCTCCTTTAGCACCTTATGCTGAAGTTTGGGTGGAATCACCACTCTAGATCCACACATCAAGGTTCCTCGGCACACTGACAGCTGTTCTTTTCTTTGCGAAAATGCGGGCAGCGTTGGTTCGCCATGTGCTGGCCATCCCTTCACTGTTAAATCGTAGACTCGTGAGAGAGTCGGATCATTTCTTGTTTCATTTTCGATCATCGAATTTGTTACTGGTAGACATTCCACTATGGATGAGTGGAACATCTCTACCGGGTCCACTGTAGCCGCCTCTTCTACTACTGGCAACGGTAGGCGCGATAACCCATCAGCATTTCCATGCTGTTTGGACCTTTTGTATTCGATGTCATATTGGTGTGCCCCAAGTAACACGGACCACCTCTGTAGCCTTTGCGCTGTCATAGTGGAAACGGCCTTGTTAGGGTTGAATATGGACACCAACGGCTGGTGGTCTGTCAGTAATGTAAACTTCTTGCCCTGCAGGTAATGATTGAATTTCTTTACTCCCCACACAAGGCTGAGGGCCTCCCTATCTATCTGAGCATAATTTCGCTCAGCGGAGGTCAATGATCGGGACGCAAATGCGACTGGCCTTTCCGAGCCATTTGGTAACTTGTGTGAAAGTACTGCTCCAATTCCATAAGGGGAAGCATCACAAGCTAGACGAAGAGGTAGCGTTGGGTTGAAATGAGCCAACACTTCCTCAGAGGTAATCAACGCCTTTCTTCTGCGAAAGGCCTTCTTACAGTCCTCGCTCCACTTCCATGGTACTTCTTTCCGCAACAGAGCATTCAGCGGATGCAGCACCGTGGATAGATTTGGCAGAAACTTGTGGTAATAATTAATCAACCCCAGAAACGATCTCAACTGTGATACATTTTCCGGAGCGGGGGCCTTCACGACAGCTTCTATCTTGTCAGGTGACTTGTGCAGCCCCTCTTGGTCAATGACATGACCGCAGTACGAGATCCGTTTCTGGAAGAACTCACATTTCTGGCGATTAACTCGAAGGCCATATTCCTTCAACCTGGTGAGCACCAGTTTCAAATTTGCGAGGTGTTCCTCCTCGTCCTCTCCTGTAATCAGGATATCGTCCAAGTAACACTGAGTGCTTGGAATACCCTGTAAGACCTGCTCCATGGCCCTCTGCCAAATTGCTGGAGCCGAAGCTACTCCAAAAACCAGTCTAGTATAACGATACAAGCCTCTGTGCGTGTTGATTGTGAGATACTGGCGCGACTCTTCCTCGACTTCCATTTGTAAGTATGCTTGTGCCAGGTCTATCTTGGTGAAGTGTTTCCCGCCAGACAATGAAGCAAAGATATCCTCAATCCGCGGAAGCTGGTATTGTACCGTGTGAAGCACCGGATTAACTGTGATCTTGAAGTCTCCGCAGATGCGGACCTTTCCCGGTCCCCCTGGCTTGTTACTTGATGAAGACTTCATGACGGGAACAATGGGCGTGGCCCACTCACTCCAGTCCACCTTAGACAGTACCCCTGAACGTTCAAGCTCTTCCAGTTCTGCCTCCACAGCAGGTCGTATCGCGTAAGGTACCGATCTGGCTTTGAAAAATTTAGGGCTTGCATGTTCTGCAATCTTGATTTTTGCTTTAATTCCTCTCAGTGTTCCCAGTCCTTGCTGGAATACCTCTTTAGCTTCGTCCAATATTCTGGACAACCGTTCAGGTTTGACATCTTCCTTTCCGTAATCTACCGTCATTGTGTTAAGTGAATGCCAGTCTATCTTTATTTTCCTGATCCACTCCCGTCCCAGAAGTGGCGGACCTCCCTTGGGCAGCACATACATGTCCATCCCTTGGTGATCTTTGTCCTTGTATCTCACCTTGACTTTTATCTTTCCAATGGGGTATACTTTGTGCCCCGTGTATGTCTGCAATACTATCTCCGTATCCCGTAGGGGAATATGTTTGAATAACTTTTTGTAATCTTGCTTACTCATGACCGTCAACGCCGATCCGGTGTCCACTTCCATCTTCACTTGGACTTTTGCAATCTGTAGTGTGACCCAGATAGTTTGTCGGTCAGCTTCTTTACTCACATTGTGAATCCTCAGACTACCCAGTTCCTTGCTGTTGGAGTCTGAGTCCGAATTCTGTTCATCTGGACCCTTCCCAGTCACCTTATGTACCTTTCTGTACTTCTTCTGCGGTGACTTATTATTGCTGGTCTTCTTTCCTGACCGGCATACCTTAGCTATGTGACCAAGCTTGCCACATTTTCTACATTCCTGGTTTTTAAACCAGCATTGGTGCTGGTCGTGTGTTGTCTTCCCACAACGATAACATTTCGTTGTACCCGAAGTCATTTGATCCACACTGAGTACCACTGTCTTCCGCTGCATTTCCGCCGTGCCTCTCGCTGCGGCTTCGTGCGATGCTGCAATAAGGACAGCCTTATCAAGTGTAAGATCGTTCTCTTCGAGCAGTCATTTTTGTGTTCCTTCCTTCGACATCCCGCACACGAACTTGTCTCTCAGTGCCTCTGTCAGATTTACCCCAAACTGACAGTATTTTGCTAGCCTACGCAGTTCAACCAGGTACTCCGCGTTGCTTTCCTCTTTTCGTTGCGTTCTCACGTAAAATTTAGATCGTTCCGCTAACATCAGCGGTGCGGGGTTAAAATGATCCTTCAGGACAGCAACAATATTAGCGAAAGACTGATCCGTCGGTTTAGCTGGTGATAGAAGATGCTTCAATAACCCGTATGTCTTCGCACCCATTGAGTTTAGTAAGGTTAGAGCTTTGTCATAATTTGCTATCTTATTGACCTTACAATATATCTCGATGCGTTCTACATACGTGGCCCAATCTTCCACATCGGAATCAAAACCGTTGATGTTACTACGCTTAGGCATCTTCACACTCTTCCTGAGAAACAACAACGAAATATTTCTTTAACTTTTTTTTTTCCAAAATGGCGGTTTCCCGCGCTTGTCTTCTTTCCCCGCCCACTTTCAAAATGGCGGTTTCCCGCTTCTGTCTTCTTCCCCGCCTACTGGCGGCTTCCCGCGTTTCCTCCCCTGGCAGGAGGGGTAAGCTTTTCCCTCGGGCGACGACCGCTGGCTTTCGGGGTTCGCAGCCTGCGCGTCGGCTTCAGTGCGTTCCTTGTTCCCTTTTCTCGGCAGGGCAACCGGCGCTGGGTACAACCCGTTGACGGCGAACAGTTTCAGCCGCTGGGCTGGATCTCGCTCAGTCTCCCTCGCTCGGGCTCTGTCTCTCCCGCTCGCTCGGGCTCTGTCTCTCCCTCAGCGGCTTCCAATCGCGCCTCCCAGCCCTCTCGCAGTCCGGTGCTTTCCTCCCCGGCTGCAGCTGAGATCTCCGCGATTTATTTATTTTTATATCTTCCCGCGCCTTACGATCCCGGTCGCAGCGCTTCGTGGCCTCGGTCGCTGCCCGGCCTTTTTCACTCCACTCGCGCCTCCCAGCCCTCTCGCAGTCCGGTGCTTTCCTCCCCGGCTGCGGCTGAGTTCACCGCGGTTTATTTATTTTTATACCTTCCCGCGCCTTACGATCCCGGTCGCAGCGCCTCGTGGCCTCGGTAGCTGCCCGGCCTTTTTCGCCGGTCGCGGTCTAGCTGTCTCACGACGCCATTGCGTCTCCCAGCCCGCTTGTACCGCGGCTTCCGTGCTCCACGCTGCCCCAGTCTCAGCGCCTCTGGGCCTGACTTCTGTCCGGCTCCTTTCCCCCGACCGTGTTCGAGTTCACCGCCCTTATCCTCCGTTTATTTTTTTTTTTTATTTTCCCTTTACTCACAGTCACCGTGGCCGACTTGCTTCTCGTGCTGATCGGCTCACTCACCACCATGGCAGAAGGGACAATCAGTGCCTGTTGCTGATGGAAGGCTTCGTGTCTGAATTCTTCCTTCTTCCTTGCTCTGCAGACTCGAGTTTTCTCTCAGCAGAACGACGAGGGCGGGTGCCTCTTCTCGACGCTCATTAACTGCTTCGGAAGTATTGTTGCCGCAGGGTAAGATCGAACTCGTCGCCACTGTAAAGTCTGTAGGTATTATGGTGAATTAATACACAGACTACAAGAGTAACTTTAACAGGACTTTACTATTCGAAGGTCAGGGCGAATCTGCCCAATAAATCCTGACACAGCACTTATATACCGGTGTGGTCACCGTCGGTATTACAGTATACAGCAGCCAAGATAAAGTAGTGCCACACCTAAAATAGTTCTCTTAAAGGTGGACGGTTACATACAATAGTTCTCTTAAAGGTAGAACAGTTACATACACTACAGCCACGTTTGGGGCGCTACAGCCGGGCGGCCGCTAAAGTTTGCGCCCGGCGCAACTTCGCGCCACCTTCGCCGATATTCAGTGGCATCGCCCCAAGAGGTTGCTGCTGCGCTAAAGCAGGCGATGCACGACTATCATTAGGCGCTAAGCCGGCGATCCGGGGCGCTAACACCGAGGACGGGCGCAGCGCAGGTGCGGCGAGTTGCTCAATGAAGGCAGACACGCTGGCGCCGGTCAGCTCTTAAAAGGGAAGGGTCGACTTGTTTGGCTGCCATGCCCTGCACACTGCAGCCCTGAAGCAAGGCCTGACCATTGCTGGTTCATCAGTTCTACGCCCTCAACCATGGGGAAGCCCGCTATTCTTCCAAAGCCGATTGCACGCTCTTGCTGCTTGTCCAGGGTCATGGGGAAGGAGATGTACTGACGTCTCCTTCTGAAAACGGCATTGTTCACCTGGCGGATGCAGCAATGTACCGCGAACTGGGAGATGTTGGCAATGTCCCCAGTAGCGGATTGGAAGGAGCCAGTGGCATCGAAGTTGAGAGCCACCGTCACCTTCACTGCCACTGACAGAGACGTCCTGCTCCTCAGCTGTGGCTGCAGATCTCTGCGAAGCAGGTGGCAGATCTCAGTGACCACCTCCCTTCTGAATCGTATCCTCCGAACACACTGCTCCTCAGACATGTTCAGATATGAGAACTGCTGGCGGTATACCCTGGGTGGGTAAGGCCTCCTGTGCCGACGCCTGTTGGCCAATCTCCGTCTGGCCATGACTGGCACTCTCTCACGGTGTCTCTGATGCCTTTGAATGCAATGCAGAAAGCCAACGTTTCCACCCATTGCAGCCCCCATTATATGTGGCGACTCAAGGCTATGGCACTGAAAGTGAAATCCAAGTGCAAAGCTCTGGCCTGAAGCCACAAGTACCTGTGCAAGCGCTGAGTCAAAGCAGAAAGCTCTCTGCCTTTGTCTCTCTCCAAATATCCGTCTCTCACACAGAGGGATTGGCACAAAATGGCTGCCACTTATACTGCAGGAGGAGTCCCCTTTAAATAGCGCCCCCCGCGCCCCGCAGCGACTGGGAACCGTTCCCCTCTACCAGTCGCTGGGGGTGCCAGGCGCAAAGAAGGGCGGCGCCACTGAATTTCCGGTTCAGGGCGCACAAAGGGCGTTGCACGATAAAATGACGTCAGGATCTGCGCGCGCAGCTGAGCGCGCGCAAAGGCTTTGCGCCGCCGCTAAATCTTTACTGAAGTTGGGGAGAGGCGCAGATCGCGCTGCGCCCGGCCGCTAGCTGCCTAGCGTCCCACATCTCCTCCTCCTAAGGCGCTAGCGGCTGGCGCAAACAACTGAATTTCTAGGCCTTTGTGTCCTCTTCACAACTTGCTAACCCACCTATCTTTATATCATCAGCAAATTTGGCAACAGTACACTCGGTCCCTTCATCCAAGTCATTAATATAGATTGTAAATAGTTGAGGCCCCAGCACCGATCCCTGTGGCACCCCACTAGTTACTGATTGCCAACTGGAAAATAACATTTCATTTCACAGAAAGACTTGCATTTCTATAGCGCCTTTCATGACCTCAGGACGTCCCAAAGTGCTTCACAGCCAATAAAGTATTTTTGCAGTGTAGTCACTGTTGTAATATAGGAAATGCGGCAGCCAATTTGCGCACAGCAAGCTCCCACAAACAGCAATGCAATAATGACCAAATAATCTGTTTTAGTGATGTTGGGTTATATGAATCCAAGGTTAAATTCCTCCTCTATGCAGACGACCTGGTTCTGCTGTCACCAACTAAAGAGGGTCTACAGCAGAACCTGGACCTGCTGGAGTCGTACTGCCAGACTTGGGCCCTGACAATAAATCCCCAAAAAACCAAAGTCCTTGTGTTCCAGCAAAGATCCAAACATCAGGGACCCAAAATAAATTTCACAGTAGGAACAACCAAAATTGAACAAACCACTAACTACACATACTTGGGCTTAAAAATCAGTTCTACGGGAAACTTCAAACTGGCTGTGAATGAACTGAAAGAGAAAGCAAGAAGGGCTTTCTATGCCATCAAAAAATCAATCCAAATAGAAATCCCAATTAGCATTTGGCTCAAAATTTTCAAATCAGTAATTGAACCAATTGCACTCTATGGCAGTGAAGTATGGGGACCGCTAACTCAACAAGAATTCCCAAAATGGGACAAACACCCAATTGAGATCCTACATGCAGAATTCTGTAAAAGTATCCTCCGGACTCAAAGGAAAACAGTAAACAATGCATGCAGGGCGGAACTAGGCCAATATCCATTACTAATCACTATCTAAAAAAGAGCCACCAAATTTTGGAACCACCTACAAATGAGCAACCCCCAATGCTATCACTACGACGCCCTGAAATGCCAAGAGCTGACCATAAAGAAGAATACCCTCAGTCAACTAGTCCTGGGACTCAGTGAAGTAACTACTAACAATACTAACAATAACCAGCCCCAGGACAGTGACAGGGTAACACAAAGAATTCGACCCAACACAATCGTCGCTAAGCAAAAGGAAAAATATCTGACATATTGGGCAGAAACAACAAAAACCCAAAGCAAACTCAATTGCTACTTGGCCCTAAACAGACAATACAACATAGCTGATTACCTGACCATGGTAAAGGATAACAAACTGAGAAGAACCTTGACAAGGTACAGACTTAGCGAACATAGCCTAGCGATCGAAAAAGGCAGACACAGGCAGACCAGGCTGCCAAGAGAAGACAGGATATGCTCTCACTGCAATCAGGGAGTAGTGGAGACAGAGATGCACTTCCTCACAGCCTGTGGAAAATATCAGGACATCAGGGAGAATTTCTACCAAAAATTCTCACAAATATGCCCTGAATTCAGAAATCTGAATGACAACTAAAAACTCCGATTCCTACTGGGAGAGGAGAGAACCTGTGTAACACTGGCGGCACACTATGTTACAGCTTGCCATGAACAGAGGGACAACCAGTAAACTAAGAAATGAATATATATAAACAATGCGAATGTATAATTATACACTCAGGGATATACCTGTTTATACAATGTATGAATAGAACTGCGTTTATGTGCTCAACCATGGGTGTGTTTTGATGCTTTGGCAACATAAGATGTAACTTATCATGCCAATAAAGCGATTTGAATTGTGAATTGTGAATAGAGATAAATATTGACCTGGACACCGGGGAGAACTCCCCTGCTCTTCTTTGAATAGTGCCATGGGATCTTTTACATCTACCTCAGATGGCAGATGGGGCCTCGGATTAACATTTTATCCGAAAGACAGCACCTCCGGCAGTAGAGCACTCCCTCAGTACCCTTGGTCTGATTCCTTGCAGCACAGAAACTGTCAGCCACTCTAGCCTGGGGCTCCCCCTCTGTCTCAGGGGGCTGGCATCGTGCCCAAGAGCTGTCCTCTGGGTATAGAAGGTGACCATCCTCTGGCTCGAGCTTTCTCCGAGGCACCGGGCAATGCCAATCGGGAATCGAAGGCAGCAGGGGGCAGCGGTGCCTGGGAAGATCCGCTCCAGGCCTGGCCTATTCCGGTCACTCGCCAGGAGTCACAGCGGGCACCCCGGGGGTGTTGGGAGCAAGTCAGCCAGGTGAGGCACCATCTGCACAGGAGCAGCCTCCCAGGGAGCTGGAAGTTAGCCTGTCTCACGGGGATAGTGGCGGCTGCAGTGAGGGGCTTCAACCTGCCACTGCCCCAGGGGCAAACCCTTCTCCTGGTGGTCTCCGGATCAGTGGTGGCAGGCGGAGAAATAGGTCGGTCCCCCGCCACCCCTCCCATTTACATGGGCCGTGGCTGGGGAGAGGTGGCCAGTAGCCCTCCAGGCTGGGGAGGTGGGTCAGAGCGGGGAGGCGGTGGGAGGTCTTCCTGCCCGGGAAACATTTAAAACGGTGATCAATAGAGTCGAGGAGAAACATACCCCAATAAAAAACAAGAACAAACTAGCCAGTGCTGACACACTGTGGATAAATAAAGAGATAAGGGCAAAATTGAAATGAAAGAAAAAGTCACGCACTGAGTACAGAGACAACAAAGGAGAGGGTGACAGAAGGGAACATGAAGAGGTTGGGAAAGAAGTCAAAAAAACAATTAGGAAGGCAAAGAGAAACTACAAAATTAAATGATCAAGGAATATAAAAGGAAATAATAAAGTATTCTACAGACACATAAATAACAGAAGAGAAATCAGAATAGGCCACTGAGGGATACACACAATAAACTCACAGGTAATGATGGCAAAATAGCAGAAATATTAAATAATTACTTTGCCTCGATATTTACCGGGGAGACTAACATGGTGACCATGACATTGGGAGAATAGATCAAAATGGATATAAAGACATTTAAGATGAAATGCGGTCCTTGCCCTGCTTTGAGGTTGCATGTGTGCCTGCAGCAGTCGGCAGATTTCAGTCACGACCTCTTTAGTGAAGGGGAGACGTCTCAAGCATTGGTCGTCGCTGAAGGTGAGTTAAAAGAATTGGGCGGAGGAAAATTGGGTCGCGCCCCCTTTGCGGCGCTAAATTCGCCGGGGCGCTACTTTTAGTGCCCCGAAAATGTTGAAGTTGAGTGGTGGCGCCCCAAGCAGGAGGTGGGGCTACTGGATGCGCTCCCTCTCCCTCTTGGGGCGCTCCCATGGAATATCGTGGCGCTATGTGCAGAAGCGCCACGCGAGCCGGCACGCAATGCCGCAGTACTGCAGGCCTCCCTCCTGGGGAGCGGGGTGCCGGGAAAGCAGCCCAGCACTCAAGAGGAGTGCCAGGCTGACGGATCGCAGCCGGCACCCCACAGCAAGAGGCCAGAGGGGGCAGGTGCTGGCAGGCGGTCCAAAAAAATGGCCGCCTGGCCCCTGCCCTTTAATTTACGACGCGGCGGCTGAACATAGCGTCCGGCGGCAGGTCAGGGGGCACGAGCCAAGCTTGCGGCCGGGGCGAGAGCGGGCTGCTGCGCACGGTGATGATGTCATCAGCGGAGGCGCAATGCCATGGGGCACTACTGGCTACCACCGCCGCTAACCTCCCGCTGAATTACACAGGAGGCGTTAGCGGCGCCGCACCCGGGCGCTAGTTGCTTTGCCCCGTTAGCGTCCCCTCAATCGAATTTTCCCCCCTTGCTCTCTAAAGACCCTCCGGGGATATGGCCTCCTGCGGAGAGCCCTTCTCCTCCTCTTCCTCCTTCTTCCAGAAAGAAAAGGAAGACTTGCATTTCTATAGCGCCTTTCACAACCACCGGACGTCTCAAAACGCTTTACAGCCAATGAAGCACTTTTTGCAGTGTAGTCACTGCTGTAATGTGGGAAACGTGGCAGCCAATTTGCGCACAGCAAGATCCCACAAACAGCAATGTGATAATAACCAGATAATCTGTTTTAGTGACGTTGATTGAGGGGTAAATATTGGTCTGGACACCGGGGAATAACTCCCCTGCTCGTTTTCAAATTAGTGCCATGGGATCTTTTACATCCAGACAGCAGACGGGGCCTTGGTTTAACGTCTCATCTGAAAAACGGCACTTCTGACGGTGCAGCGGAGACTCCCTCAGTACTGCACTGGAGTGTCAGCCTGGATTTATGTGCTCGAGTCTCTGGAGTGGGACTTGAACCCACGACCTTCTGACTCAGAGGCGAGAGTGCTGCCAACTTTTTAAGATATTGTTTATTGAACATTAAAAACATTTACAACATCGTGATCATTCCATTGTATCAAACAAATCCATTCCATTGCTCTGCACAGCCATTCCGCCACCACATTTTAACATCAAAACCTGAAGTTTAATTTGTCTCCCATAACATACACTAATCTATTGTACTTTAAAAATTGATCAGTAATCATGGCTCTGAATAAGGGACGTGTGCCTGATAATCCCCCCATCATTTAATCTCCGGCCCTTCCCTCCTCTCATGCTCCTTCCCAACTTTTCGGGCAGCTGTTGCTTTCCCCTGCAGCCTCCGGCTCTTTTTCACCTCCTGTTTGAACCTTCCCTGCAGTTTCAGCCGAGGAGCTGCCCCTTCTCCCTCCTTCTGCCCCTCACGAACCTTTCCCTTTCCACACAATGCCACCCCACCCCTCACTGCCATGTCTCTGTCCCCCTCTGACTCCTCACTCTCGAGCTCTTCTGTAACCTCCCGTCCCTGCTCCCTGTCAGATATATATTCTCCCTTAGAGAGTCTTCCTGCAATCACGGTTTCTCCAACAGTGCCGCTCCCTTCAGCCTCATCTCCACTGCTGACCTTTGCTCCCCGTTTCTTCTCTCTCTGGGACAATGGCGCCTCTGCACCTATCTTGCTCCCTTCTGGCATCTTTCTCTCCCCGCTCCCATCCTGCTGCCCCTTTAAGTCTCCTGCCTCTTGCACCCTCTCCTTGTCTTGCCCCCTCCTGCTCCTCGAGATGTTTGACGCCCTGTCTTTCTTTGGCGTACTTAGACTTACCCCGCACCCCGCTCCCACCTCCTCTCCCCCTGTGGACACCAGATTCTTTAGGGAGAGCCGAGCCGTATTATGGCTCGACTCTGCCCTCGACCCGTACTGCCCGTTGCTGTCTTTGTCCTTTTCCACCGTACTTGGTGTGTTTTCCACCATCTCCATCCTGTTCTCTGCTCTGCAATTTTCTGCCTCTTCCTGTGCTCTTTTCTCCTTCCATTCACCAGCTGTGTCCTCCGCCTGCTCCGCTCCTCCAGCCACTCCACCCACACCTCCTGCTCCTTCTTCCATCTCATCGTCACTCAATGGGCTTCCTTCTGCCTCACACTCACAGCGGGCGGGGCCATTGTGACACACCCCACAGCTCTCTGCCTTGCAGCTTCAAGCGATGCGTCCAGACTCACCGCAATTATAACAGTACAAGTCTGGACAGCTTCTTACAAGATGGTCGTGTCCAAGACAATAATAACAAACCTTCACTTGGTTATCATGCAGTACCCGAAAGTACTGCACCCCTTCCATTGTCTCGAATTTCAAGCTATACGGCAATGACTTCACCCCCTCTGGGAGCCGTACCTTTAAGTAACAGGTTCCATCTGCTACCCGTGTTCCTGGACAGTATCTCCTCTTTATTGCTGAGCAAATTTTAATGTCCTATGACTCCAACTTTTTGATTAGCACATCGTCCTCAATATAAACTGGCAAGTTTAAGAATGAGACCACCACCTCTTCAGAATATAGCAGAGATACCTCCAAGAACTTATCTAGAACCTTCAATCTCAGTAAAAGTCTTTCCACCTCCTCTCGGCCACTGACCGTCACCTCGAACCCAACATTCGGCTTTGGTCGGCAGGCAAAGCATCTTCCCTCGCCACAGTCCTCATGTACCGCCTGGATAATATCCCAAGCTCGTATCTCCTTATCCTCGCACTGAACCACCACCCTGTTTTCTTTTCCAAACCTCCTGGGGTCCCGGCCCAAATCTTTGGGCCTTTTTTCCTCCCTTCCCCCAACATTTTCTCCCTGATTAAATGAATCCTGGGAACATTGCCATCTGAGTTGCCCGGCACTCCGGGCCCCTCAACAGCCAAAAAGGCCCTAAAACCTGAAAAAAAAAACCACCACCAACTTTTTACAAACTCACTCCAATTCCCTGCAGTAATCAAGCAGCCAGCAGCACCCACTCACTCCTAGCCCCTCTCACCGAGAGAGTGCCACCCACTGAGCCACAGCAGCCTGTCCTGCTCTGCGTGGCCTCATTCATTCTCCCAGTCATTCTCAATTCCCAGAGGAAGGCCTACCAGGCCACCCATGACTGGAAGCAACTTCTTTCAGAACAAACTCTTAAATGAACAAAAAAGTATTCAGCACCAGCCAGGCCACTACCTGTAGACTACTGAAACTTTAGGCAAGTATAGGAAAGTTCCAAAAGCACCAGCGGCCAGAAGAAATAATCCAGCAACTAACCTGTAAGTAGTTCTAGATCCCTTTAATTAGCGCTGGTGGTGGGGAGGAGGGGGGGGGGTCCTTCATGCCGTTGAACGAATGTTCAGCTGTGCGAGGTTTAGCGAGGGCGAAGGGTGGAGTGTGGCATTTGAAACTGACAGCGCTGGCATCAAATCAGCGTTACACACTGATTGATGTCATAATCTACCGGCTCTGCATGCTACCGGCGGTCGTTAGGTGTGCGCGCAAACCCCTTTACCAAGATGGCGCCCAGCCCTCTTCCAGTTGAAGAGTGCGCGTCCATCTCGGACGCCATTTTCCACCATTTGGAGGCCGACTAGCGCCTACTAAATGGGCGCTGCAGAGCCCAATTTTTCCCCAGTTCCTCTTTATCTACCCAATCAATTTCTTTAATCCCCTTAAACAGCTCAATTAGTTCACTCCTTGTAATATACTTGGGTAGAACAAATGAAGGACAGAGTCATGATGAGTTGATAGTTCATGTACTGTACTTGCTTTACTAGGCCACAGCGAACTGAGCATGCTCATACTAAACCATGTGACAAACCATGTGATAATACGTTACACTGCTTTCCCCTTAAAAATAATGTACGTATTCCCCTCTCAAATAGAACAAAACTATGGTCCCACCTTTCCCAGTGTTACATGTACCACATAACAAAAACTCTGGGCTTTTTTTCTTTTAAATGAACTACAAACCCAATTCAATAACTGTTGTGTATGTAATATGTGTGCTACTTTGAACCTATGGACAGGACTGCACTACTTGTTGGGCGTAGTGATACGCAGTACCACTCCTGGCCATAGGGGTATAAATAGTACTGTGGGTACTGATCCCCCTCAGTTCCCGCCTGTGGGCATGAAGTAAAGACCTATGTATAGTCCCTACCTCCAACCAGTAAGACCTGTTTGAGTTATACGTTTAAGTCTTTGTGTTAATTGTTCAATACAATACACATACTTAACACTGGCGACGAGTCGGTTCGAACCCTGCGGCAGTTATTCCACAGCGGCTTCGTCCAAAGACAGGACGTTGAAGAGAGGTTCCAATCCTCAACACCCCACTGAAAACTGAAGGGCAGCAGAAATCCTGACAGCTTCCAGCGACTGGAAGCGACAGGCATTAGGACCCTGAAGCCTCCATAACCTCGTGGGTAAGCCAGAGCCCGGGAGGGCGCGAGCGGGTAAGCCAGAGCCCGGGAGGGAGCGAGGAAGAGCCGCCGAGCGGGTGAGCCAGAGGCCGGGAGCCGCTTCAAGCGGGAGGCACTTAGCGGGCCAGCGATCGCACCGGTGATAAGGGCTGAGAACCGTTTCGGGCGGGCGGCGCACCAGCGATCGCACAGGAGATAAGAGCCGCAGTCGGGCTGAAAGTCAGCGACGAGAAGCGCGGGAAAACCGCCATTTTGTGGGCGGAGGACGACGGCAAGAGCGGGAAGCCGCCATCTTGGATAACAGTAAAAAAAAAAAAATCTGAGAAATTGCAAATCTGATAAAGTACTACAATGCCTAAACACGGGAATATTAGCAACTTTGATAGTGACATCGAAGATTGGGCCATATATGTTGAACGAGTTAAAAATTATTGTAAGGCCAATAAAATTCGTGAGGCTGATAAAGCACTAACATTATTAAATTTAATGGGTGCGAAGACATACGGGCAATTTAAACACCTGTTATCACCAGATGAACCGGCGGATAAGACGTTCGATGAGATTGTTACTGTCCTGAAAGATCATCTAAACCCCACGCCGCTGATGCTAGCGGAACGATTTAAATTTTACGACAGAAGGCAGCTACAGCATGAAAGCAATGCTGATTATTTGCTGGAATTGCGTAAATTAGCGAAATATTGCCAGTTTAGAACGGGACTGACAGAGGCACTTCGAGACAAATTTGTGTGTGGTTTATTTAAACAGGATACACAAAAGCGACTGCTCGAGGAGAATGAGCTGACGCTTGAGAAGGCGGTCACTATGGCAGCAGCACACGAAGCCGCAGCGAGAGGCACGGCAGTAATGCAGCTACGGTCACCGGAGCTCAGTGCACACAAATTGGGTGTGAGTTCTGGCAAATGTTATCGTTGTGGAAAGACAACGCATGATCAGAACCAGTGTTGGTTTAAAAACCAAGAATGTAGAACTTGTGGTAGGCTTGGACATATAGCTAGAGTATGCAGGTCAGGGAAGAAGACCAGCAACAAGAAGTCACCGCAAGGAAAATACGCAAAGGTACACAAGGTGACCGAACAGGAGTCCGATTCAGATGCTAGCAGTAATGAACTGGCTAGCTTAAGCTGTAATGAACTGGCTAGCTTAAGAGTACTCAACGCTGGTAAGGGTGCAGACCTCCAGACAATTTGGGTCACTCTTCAGATAGAAGGAGTCCAAGTAAAACTGGAATTGGACACTGGATCGGCATTGACGGTCATAAATAAGAAAGATTACGGAAAGTTATTCCAACATATTCCCCTACAGGATACGGGGATTATATTGAAAACATACACGGGGCAAAGAGTGTACCCCATCGGGAAAATAGAGGTTGCAGTGGTCCACAAGGGCGAAGACAGTCAAATAATGGACTTATATGTGATATCTGAAGGAGGTCCTCCACTACTAGGACGGGAGTGGATTAGGAAAATGAATATGGACTGGCATTTCCTACAAACAATAACGAGTGAGAACTCGGTGAAGATAGTCGGCCCAGACTCTGGAACGGATGATGGTAAGCCCAACTCAAGTGCAAAAGACAAAGTTTCAGCACAGAATTCCACTGAGCAACAACAACATAGTTTAACTGTGGATTCTGAGTCTGGCAAGTCTACTGATGTGCCCATTTCTGAGGGACACCGGGCTCGAACTCAACTCCATTTCAAACTACAACAGCAATTAGAACAAATGCTTCGCCGTTTTGAGCAAGAGTTGAATGCAACGAAAGAGTTCTTTGATATAGAGTTGGAGAATCTGGAAAGACAACAGAAGCAGCTGATGGAGAAAATGGAGCAGGAGCACACAAAACGTCTGATGTCAGAGGAGTTAACGGTCAGCCAACTCCTGCATATGCTGAAGGACAGGACTCTGAAATGGGAAAAACTTGAACATGAACTTCAATATTCAAACGAAAGGGGTTCGGAGCTCTCAAAGGTTATTGGAAGAGCTGAGGTGGCAACACAGACTGAGATGACTGCAACAGAGCAGCCCTTGGATGCCAAAAGTACGCTGACTCACGTCAACGTAGAACAACAGACCGCTGAAACAGCTGCTCCGGTAGAGGGATTGCATAGTCCGATCAATCAATCTCCAAAGGAAGTTGAAGTATTAAAATCACAAATGAGGTCACTAGTAAACGACTTGCTGAAAGCCCAGAAAAAGCTGGATGCAGAGGTACACATGAAGAAGTCTCTTCAGGAAAGATGTCTGGATTTGGAACAAGAGCTGGCTAACGTCCAGCTGGGTATGGAGGAAATAGACGACCCTCTCACTGGTCTAGCTCAGGACGACACCGAATATTACGATGTCCTGTCCTGCCCAGCTTGTAACTTCGACTCCCAAAGTGCAGAAATCATGGAGGAGCACCAAAAGTCTACGGAACATCGGGAGAAGCTGGCTCTACGACGGAAACAGGAGGAAGAGAAGGAGGAACTGCGCATGCAGCTGGCAGCTGTGGCAGCTGACAATGGAGCCCAGAGAGTCTCCAAGAAGCAGAAAAGGAAAAGTAAAAACAGAAGATGACCCATCTGAACCATTATCACCTCTACCAGATCACACACGTGGTCCCTCCGAACGGCGCCAATTCAGTTCGGAAGTTCAAACTGTTAAATCCATGGAAGGACTATTGAATGAGTCACTCCAGCAACGTGAACCGACTACACCACAGAGATTGAATCTGTGAACTGTTTTCCGCAGAGACTGAATCTGTGATCTGTTTTGACATGAAGTTATCTATGTATCTATGTTATTCTGTTATGTAAACCTGAAGTTATATATGTATATATGTTATTACGTTATGTTAAATGGGGAGATGACTGTAAAGCTAGGAAGGGAGGAATGTTGTGTATGTAATATGTGTGCTACTTTGAACCTATGGACAGGACTGCACTACTTGTTGGGCGTAGTGATACGCAGTACCACTCCTGGCCATAGGGGTATAAATAGTACTGTGGGTACTGATCCCCCTCAGTTCCCGCCTGTGGGCATGAAGTAAAGACCTATGTATAGTCCCTACCTCCAACCAGTAAAGACCTGTTTGAGTTATACGTTTAAGTCTTTGTGTTAATTGTTCAATACAATACACATACTTAACAATAACAGGTTTCCGGAGCCTTCCTGATCTCCTTACTGAGGGTTTTGGTGTTGAACCAATTTTTGGGACGTTTTGTTTTGGTTCCGAGCTCAAAGATGATCCTGTTTCTGTCTCAGACTTGTTTGAACCTGATAGAAACATAGATAGAAACATAGAAGATAGGAGCAGGAGTAGGCCATTCGGCCCCTCGAGCCTGCTCCGCCATTCAATTCGATCATGGCTGATCATCCAAGTTCAGTACCCAGTCCCTGCTTTCTCCCCATAACCCTTGATCCCTTTAGCCTTAAGAAATATATCCAACTCCTTCTTGAATATATTTAATGAATTGGCCTCTACTGCCTTCTGTGGTAGAGAGTTCCACAGGTTCACCACTCTCTGGGTGAAGAAATTCCTCCTCATTTCTGTCCTAAAAGGCCTACCCCTTATCCGTAGACTGCGGCCCCTGGTTCTGGACTCCCCAACCATCGGGAACATCCTCCCTGCATCTAGTCTGTCCAGTCCTGCCAGAATTTTATAAGTTTCAATGAGATCCCCTCTCATTCTTCTAAACTCCACATTCTCCCCGTGTTTGCGTGGGTTTCCTCCGGGTGCTCTGGTTTCCTCCCACAGTCCAAAGATGTGCAGGTTAGGTTGATTGGCTATGATAAATTGACCCTTAGTGCTAGGGGGATTAAATACGTGGGGTTACGGGGATAGGGTGGGATATGTGTCGGTGCAGGCTCGATGGGCCGAAATGGCCTCTATCTGCACTGTGGGGTTTCTGTGATTTCTGTGATTTCTGAGTACAAGCCCATCGACCCACTCTCTCCTAATACGTCATTCCTGCCATCCCAGGTATCAGCCTGGTGAATCTTCGCTGAACTCCTTCCATGGCAAGAACATCCTTCCTCAGATAAGGTGACCAAAACTGCACACAATACTCAAGATGTGGTCTCACCAAGGCCCTGTACAACTGCAGCAAGACATCCTTGCTCCTGTACTCAAACCCTCTCGCTATGAAGGCCAACATACCATTTGCCTTCTTAACCGCCTGCTGCACCTGCATGCTTACCTTCAGCGACTGGTGCACAAGGACACCCAGGTCTCGTTGCACTTCCCCTTCTCCCAATCTATTGCCATTCAGATAATAATCTGCCTTCCTGTTTTTGACACCAAAGTGGATAACATCACATTTATCCACGTTGTATTGCATCTGCCATGTTTCTGCCCAATCACCCAACCTGTCCAAATCATCCTGTAGTTTCTCGGCATCCTCCTCACAGCACACACGCCCACCCAGCTTTGTGTTGTCTGCAAATTTGGAGATATTACATCTAGTTCCCTTGTCTAGATCATTAATATATATTGTGAATAGCTGGGGTCCAAGGACCGCTCCCTGCGGTACCCCACTAGTCACTGCCTACCACTCGGAAAAAGACCCGTTTATTCCAACTCTTTGCTTTCTGTCTGCCAACCAGTTCTCTATCCAAGTCAATACCTTGCCCCCAATCCCATGTGCCTTAACTATACACGCTAATCTCTTATGTGGGACCTTACCGAAAGCCTTCTGAAAGTCCAAATACACCACATCTCCCTTATCTATTTTACCAGTTACATCCTCAAAAAATTCCAGTAGATTAGTCAAGCATGGTTTACCTTTTGTAAATCCATGTTGAATTTGTCCGATCCTGTCACTGTTTTCCAAGTGCTCTGCTATTACATCTTTTATAATGGACTCTAGCATTTTCCCCACTACCGATGTCAGGCTTACCTGTCTGTAATTCCCCGTTTTCTCTCTACCACCTTTTTTGAATAGTGGGGTAACATTAGCTACCCTCCAATCCATGGGTACTGTTCCAGATTCCATTGAATGTTGGAAGATGATCAGCAATGCATCTACTATTTCTAGGGCCACCCCCTTAAGTACCCTAGGATGTAGATTATCAGGCCCTGGGGATTTATCGGCCTTCAATCTCATCAATTTCCCTAACACCATTTACCTACAAATACTGATTTCTTTCAGTTCCTCCCTTTCATCAGATCCTATGTTCCCCGACATTTCTGGAAGGTTATTTGTGTCCTCCTTTGTGAAGACAGAACCAAAATATGTATTTAATTGGTCGGCCATTTCTTTGTTCCCCATTATAAATTCCCCTGATTCTGACTGCAAGGAACCTATGCTTGACTTCACCAATCTTTTTCTCTTCACACATATCTATAAAGGCTTTTACAGTCAGTTTTTATGTTCCCTGAAAGCTTACTCTCATATTCTATTTTCCCTTTCTTAATTAATCCCTTTGTCCTCCTTTGTTGAATCCTAAACTGCTCCCAATCCTCTGGATTACTGCTTTTTCTGGCCAATTTATATGTCCTCTCCTTGGCTCTTATGCTATCCCTAATTTCGTTAGCCATGGTTGAGTCACCTTTTTTGTTTTATTTTTATGCCAAACTGGGATGAACAATTTCTGTAGTTCATCCATGCGGTCTTTGAATGTTTGCCATTGCCTATCCACCATTAACCCTTTGAGTGACATTCCCCAATCAGTCCTACCCAATTCGCGCCTCAGACCATCGTAGTTTCCTTTATTTAAATTCAGGACCCTAGTCTCTGAGTCAACTACTTCATTCTCCATCTTAATGAAGAATTCGATCATATTATGATCGCTCCGTACAACAAGATTGCTAATTAATCCTTTCTCGTTACATAATACCCAGTCTAGGATGGCCTGATCTCTGGTTGGTTCCTCGACATATTGGTCCAGGAAACCATCCCGTAAACACTCCAGGAATTCCTCCTCCACAGTATTGTTACTAATTTGGTTCGCCCAATCTATATGTAGATTAACGTCACCCATGATGACTGCCGTGCCCTTTTTGCACGCTTCTCTAATTTCCCTTTTAATGCCATCCCCAACCTCCGCATTACTGTTTGGATGTCTATATACCACTCCCACTAACATTTTCCGCCCCTTGGTATTTCTCAGTTCTACCCATACAGATTCCACATCATCAGAGCTAATATCCTTCCTTACAATTGTGTTAATCCCTTCTTTAACCAGTAATGCTACCCCACCTCCTTTTCCTTTTTGCCTATCTTTCCTGAATATTGAATACCCCTGGATGTTGAGTTCCCAGCCTTCGCCACCCTGGCGCCATGTTTCCGTAATCCCAGTCAAATCATATTCGTTTACCTCTATTTACGCAGCTAATTCATCCACCTTATTACGAATGCTCCTCGCATTAAGACACAAAGGCTTGTTTTTTTAACGCTCTTAGACCTATTAGAATTATTATTTACTGTGGCCATGTTTGATTTAAACCGTTGATTTCTCTGACTGCCACTTTTGTTTTTCTCCTTCCTATCTTTTGCTTTTATCCTTGTTTCCCTTTCCTCTGTCCCCCTGCTCAGGTTCCCAACCCCCTGCCATTTTAGTTTAAACCCTCCCCCAGAGCACTAGCAAACACTCCCCCTAGGACATCGGTCCCGGCCCTGCCCAGGTGCAAACCGTCCGGTTTGAACTGGTCCCACCTCCCCCAGAACCGGTTCCAATGTCCCAGGAATTTGAATCCCTCCCCCTGGCACCATTCCTCTAGCCACGTATTCATCTGAAATATTCTTCTATTTCTACTCTGACTAGCACGTGGCACTGGTAGCAATCCTGAGATTACTACCTTTGAGGTCCTATTTTTTAATTTACCTCCTAACTCCCTATATTCAGCTTTTAGGACCTCATCCCGCTTTTTACTTCAGTTTCTGAAATCTGAACGGCGTCGAACTCGTGTATGTGTTCATGGCCAAGTAGTTCATGGTTATGTCTTGGTTCATCTCTAGCAGAGATCATTTGATCTACATGAACACTTCGGATTTTGTCACCAATTTCAACTAAATATCTATTGGTTCCACCAACCTCTACTGTGGTTCCTACATCTCACTTGTGTGAACTTGACATATCAGGGTGACTGAGAACGCAAGTACACTCATTTTGTTTGAAACTGCATTCTTTCTGATTGGTGTCATAATGTCATTTCTGACTCAACTGTTTCTGTTCAACTGTTGAGGCTAAATTCGGTTGAACAAGACTCAATCGTGTTCTCAATCTCCTCTTCATCAAGAGTTCTGTTGGCATATGTCCAGTTGTAGTGTGCGGAGTAGTTCTGTACTTCAGCAAGAAATTTGCCAAACGTTGCTTCATGCTGAGTCCCGAACAATCCTGCAACACTTGCTTTTTGAGAGCTTCTTTTAATATTCTGACTGACCTTTCAGCTGCTCCGTTTGAAGCTGGATGATATGGTGGAACGAGAATTTGTTTGATACCGTTCCATTTCATGAATTCTTGGAATAGAGCAGATGGAACTGAGGGCCATTGTCAGAAACAAGCTCTTCAGCTAAGCCATGACATGCAAAGATAGACCTCAACTCAGCTATGGTACTCAGAAGTAGGTACCACCACTCTGTTTCCCCACTTGATACAACCTTGCTCACAAGACAATTCAGTACGATGGTTATGGAATGGTTTCAACTCTGTATCCAGACACTGATCAGTCCATCCAGTCAAGGTGTTTTCATACACTCTTTTTAGTACTGACTCCTTTTCAGTCTCATCTGCAATCTCAGTTGCATTCATGGGAAAGTCTTTGTCAACTGCACCTAGCGTGAAAATCTCACCTTCACTCCCAACACATGAGTCCTCATGTGCCAACCTGGACAAGGCATCTGCGATTGCTTTTCACTTTGAAATGCAATATTCAATCGTGCAGTCATATTGTGACAACAACACTGCCCAACGTTGCATTCTTGATGCGGCCATTGCAAGGATGGCAGATCTGGGCCCCAATATTGCATGGAGCATTTTGTGATCGGTTATCAGGGTAAGCTTTCTGTGGATCAGGAACTGTTGGAATTTCTTGATTCCAAACACTATGGCAAGTGCTTCCTTTTCAATTTGCGCAGTTTCTTTCACTCTTTGTGAGGGTTCACGATGCAAAGCCGATTGGTTTCTCTTGGCCGTCATCCATTACGTGGCTTATGACAGCTCCCACACTGAGCTAGAAGCATCACACACTAACTTAAGCTCAGGCTCTGTGTCATTGTGCACAAGTAGAGCATTGTTAGAGAGACTTCTCTTACAAGCATTGTAAGCTTCCTATTGCGCTTTTGTCCACTTCCAGTGGACATCCTTCTTGAGGAGCTCGTGCAATGGAGTTAACATGGTCGCTAACTCAGGTAAGAAACATGCGTAGTACTGGACCATTCCAAGGAAAGATCTTAACTCAGACACATTCTATGGCTTTGGAGCATTGATGACAGCATTAACCTTTTCCTTCACTGGTTACAAGCCATTTGCATCAACTTTCAGACCAAGGTACTCAACCTCGGGCTGCACAAAAGCTCATTTGCTCCTTTTCAATTTGACATTGTGGACATTCAACCTTTGAAGCACTATTTCGAACACTTCTAGATTTTCTTCCTCGCTGCTTTTTTTGTTCACGAATTACTTTCTTTTGAGCTTGAACATTCTCATCTGCACCTTTGGTCTCAATAATGTTATTGGCCTTAAAAAACATCTCCATCCGCTCAATGTAAGAACTGAATGGTTCACAAGTTCGTCATACACGCTGAGGCTTCCGATAAATCCCGTAGGCGCGGCCATGATTGTCCCGATCCCGTTGAACAGTGATTCAGCCTCTACGTGTGTACTGTGAGAATCAACGCTGCTGTTGCTGTGTACACATACACATGAAGGCGAAGCACAGATGATTGTGCATCAGCATTAACAGTAAAACATCGCAAAAATTCAGTTTAGGTGTGACCAATTCATCATAAATTTTTCCGCTCAAAGGTTGAACACTGTGTCCCTCCATCCCTAAATATGGCTTTGGGATCCCATCCTCATCGGCAAAATGTAATATACTTGGGTTGAACAAATGAAGGACAGAGACACAGTGAGTTGCTAATTCATGTGCTTGTTTACTCAGAGCAAACTGAGCATGCTCATACCGAACCATGTGATAATACATTACACCCCTTAATCTTCTAAACTCAATGGAATACAAGCCTAGTCTATGTAATCTGTCCTCATAATTTAACCCTTTTAGCCCCGGTACCATTCTGGTGAATCTACGCTGCGCCCCCTCCAAGGCCGATATATCCTTCCCGAGACGTGATGCCAGAACTGAACGCGGTGTCCAGATGGGGTCCAGAGCCTTATATAACTGTAACATAAATTCATCTTCTTTGAAGTCCATAGGTCACGGAGAAATGAATAACACTGGAGATCATTCCAAGGGACCATGGCAACTGATATTAGTGCACGTGTTCACCCGGAGGCCTGAGGAAGGGGTGAGCGAGTGAGTGAGGAGCCACCAGCAGGTTTAAATTGCACAAAATCCCTTCTGATAAAGTGACAGGACTCTGAGCAGCGTGTCCCTGAGACAGAGCGGGGAATACAACATCCTGACTTTACTGAAGCAGACAACTGGTATCGGTCAGTCTGGCCTGAGGCTTCTGGAGGATCCTGTCTAGACAAGGCTGTGGTGTTTGTCAAACAGAACGGCAATGTGGCCTGAATGAGACAGACTACTGCAGCAAGGATCGATTAGATCACTAGACCAGGCCAGACCCACACTAGGTGGAGCTGAAAAGTTCTACAATTCAGGACTTGATTTAAAGGTCATCTTCTCAAAGCACGGAACTGCTAACTTGAATAACACACCGTAAACTTGGCATTGTGACCCATCAAACACTCCCAGGACAGGTACAGCTCGGGATAGATACAGAGTAAAGCTCCCTCTACATTGTCCCATCAAACACTCCCAGAGCAGGTACAACACGGGTTAGATACAGAGTAAAGCTCCCTCTACACTGTCCCATCAAACACTCCCAGGGCAGGTACAGTATGGGTTAGATACAGAGTACAGCTCCCTCTACACTTTCCCATCAAACACTCCCAGGGCAGGTACTGCACGGGTTAGATACAGAGTAAAGCTCCTTCTACACTGTCCCATCAAACACTCCCAGGGCAGGTACAGGATGGGTTAGATACAGAGTGAAGCAAAGTACACAAAATTACTGACAAAGGAAGTAATTGTGAAGTACAGGAAATGTGTTGTAAATGGAAAGTTTTTAATATATTATCTGTTGGTATAGAGATGTATCTGTTCATACCTTTCAATCCTCCAGAGTCCAGGTGGTGCGGTGATGCCTGCCCCATAGTCCCTCCTGTTCCCATTCGTGGCTTGTTCGCCCCGACCCCCATGTTGTCTCTGGCCTGCACAGTCTGTTCCTTCGCCACCTACATGTGTCATCATGCTTGCCTCAGTCCACCTCTCCCCCACCGCCCCAGTGAGGTTCTCAGTCCATCTCTCCCCCACCCCCGCAGTGAGGGTCTCAGTCCATCGCTCCCCCACCCCCCCAGTGAGGGTCTCAGTCCATCTCTCCCCCCCTCCCCCAGTGGGGGTCTCAGTCCATCTCTCCCCCCCTCCCCCCAGTGAGGGTCTCAGTCCATCGCTCCCCCACCCCCGCAGTGAGGTTCTCAGTCCATCTCTCCCCCACCCCAGTGAGGGTCTCAGTCCATCTCTCCCCCACCCCCCCAGTGAGGGTCTCAGTCCATCTCTCCCCCACCCCCCCAGTGAGTGTCTCAGTCCATCTCTCCCCCACCCCCCCAGTGAGGGTCTCAGTCCATCTCTCCCCCACCCCCCCAGTGAGGGTCTCAGTCCATCTCTCCCCCCTCCCCCAGTGTGGGTCTCAGTCCATCTCTCCCCCGCCCCCCAGTGAGGGTCTCAGTCCATCTCCCCCCCTCCCCCCAGTGAGGGTCTCAGTCCAACTCTCCCCCCCTCCCCCCAGTGAGGGTCTCAGTCCATCTCTCCCCCCCTCCCCCCAGTGAGGGTCTCAGTCCATCTCTCCCCCACCCCCCCAGTGAGGGTCTCAGTCCATCTCTCCCCCACCCCCCCAGTGAGGGTCTCAGTCCATCTCTCCCCCACCCCCGCGGTGAGGGTCTCAGTCCATCTCTCCCCCACCCCCCCAGTGAGGGTCTCAGTCCATCTCTCCCCCACCCCCCCAGTGAGGGTCTCAGTCCATCTCTCCCCCACCCCCCCAGTGAGGGTCTCAGTCCATCTCTCCCCCACCCCCCCAGTGAGGGTCTCAGTCCATCTCTCCCCCCAGCCCCCAGTGAGGGTCTCAGTCCATCTCTCCCCCCTCCCCCCAGTGAGGGTCTCAGTCCAACTCTCCCCCACCCCCCCAGTGAGGGTCTCAGTCCATCTCTCCCCCCTCCCCCCAGTGAGGGTCTCAGTCCATCTCTCCCCCACCCCCCCAGTGAGGGTCTCAGTCCATCTCTCCCCCCTCCCCCCAGTGAGGGTCTCAGTCCAACTCTCCCCCCCTCCCCCCAGTGAGGGTCTCAGTCCATCTCTCCCCCCTCCCCCCAGTGAGGGTCTCAGTCCATCTTTCCCCCACCCCCCCAGTGAGGGTCTCAGTCCATCTCTCCCCCCAGTGAGGGTCTCAGTCCATCTCTCCCCCCCACCCCCCCAGTGAGGGTCTCAGTCCATCTCTCCCCCACCCCCCCAGTGAGGGTCTCAGTCCATCTCTCCCCCTCCCCCAGTGAGGGTCTCAGTCCATCTCTCCCCCACCCCCCCAGTGAGGGTCTCAGTCCATCTCTCCCCCACCCCCCCAGTGAGGGTCTCAGTCCATCTCTCCCCCCAGTGAGGGTCTCAGTCCATCTCTCCCCCCAGTGAGGGTCTCAGTCCATCTCTCCCCCACCCCCCCAGTGAGGGTCTCAGTCCATCTTTCCCCCACCCCCCCAGTGAGGGTCTCAGTCCATCTCTCCCCCCAGTGAGGGTCTCAGTCCATCTCTCCCCCCAGTGAGGGTCTCAGTCCATCTCCCCCCCTCCCCCAGTGAGGGTCTCAGTCCATCTCTCCTCCCTCCCCCAGTGAGGGTCTCAGTCCATCTCTCCCCCCCTCCCCCCAGTGAGGGTCTCAGTCCATCTCTCCCCCACCCCCCATTGAGGGTCTCAGTCCATCTCTCCCCCACCCCCCATTGAGGGTCTCAGTCCATCTCTCCCCCACCCCCCAGTGAGGGTCTCAGTCCACCTCTCTTGTCCCCCAGTGAGGGTTTCAGTCCATCTCTCCCCCCCCCCCAGTGAGGGTCTCAGTCCATCTCTCCTGTCCCCCAATGAGAGTCTCAGTCCACCTCTCCCCCACCCCAGTGAGGTTCTCAGTCCATCTCCCCTGTCCTGTGAAGGAGAGGGAGCATTGATGAGAAGGCCAAGGAAGGGCAAAAGGAGGGAGCAGGGGCAGCAAATGGGATAAGGTGGAGCGGATGCAGATAGGGGAGTCGAGGAGGGTCGAGGGGGGGAACCATGGGTCTGCAAGGGGGATCAATGGGAATTGGGGGATGGAGGGGAGGATGATGGGGGATTGAGGGGGAACAATGGCGATTGAGAGGGGATCGAATGGGATCGATGGAGGATCGAAGGGGGATCGATGGGGATCGATGGGGGATCAATGGGGATCGATGGGGGATCGAAGGGGGATCAATGGGGATCGATGGTGGATCAAAGGGGGATCGATGGGGGATCGATGGGGGATTGAAGGGGGATCGATGGGGATCGATGGGGGATCGATGGGGGATCGAAGGGGGATCGATGGGGATCGATGGGGGATCGATGGGGGATCGAAGGGGGATCGATGGGGATCGATGGGGGATCGATGGGGGATCGAAGGGGGATCGATGGGGATCGATGGGGGATCGATGGGGGATCGAAGGGGGATCGATGGGGATCGATGGGGGATCGATGGGGGATCGAAGGGGGATCGATGGGGATCGATGGGGGATCGATGGGGGATCGAAGGGGGATCGATGGGGATCGATGGGGGGTCTATACAACAGACATGGGGGAATATGGGAGGGAACATGTGGGGAGGGGGGAATAGGGGTCACACAGGGAAGGTCCAATACCACAAAACCATGCATGAGGGAAAGTGGTTAGAGCAGCGCCCCTCCCTCTCCACCAGCATTCCTCTGTCACCATGGCGACACACCTCTCCCCCCACCCAGCGAGAATACAATAGAAAGAAGAGAATGAGACAGAGGAGCACAACAGAGAAAGAATCAAAACAAGGAAGACAAAGAGAGACAGAAGCAAAAACAGCACAGAAAGAGTCAGAAGACGGCAGACACACCCCCAGCAACAGCGAGCCAACGAACGCAGACAGTGTCAGCACCTCCTGCCATTTATGCCAGCAATGTGTTGGCGAGCCACTAGATTACAATTCAACATTTTGTCACTCGTCAATCAAACTTCATCTAAAACAGCAGCAATCCACAACTGATTGTTCTTCATGTCACTGGGGTAGATCTCGGCTTTGTGTGATTGTGTAAAGTGGGCGATGGCGAGTCGGCAATCCCTTTTACATCTCCCCCCATTTCCAGTCACTTCAATTGCAATGAAAATGGGGAGCGATGTAAAACGAGCTGCCGACTCGCTATCGCCCACTTTACACAATCGCACAAAGCCGAGATCGGCCCCGTGAACCGCTAACTGACTGCAGGATGCGCCTATTTAGAGCAGTTAGACTCTGTGGCCTGGCCAGGTTCAACTACGCTGCGCCTTAACTGGAGTCACATGTGTCACATGGTATGGTGTTCCTGCCTTTATAAAGCAGCGTGTAGTGGGCCCTCTGATGGCACTGAGCAATGCCACGGGACGCCCGGCAATGGACAGGACGCATGCGCCGCTCATTCTGTTGTGTTCCACGCTGCCAAAAAATAAATATTTTTCTCTTGAGATGTCTGCAGCAAAAAGTACAGCGGATTATTGGGGCACGGCACTGACAGACTGTTCCGCAATCCAATGGGCCCGTTGGTCTGCTGCTGGGACTTGCTCCCCTCCACAGAAGACTGAGCTCGGGAATGGGATTCTCTTCCCTGTGGCGCCTCAGCCTGTGGGACTGACTGTGGTTGAGGGCGCCGGCTCCTCAAGGCCCAGCTCTTGGCCATTGTCTGCAGTTGAGAAACAGCACTGGGTGCCTGGGCACTGGCCAGTGATCGGACCCAGCGGCACACTGCTCTCTGCCTGCCTCCAGAGTGCCCGTGACTGTGCCCCATCCTACACACAGTCAGGGGCTGGCTCCACCTTCTCACAGTAATCGGATAGAGGCACCTCAGCCCAGTCACAGGCGTATTGGTCGAAGGTGATCCGGAGCTGTCTATACACAAGGTGCAGTGCTGGATGAAGACTGCTGCTGAGTTAGCTTTTAACAACCAGTAGAGTTCAATTCTATTGCGAGAAAGTACTCGAGTTGTAGCTCTTCAGACTGGGCCCTATTATCCCTTCAGAACACAGTTCCAATCAGATTTCCACCTGCCACATTACTGAAACGGCCTTTAACAAAGTCACGAATGACATCCTGTGTGACTGTGACCGTTATGAACTATCCCTCGTCGTCCTTCTCGACTTGTCTACAACTTTTGACACGGTTGACCACTCCATCCTTCTCCAACACCTCTCCACCATCGTCCAGCTGGGTGGGACTGCACTAACCTGGCTCCATTCTTATCTATTCAGTCGTGAAGTGGAGTGGGCCATTCGGCCCTTCAAGCCTGCTCCGCCATTCAACATGATCATGGCTGATCCTCTATCTCAATACCATATTCCTGCTCTCTCCCCACACCCCTTGACACCTTTTGGGGTCAACTTTAACTCAGGTGTGGGGAATTGTCGGGTTCCCCGATATTAGTGTTTTCCCACACGAATCGAAATGGGTCTGTGAGATTGATGCAATTTTAACTCAATTGGCCAATTGATTTCCAACATGTGGGAAGCCTTGGCAATTGTGTATTTCCAGTCAGAAAGTCGCAGGATATGACGTCATCATTGCTGCTGCTTTTAAGGTCCACAGCAAGCCTTGCTTCTTCGGCAGGCTTCCAAATTTTACCATTAAGATGGCACAGGAGCCTGCAGGAGCAACAGCCAGCGGGAGGGCAAGAGCTGCCCCAAATTTTGATGAGGCTTCACTCCAGGCATTGCTGGATGGTGCTAGGGCCCACAGGGAGGTCCTGTTCCCTTCTTCAGGGAAGAAGAGGCCTCCCAGTCAGACCAAGGCTGTGTGGCTACAGGTGGCGGGTGAAGTCAACTCCTTGGGGCTCATACGGCGCACCTGGATGCAGTGCAGGAAAAGATTCCGTGACCTTCATCGCACTGGAAAAGTAAGTACTGTATGAAGTTTCCATCACCCTCAATCTGATCCCCATTGCCTTTCCTCACCAGCACTCAGCTTTAGCAATCTCTTCCTCCACATCCCACTTGACACTCACATCCATGCACCCTTACCCATTCCCTCTCTCTCTATGCTCACATTCACATAACTATTCCACCATGCAGCCCTCACACTCCCTATCACTCTGATGCTTTGAACACAACTGACAACACACTGGGAGGGCCCTTGGTCTTGCAACCTCACTCCATCTTTGTCTCCTTCTAAGTACCTATGCTATGCAATCTCTACACTCACTCCTTCATTCTCACTCAACCTCCACTTGTCTCCCTCATTGCAGGAAAAGAGAGCTCACAACAGGAGAGAGCGAGCCAGGACAGGAGGAGGGCTGCCCTCATTAGCCCAGCTCACCCCCTGGGAGGAAGCCGTCCTGGAGATTGCCGGGGCTGACCGAGATGTGGACGTTGGGGAAGGACAGGCAGGAGCATCCCTGCAAGCTGGTGACAGAATAGTTTTCCATCTCTCTTATTGACATTGCATGAGTCGCTGATAATGATTCTGAAGCTACATCATATGGACTTATGATCATCTGCAGAATGCAATGTGCATGTAACCTTGGTATCACATCTCTGACTTTTTCCTTGACTCCCCCACAGGACCATCGAGAGCCCCCATCCCCACTGTGCAGGAGGAAGAGCCTGAGCAGCCAGACTCCTCAGAGGAATCTGCAACCTCTGAGGGCGCAGCGTCAGCAGAAATAAGCGCACCCAGCACCAGCGCAGACACTCACACCTCGGGGGGACCTTCGGGACATAGAGTAGAGTTGTCACCTGGTGTATCACAGCTCACAAGTGAGCATCAGCAGATTGTGGAGACAGGGACAGCAGTGGAGAGTCCTCGTCGGAGGGCGCAGGACTCTGCCAGCTTGGCTCAGCTGCATGTCGACCCTCTGCCTCTGGGTCCATCCGTAAGATCAGAGGTGATGGAACTCCATGCACAAATGCAGGAGTCTCTGGCAGGTTTTGTCTCCAGGGTCGCTGCGAGTGTGGAGCGAATGGAGGAGTCCATAGCGAACATGAGCAGAGCCTTTGTGGAGTCAGTGGCGCATGAGCGCATCACCACGGAAAGGATGGCTAACTACGTGGTAATGATTTCTGCCTCCGTGGTAAGGCTGGCTACCGTAGAGGAGAGGATGGCTACGGTAGAGGAGAGGAGGGCAACGGTAGAGGAGAGGAGGGCTACGGCCATGGAGGAGGTTAGTCGCCAGGGTATGGAAAACATGGTGAGTGTTCAGAATAGAATGACATCTCTTGAGGAGCGATGGGCATCTATTGAACAGAGAAACCAGACCTTCATGGAAGTCCTTCTGAGTAGGACTGCCATTGCAGATACGGGTCCCCATGGTCCCCCTGATGTGCAGCAAGGTGCTCTCAAGCCACTTGCAGGCACTGAGGGGGACCTGACCCATGAGAGGGAGGTTGGTGGCAGACCTCAAGGAAGTCGGGGCTCCTCTCCAAGTGCTCACACTTCCATGCCACTGCAGAGCCCTCGGTCAGAGCCCCGCTGGAGTCCACACCCAACTGAGATAGACGTCTCAACTCCTGCACAGCCGCAGGAGCAGCAGACTGCTGATGAGCCCTCACAGGCTCGCCACCCCAGAGGACACCCACCAAAGGTGTCGAGACAGGAGCAGCAGGAAAGTGAGCAAGTGGCCTCCACATCTGCTGAAGCCACAGGGGAACCACGACGTAGGAGCATGCGTAAGAGGAAAATAAAGCACAAATAGTCACAAGGGTAGTCACTTGGGTGAAATGTTGTGTATTTTGTAAAAATGCCATCAGTTGTTTGTTTTGCATAAAAATTCTGATGGCTACTGCTGTATTTGTGGCGTGTGTCATTTCGCGAGTGGGGCTTTCACATTAAGGGCTTAGGATTACTTGCAGTTGTCAGGATGCTGGTCAAATAGCTCGGACTCCGCAGGGTTTGGCTATTGTCGATGCTCAGGTATGAAGCTGCGAGGCAAAAGAGATTGATTTACTAGGCTAAGCAAATCTGGCCAGGATGAGTGTGTTCCTTGCATCCCGGGCAGCAATGTTCTCACGTAATGGTGCCGCTGGTTGATGGGCCTCTGCAGGATGCTCGTTCTCGCCCTCCTCCTCCTCCTCCTCCTCCTCCTCATCATCATCATCATCTGAGGAGGATATGTGAGGAGCCACTTGGTCCTCAGGAATCTGCAAGCCACGACGCTGTGCCATGTTGTGAAGTGCACAGCAAACCACGACGATTCTGGAGACCCTGGCTGCTGAGTACTGTAGGGCTCCACCTGATCTATCCAGGCATCTGAAGCGCATCTTCAGCAAACCGATGGTTTGCTCGATTACGGATCTAGTGAAATTGTGGCTGGAGTTGTAGCGCTCCTCAGCTTCGTTGGCTGGCCTCCTCAACGGTGTCATTAGCCAAGTCCTCAGGGGATAGCCCTTGTCTCCAAGCAGCCATCCATGAAGTTGGTCTGGCGGACTGAATAGCGGAGGCACACTAGACTGGTGCATTATGAAGGAGTCATGGCAACTGCCAGGGTACTTGGCACAAACATGCAAAATCTCCTTCTTGTGGTCACAGACCAGCTGAACGTTAAGGGAGTGGAAGCCCTTGCGGTTGATAAAAATACCTGGATTGTGATGGGGTGCCTTAAGGGCCACATGTGTGCAGTCAATGATGCCCTGCACCCTTGGAAAGTCTGCCAGATGAGCTAATCCAACCGCTCGCGCCGTCACATTTGCGCGATCCCTGGTGAAATGGATGTGATTGTGCGCGAAGGCAAAGAGAACATCGGTTACCTGCGTGATGCATGTGTGTGCAGCCACCTGGGAGATGCCACTGATGTCTGCTGCTGATCCCTGGAATGAGCCTGAGGCAAAAAAGTTGAGTGCGGTGGTGACTTTGATGGCCACTGGTAAGGAGTGTCCACCTGGTCCTCTGGGCAGCAGGTCTTGCTGTATCATTGCGCAGATGTCAGTCACTACCTGTCGCGAAAGTCGGAGCCGCCTTTGGCACTGCTGCTCAGTCATGTTGAGGTAGCTGACCCTATGTCTGTAGACCCTGTTTGGGGGGTATCTCCTCCGCCGACGGGCTTCCATGCGCTGGCCCCTTCTGGCCTGTGCTGTGTCAGGTGGGTGAGCAGCAGCCTGTCGCTCCTGCTGCTGCTGCTGCTGCTGTTGCTGGTGCTGCTGTTGTTCCTGGTTCTGCTGCTGCCGCGCCTGGTGCTGGAGGTCCTCTAATGCCAAGAAGGGAAGGAAAAAAACACCTCCCATGCTTCTGGTAGATGCCTCAGTTGTGGAAGCACTGAGTGAGGGTGGCGAGAGGGGATTCGCAGGAGGTCACACTGGAGAAGTGTGTGAGGCTCCAACCTTCCACAGGTGTGGTTAAGCCTGGTAAAAGTTGCCCCAGGCCTGAGACAACAAAGTCCTGCCACCTGCAAATGATGACTGATCAAATCTCCTCTTTAATGGTTGAGCTGCAGCTGATAGTCAGCAAGCCAATAGTGCTCACGCCAGATTTCACTGGTATAATCCCCACCAGGCGTGTTTTACGTGGGAAAAGGGTTAAACAGGCAAGGGCCTGTTAAAATGGGACTATAAAGGCCAATGAGTGCTGTTTAAGGGCCCTAAAGACCAGTTCCGCCTGTTGCAGGAGGGACTGATTCGGGACCATCAGACACGCCTAGGTTAAAATGGCTAGGTGTCGGGAACCAGGTGGGGGGGTGTCCCGACTCCCAGGTTTTGCGATTTTAACCCCCCGCACGCCTCCAAACCCGCCTGACGTCTGAGTTAAAATTGAGCCCTTTGTGTCTAGAAATCTATCTATCTCTTTCTTAAATATATTCAGTGACTTGGCCTCCACAGCCTTCTTGGTGGAGAATTCCACAGGTTCAACACCCTCTGAGTGAAGAAATTTCTCCTCATCTCAGTCCTACCCCGTATCCTGAGACTGTGACCCCTCGTTCTAGACCCCCAAGCCAGGGGAAACATCCTCCCTGCATCCAGTCTGTCTGACCCTGTCAGAATTTTATATGTTTCAATGAGATCCCCTCTCATTCTTCTAAACCCTAGTGAAAACAGGCCCAGTCGACCCAATCTCTCCTCATACGACAGTCCTGCCATCCCAGGAATCAGTCTGGTGAACCTTCGCTGCACTCCTTATTCCTCCTACCACCTCGCACTTATCTATACTGAAATTTAATTTGCCAAGTGCATGCCCATTCTGCAAGTTTGTTAATATCTTCATTTATTTTGTTGCAGTCCTCCTCAGTATTGACCATACCCCCAATATGGTGTCTTCACACAAAGGGTAGTGGAACTCTGGAATTCTCGCCCCTTAAAGGCTGTGGTTGCTTGGGGGTAGTTGAAACTTTCAAGACTGAGATCAATAGATTTTTATTAGGTAACGGTATCAAGGGATACGGAGCAAAGGCGGGCAAATGGGGTTAAGATACAGTTCAACAGTGATCTAATTGAATGGTTCGAGGGGCTGAATGGCTCCTCCTGTGCCCATGTTCCCCACGGAAATTCAACCCCTACGTATTTCTTTGCTCTTTCAATTCCACGCCAGTGAGGCATTTAGCTTGAGTACAACCATTCAGATTTGTGACATGCCTCCATTGATGTCGGTTACTGAGAGAAATAAAGACTTGTATTTGTATAAATATTGGGAAGACCGAAGCCATTGTCTTCGGTCCCCGGCCCCGCCACAAACTTCGTTCCCTAGCAACCAACACCATCCCACTCCCTTGCGACTGTCTGAGGCTAAATCAGACTGTTCGCAACTGACCTCATATCGGCGCCATCACTAAGACCACTAATTTCCACCTCCGTAACCTCGCCTGTCTCCGCCCCTGCCTCAGCTCATTTGCTGCTGAAACCCTCATCCATGCCTTTGTTACCTCTAGATTTGACTATTCCAACACACTCCTGGCCGACCTCCCATGTTCTAGCCTCTGTAAACTTGAGGTCATCCAAAACTCTGCTTCCCGTGTCCTAACACACACCCAGTCCTGTTCACCCATCACCCTGTGGTTGCTGACCTACATTGACTCCCAGTTAAGCAGCGCCTCAATTTTAAAATTCTCATCCTTGTTTTCAAATCCCTCCATGGCCTCGCCCCTCCCGATCTCTGTGACCTCCTCCAGCCCTAAAACCCTCCGAGATATCTGCGCTCCTCCAATTTTGGCCTCTTGAGCATTTCTGATTTTAATCGCTCCACCATTGATGACTCTGCCTTCAGCTGCCAAGGCCCTTAGCTCTGGAATTCCCTCCCTAAACCTTTCTGCCTCTCTACCCCTCGCTCCTCCATTAAGACGCTCCTTAAAACCTGCCTCTTTGACCAAGCATCAAAGAACATAAGAACATAAGACATAGGAGCAGGAGTCGGCCATTCGGCCCTTCGAGCCTGCTCTGCCATTCAATAAGATCATGGCTGATCTTCTACCTCATCTCCACTTTCCTGCACTATCCCCATAAACCTTGATTCCCTTAATATCCAAAAATCTATCGATCTCTGTCTTAAATATACTCAATGACTGAGCCTCCACAGCCCTCTGGGGCAGAGAATTGCAAAGATTCACCACCCTCTGAGTGAAGAAATTTCTCCTCATCTCAGTCCTAAATGGCCGACCCCTTATTCTGAGACTGTGACCCCTGGTTCAAGACTCCCCAGCCAGGGGAAACATCCTCCCTGCACCTACCCTGTCAAGCCCTGTAAGAATTTTGTATGTTTCAATTAGATCTCCTCTCATTCTTCTAAACTCCAGAGAATAAATGCCTAGTCTACTCAATCTCTCCTCATAGGACAGTCCCCCCATCCCAGGGATCAGTCTGGTGAACCTTCGTTGCACTCCCTCTATGGCAAGTATATCCTTCCTTAGGTAAGGAGACCAAAACTGTACACAATACTCCAGGTGTGGTCTCACCAGGGCCCTATATAATTGCAGTAAAACGTCTTTACTCTTATACTCAAATCCTCTTGTAATAAAGGCCAACATACCATTTGCTTTCCTAATTGCTTGCTGTACCTGCATGTTAACTTTCAGTGATTCGTGTACAAGGATACCCAGGTCCCTCTGAACACCAACATTTCCCAATCTCTCACCATTTAAAAAATACACTGCTTTTCTATTTTTCCTACCGAAGTGGATAACTTCACATTTCTCCACATTATATTCCATTTGCCATGTCCTTGCCCAATCACTTAGCCTGTCTATATCCCCTTGAAGCCTCCTTGCATCCTCCTCACAACTTACATTCCCACCCAGCTTTGTATCATCAGCAAATTTGGATATATTACATTTGGTCCCCTCATCCAAATCATTGATGTAGATTGTGAATAGCTGAGGCCCAAGCACTGATCCTTGCGGTACCCCACTAGTTATAGCCTGCCAACCCGAAAATCACCCGTTTATTCCTAATCCCTGTGTTCTGTCCGTTAACCAATCCTCAATCCATGCTAGTATATTACCCCCAATCCCATGAGCCCTAATTTTGTTTAATAACCTCTTGTGTGGCACCTTATCGAATGCCTTCTGAAAATCCAAATGCACCACATCCACTGGTTCCCCCTAATCTATTCTGCTAGTTACAGCCTCAAAAAACTCTAACAGATTTGTCAAACACGATTTCCCTTTCATAAACCCGTGTTGACTCTGCCCAATCCTATTATTATTTTCTAAGTTCCCTGTTACCACGTCTCTAATAATAGATTCTAGCATTTTCCCTACTACTGATGTCAGGCTAACTGGACTATAGTTCCCTGTTTTCTCTCTCCCTCCTTTCTTAAATAGTGGGGTTACATTTGCCACCTTCCAATCGTTCTAGAATCTATGGAATTTTGGAAGATGACAACCAATGCATCCACTATCTCTATAGCCACCTCTTTCAAAACCCTAGGATGTAGGCCATCAGGTCTAGGGGATTTATTGGCTTTCAGTCCCATTAATTTCTCCAGTACTATTTTTTTACTAATACTAATTTCTTTCAGTTCCTCATTCTCACTAAACCCTTGGTTCTCCACTATTTCCGGAAAGTTTTTTGCGTCTTCTTCCGTGAAGACAGACACAAAGGGCTGGATTTTCATTGAGGAGGCGGGTAGGAGGCGGGACTACAACTTTCGGGGTTGTAGTCCTGCCTCCATCGAGTTCTAGCCAACCCACGCAATTTTGACTTGATTGACCTTGTTGAGACCGCCCAGCGGGCTCAGCAGGCCAATTAAGGGCCACCCGGCAACAGATGACATCACAGATTGATATTTCATCTGTCAAGACCTTTTGACAGATGAAATATTTGCATTTCACAGCTGTTTGAAGCTGTCAAACACTGACAATCTGTACTCCAGGTTAATGCATTCCTCTCAGGATGATTTAGAGATCTCCCCGGAACAGAAAGCTGAATGCTGCAGATTTTGACAGATCGCGGCCATTCTGCTTTCTGTGCCGGTGAGATGAGGGACTCCCGAGACCTGAAGGAAGGAAGGCTGTAAAGGTAAGTACATGTAAGTCAAACTTCTTTAAACACTTTACCCACACCAAACACACTTAGCTTTGCACTCATGCACCCATCACTCACCTGAACACCTGTTAACAGGCAGTTAATTGGTACTAATCCCCTTCCCGCCTTGGGGAGGCGGGTCCCAGTGCGGGTCGGGTACCCGCCTCCTTTGAAACTGGCATGGAGGCGGGTTGGCGGCAGGATGGTTTCGTGCTCCCCCGATTTCGGGATATTAACCCTCCACACGCCTCCAATCCTGCCTCCACGGCCCAATGAAAATTCTGCCCAAAGTATTTGTTTAATTTCTCTGCCATTTCCTTATTCCCCATTATAATTTCTCCTGTCTCAGCCTGTAAGGGACCCACGTTTACTTTCACTAAACTTTTCCTTTTACATACCTATAGAAGTTTTTACAGTCTGTTTTTATGTCTCTCGCTAGTTTACTCTCCTATTCTATTTTCCCTTTCTTGATCAATTTCTTGGTCCTCCTTTGCTGAATTCTAAAATCCTCCCAATCCTCAGGCTTACTACTCTTTTTGGCAACATTACAAGCCTCTTCCTTTGATCTAATACTATCTTTAACTTCTCTCGTTAGCCATGGTCGGACCACTTGTCCTGTGGGGTTTTTGTGCCTTAAAGGAATGTATATTTGTTGTAAATTATGTATTAATTCTTTAAATGCTAGCCATTGCTTGTCTACTGTCATACCTTTTAATGTAGTTTCCCAATCTACCTTAGCCAACTCGCCCCTCATACCTACGTGGTTTGCTTCGTTTAGATTTAAGACCCTAGTTTCGGATTTAACTAAATCACTTTCAAACTCAAAATAAAATTCTATCATATTATGGTCACTCTTCCCTAGAGGCCCTTTTACTACAAGTTTATTAATTAACCCTTTCTCATTGCACAATACTAGATCTAAAATAGCCTGTTCCTTAGTTGGTTCCTCAATATACTGATCTAAATAACTATCTTGTATACATTCCATGAATTCGTCTTCCGCACAATTACTACAAATTAGGTTTGCCCAGTCTATATGTAGATTAAAGTCCCCCATGATTACAGTATTACCCTTGTTACATGCGCTTCTAATTTCCTGATTTATACTTTGCCCTACATTATAACTACTGTTTGGGGGCCTTTAAACAACTCCCACCAATGTTTTCTGCCCTTTGCTGTTTCTTAGCTCCACCCAAACTGATTCTACGTCTTGATTTTCGGAGCTAAGATCATTTCTCTCTACTGTCTTTACCCCATCCTTTATTATCAGGGCTGCCCCTCCTCCTTTTCCATTTTGCCTAGCTCTTCAGAAAGTTAAGTATCCTAAAATATTTAGTTCCCAACCTTGGCCACTTTGCAACCATGTCTCCGTAATGGCTATTAGGTCAAACCTATTCATTTCTGTCTGCGCTATTAATTCATCTATTTTGTTGCAAATGCTTCGTGCTTTCAGATATAGTGCCTTTAGCTTTGACTTTTTCTATTTTTCCCTGATGTCACCTTAGTCACTGATGCCCTATTACCTTTGTTACTCTCTCTGTCCCTTCCTGACCCACTCTGCTTATTTTTACCCAAAACTCTACTCTGATCTAGAGCCTTGACATTTCTCTCGCTGCTTATAAATTTACTCTTTCCTGAATCCTTCCACCCCGCCTTCATTAGTTTAAAGCCCTGTGTACTGCCCTAGTTATTCGATTCGCCAGGACACTGGTCCAAGCCCGGTTTAAATGGAGCTCGTTTCATCGGAACAGCTCCCTCTTTCCTCAGTACTGGTGCCAGTGCCCCATGAACTGAAACCCCTGCCTCCCACACCACTCTTTGAGCCATGCATTTAAACCGCTAATCTGTTTGTCCCTTTGCCAATTTGCACCTATTTTTAATATTCGTTCATGGTATATGGGCGTTGTTGACAAGGCCAGCATTTATTCCCCATCCCTATTTGCCCTTGAGATGGTGGTGGTGAGCCACCTTCTTGAACCGGTGCAGTCCGTGTGGTGAAGGTACTTCCACAGTGCTGTTAGGGAGGGAGTGCCAGGAATTTGACCCAGTGACGATGAAGGATCAGCAATATACTTCCAAGTCAGGATGGTGTGTGACTTGGAGGGAAACTTGGAGTTGGTGGTGTTCGATGCGCCTGCTGCTCCTGTCCTTCTAGGTGGCAAAGGTCGCGGGTTTGGGAGGTGCTGTCGAAGAAGACTTGGCGAGTTGCTGCAGTGCAACTTGTAGATGGTGCACACTGCAAGCATGGTACCCCGGTGGTGGAGGGAGTGAATGTTTAAGGTGGTGGATGGGGTGCCAATCAAGTGGGCTGCTTTGTCCTGGATGGTATCGAGCTTCTTGAGTGTTGTTGGAGCTGCACTCATCCAGGCAAGTGGAGAGTATTCCATCACACTCCTTACTTGTGCCTTGTAGATGGTGGAAAGGCTTTGGGGGGTCAGGAGGTGAGGCACTCGCCACAGAATACCCAACCTCTGACCTGCTCTTGTTGCCACAGTATTTATGTGGCTGGTCCAGTTAAGTTTCTGGTCAATGGTGACCACCAGGATATTGATGGTGGGGATTCGGCGATGGTAATGCTGTTGAATTTCAAGGGGTGGTGGTTATATGGTCGCTTGTTGGAGAAAATCGTGGCTCAGGTAACAATCCAGAGATTATTACCTTGGACAGTCTGCTTTTTCATTTGGATCCTAGCTCTTCAAACTCCCTCAGCAGAACCTCATTCCTTGTTCTACCTATATCATTGGTTTCTATGTGGACCACGACAACTGGATCCTCCCCCTCCCACTCCAAGTATCATCAATAAACCAGGACAGTATCACCAATAAGCCAGGACCGTATCACCAATGAACCCCTAATTTTTTGAGGGTGCCCGGCCCCTTTAACGAGCTGCGCCACCCATTCACAGTTTAGAAACATAGAAACATAGAAGATAGGAGCAGGAGTAGGCCATTCGGCCCCTCGAGCCCACTCCGCCATTTAATGAGATCATGGCTGATCATCCAAATTCAGTACCCTGTCCCTGCTTTCTCCCCATATCCCTTGATCCCTTTAGCCTTAAGAAATATATCTAACTCCTTCTTGAATATATTTAATAAGTTGGCCTCAACTGCCTTCTGTGGTAGAGAATTCCACAGGTTCACCACTCTTTGGGTGAAGAAATTCCTCCTTATCTCAGTCCTAAATGGCCTACCCCTTATCCTTAGACTGTGACCCCTGGTTCTGGACTCCCCCACCATCGGGAACAGCCTTCCTGCATCTAGTCTGTCTAGTCCTGTTAGAATTTTATAAGTTTCAATGAGATCCCCTCTCATTCTTCTAAACTCTAGCTAGCGAATATAAGCTTAATCGACCCAATCTCTCCTCATACGTCATTCTTGCCATCCTAAGTATCAGTCTGGTGAATCTTCGCTGCACTCCCTCCATGGCAAGAACATCCTTCCTCAGATAAGGCGACCAAAACTGCACACAATACTCAAGGTGTGGTCTCACCAAGGCCCTGTACAACTGCAGCAAGACATCCTTGCTCCTGTACTCGAATCCTCTCGCTATGAAGGCCAGCATACCATTTGCCTTCTTAACCGCCTGCTGCACCTGCATGCTTACCTTCAGCGACTGGTGCACAAGGACACCCAGGTCTCGTTGCACTTCCCCATTTCCCAATCTATTGCCGTTCAGATAATAATCTGCCTTCCTGTTTTTGACACCAAAGTGGATAACTTTGCATTTATCCACATTATACTGCAGCTGCCATGCATCTGCCCAATTGCCCAACCTGTCCAAATCATACTGGAGTTTCTTTGCATCCTTCTCACAGCACACACGCCCACCCAGCTTTGTGTCATCTGCAAACTTGGAGATATTACATCTAGTTCCCTCATCTAGATCATCATTAATATATATTGTGAATAACTGGGTACTAGCACCGATCCCTGTGGTACCCCACTAGTCACTGCCTTCCACTCGGAAAAAGACCCGTTTATTCCAACTCTTTGCTTCCCATCAGCCAACCAGTTTTCTATCCAATCCCATGTGCTTTAACTTTGCACGCTAGTCTCTTATGCGGGACCTTATTGAAAGCCTTCTGAAAGTCCAAATACACCTGATCCACTGGTTCTCCCTTATCTATTCTACCAGTTACATCCTCAAAAAATTCCAGTAGATTAGTCAAGCATGATTAACCTTTCGTAAATCCATGTTGACTTTGTCCGATCCTGTTACTGTTTTCCAAGGGCTCTGCTATTACATCTTTTATAATGGACCCTAGCATTTTCCCCACATCTAACCACCTTTTTTAAATAGTGCTGTTACATTAGATACCCTCCAATCCATGGGAACTGTTCCAGAGTCTATAGAATTTTGGAAGATGACCAGCAATGCATCTACTATTTCTAGGGCCACTTCCTTACTACCCTAGGATGTAGATTATCAGGCCCTGGGGATTTATCGGCCTTCAATCCCATCAATTTCCCTAACACCATTTCCCTACAAATAATGATTTCATTCAGTTCCTCCCTCTCATTAGACCCTATGTTCCCCAGCATCTCTGGGAGTTTATTTGTGTCCTCCTTTGTGAAGACAGAACCAAAATATGTATTTAATTGGTCTGCCATGTCTTGGTTCCCCATTATAAATTCCCCTGATTCTGACTGCAAGGGACCTACACTTGACTTTACCAATCTTTTTCTCTTCACATACCTATAGAAGCTTTTACAGTCAGTTTTTATGTTCTCTGAAAGCTTACTCTCATACTCTATTTTCCCCCTCTTAATTAATCCCTTTGTCCTCCTTTGTTGAATCCTAAACTGCTCCCAATCCTCAGGTTTGCTGCTTTTTCTGGCCAATTTATATGTCCTCTCCTTGGACCTTATGCTATCCCTAATTTCCCTTGTTAGCCAATGTTGAGTCAGCATTTTTGTTTCATTTTTATGTCAAACAGGGATGAACAAATTCTGTAGTTCATCCAGGCGATCTTTAAATGTTTGCCATTGCCTATTCACCATCAACCCTTTAAGTAACATTCCCCAATCCATCCTAGCCAACTCGCGCCTCATACCATCATAGTTTCCTTTATTTAAATTCAGTACCCAAGTCTCTGAATCAACTACTTCACTCTCCATCTTAATGAAGAATTCGATCATATTATGATCGCTCCTCCCCAAGGGGCCTCGCACAACAAGATTGCTAATTAATCCTTTCTCATTACATAATACCCAGTCTAAGATGGCCTGATCTCTAGTTGGTTCCTCGATATATTGGTCCAGGAAACCATTCCGTATACACTCTAGGAATTTCTCTTCCATAGTATTGTTACTAATTTGGTTAGACCAACCTATATGTAGATTAAAGTCACCCATGATAACTGCTGTGCCCTTATTGCACGCATCTTGAATTTCCCATTTAATGCCATCCCCAACCTCAGCATTATTGTTTGGGGGTCTGTATACAACTCCCACTAACGTTTTCTGCCCCATGGTATTTCTCAGCTCTACCCTTTATAGATTCCACATCATCCGAGCTGATATCCTTACTTACTATTGTGTGCGTGTGGCATCCCCTTTACGAAGATGGCGTCCAACCCGCTTCCCGTTGGAAGTGTACACGCGCATTTTAGACGCCATTTTCAAGCCTTAGGAAACCGCTTAGCGCCTAAAAAATGGGCTCTGCAGAACCCAATTTCTCCCCTAGTGTTCACTATTCCCAGCATTACTGGGTTATCCAGTACAGAGGCAGTGTTCACTATTCCCAGCATTACTGGGTTATCCAGTACAGAGGCAGTGTTCAGTATTCCCAGCATTACTGGGTTATCCAGTACAGAGGCAGTGTTCACTATTCCCAGCATTACTGGGTTATCCAGTACAGAGGCAGTGTTCACTATTCCCAGCATTACTGGGTTATCCAGTACAGAGGCAGTGTTCACTATTCCCAGCATTACTGGGTTATCCAGTACAGAGGCAGTGTTCACTATTCCCAGCATTACTGGGTTATCCAGTACAGAGGCAGTGTTCACTATTCCCAGCATTACTGGGTTATTCAGTACAGAGGCAGTGTTCACTATTCCTAGCATTACTGGGTTATCCAGTACAGAGGCAGTGTTCACTATTCCCAGCATTACTGGGTTATCCAGTACAGAGGCAGTGTTCACTATTCCCAGCATTACTGGGTTATCCAGTACAGAGGCAGTGTTCACTATTCCTGGCATTACTGGGTTATCCAGTACAGAGGTAGTGTTCACTATTCCCAGCATTACTGGGTTATCCAGTACAGAGGCAGTGTTCACTATTCCCAGCATTACTGGGTTATCCAGTACAGAGGCAGTGTTCACTATTCCCAGCATTACTGGGTTATCCAGTACAGAGGCAGTGTTCACTATTCCTAGCATTACTGGGTTATCCAGTACAGAGGCAGTGTTCACTATTCCTAGCATTACTGGGTTATCCAGTACAGAGGCAGTATTCACTATTCCCAGCATTACTGGGTTATCCAGTACAGAGGCAGTGTTCAGTATTCCCAGCATTACTGGGTTATCCAGTACAGAGGCAGTGTTCACTATTCCCAGCATTACTGGGTTATCCAGTACAGAGGCAGTGTTCACTATTCCTAGCATTACTGGGTTATCCAGTACAGAGGCAGTGTTCACTATTCCCAGCATTACTGGGTTGTCCAGTACAGAGGCAGTGTTCACTATTCCCAGCATTACTGGGTTATCCAGTACAGAGGCAGTGTTCACTATTCCCAGCATTACTGGGTTATCCAGTACAGAGGTAGTGTTCACTATTCCCAGCATTACTGGGTTATCCAGTACAGAGGCAGTGTTCACTATTCCCAGCATTACTCGGTTATCCAGTACAGAGGCAGTGTTCACTATTCCCAGCATTACTGGGTTATCCAGTACAGAGGCAGTGTTCACTATTCCCAGCATTACTGGGTTATCCAGTACAGAGGCAGTGTTCACTATTCCCAGCATTACCGGGTTATCCAGTACAGAGGCAGTGTTCACTATTCCCAGCATTACTGGGTTATCCAGTACAGAGGCAGTGTTCACTATTCCCAGCATTACTGGGTTATCCAGTACAGAGGCAGTGTTCACTATTCCCAGCATTACTGGGTTATCCAGTACAGAGGCAGTGTTCACTATTCCTAGCATTACTGGGTTATCCAGTACAGAGGCAGTGTTCACTATTCCCAGCATTACTGGGTTATCCAGTACAGAGGCAGTGTTCACTATTCCCAGCATTACTGGGTTATCCAGTACAGAGGCAGTGTTCACTATTCCCAGCATTACTGGGTTATCCAGTACAGAGGCAGTGTTCACTATTCCTAGCATTACTGGGTTATCCAGTACAGAGGCAGTGTTCACTATTCCCAGCATTACTGGGTTATCCAGTACAGAGGCAGTGTTCACTATTCCCAGCATTACTGGGTTATCCAGTACAGAGGCAGTGTTCACTATTCCCAGCATTACTGGGTTATCCAGTACAGAGGCAGTGTTCACTATTCCCAGCATTACTGGGTTATCCAGTACAGAGGCAGTGTTCACTATTCCCAGCATTACTGGGTTATCCAGTACAGAGGCAGTGTTCACTATTCCCAGCATTACTGGGTTATCCAGTACAGAGGCAGTGTTCACTATTCCCAGCATTACTGGGTTATCCAGTACAGAGGCAGTGTTCACTATTCCCAGCATTACTGGGTTATCCAGTACAGAGGCAGTGTTCACTATTCCCAGCATTACTGGGTTATCCAGTACAGAGGCAGTGTTCACTATTCCCAGCATTACTGGGTTATCCAGTACAGAGGCAGTGTTCACTATTCCCAGCATTACTGGGTTATCCAGTACAGAGGCAGTGTTCACTATTCCCAGCATTACTGGCTTATCCAGTACAGAGGCAGTGTTCACTATTCCTAGCATTACTGGGTTATCCAGTACAGAGGCAGTGTTCACTATTCACCACCACCTCCACGTTCCCATCCAAGCCACACACCATCGTAACTTGGAAGTATATCGCCATTCCTTCATCGTTGCTGGGTCAAAATCCTGGATCTCCCTCCCTAACAGCACTGTGGGAGTATCTTCCCCACATGGACTGCAGCGGTTCAAGAAGGCGGCTCCCCACCACCTTCTCCCGGGCAATTAGGATGGGCAATAAATGCTGGCCTTGCCAGTGACGCCTACATCCTGTGAATGAATATTTAAAAAGTTCTCAGGCAGTACTAGGTTATCTAGTACAGGAATCAGTGTTCACTATTCCCAGCATCTCTTGGTTATCCAGTACAGGGGGCAGTGTTCAATGTTTCCAGGCTGGACTAGTTTCCTGGTTTCCTGGTGTGCTGCAATATCCTGGAGTGGAACTGATAGTTAGCATGGGACTGTAGAATTACATCCTTCACAAACTCAAACAATTTAACTCTTTGAATCGTCCAGAAATGCCTCAGTAACAGGATCAACAAATAGGAGCAGGAGATACAATGTCAGCGCCGTGGCCACTTACAAATATCAGCATCTCGCCTGATAAGGGCTGTTCCCTCATAGTGGCCAGGTTGTGCAGCATGCAGCATACTGCCGCAAATCTTGATACCTGCCCAGCTGAGTACTGCAGGGCTCCTCCAGAGCGGTCCAGGCAGTGGAAGCGTTGTTTGAGGATGCTGATGGTGTGCTCTGTAATGTTCCTTGTGGCAGCCTGGCTCTCATTGTAGGCGTGCTGTGCACGTGTGCGTGTGTTCCGGACCAGAGTCAGGAGCCATGCCATCAGCGGATAAACCTTGTCGCCCAGTAACCAGCCTTTGACTTACCATGGTGGATCAAATACAGCCAACATAAAGGACTGCTGCAGAATGAAGGAATCGAGATTACTGCCAGGATAACAGGCATTCACCTGTATGGTGTGTGGCCTGTGATCACTCACCAGCTGCACATTGAGGGAGTGGAATCCCTTTCGGTTCAGGAAAATGGCAGAGTTCACAAGGCGCACTCAAAGCAATGCGCGTGCAGTCAATGGCCCCCTGCACCATGGAGAAGCCTGCAATCCGAGCAAACCCTCGTGTTCGCTCCACCTGCTTGTCTGTGGCAAGAGGGAATGAAATGAAGCTGTCTCTCTGTGTGTGGAAGGTCCTCAGTGACCTCCCTTACCTAGCAGGGTACTGCAAACTGCGAGTTGTTGCTTATATCTCCATCAGCAGCCTGCAAGGAGCCAGATGCATAAACGTTCAGGGTCACAGTCACCTTGACAGTCACAGGCACGGCAGTCCTTGCCCTGTTTTGAGGCTGCAGTTGTAGCTGCAGCAGTTGACAGATTTCTGTCACGACCTCTTTAGTGAAATGAAGATGTCTCATTCATTAGTCATTGCTAAAGTTCAGGTGTTGCCTTTAAAAGCTCTTTAGAATAATTTGTCCATGACTACACAACCCATCCTGGGTACAGGTATATTGTGTATCAGTAAAACAGGTTTGTTCAGCATTAAACATCCAATACAAAGACGTAATACTGAACAAGAAGATAGTCACAGTCTGTTCATTGAACCCCGGTGTTCCTTCCGAGTGACTGTGGCACGGTCTCTTCATTCTCTTGCTGTGTTCTGTTGACTGAAGCTTCTTCTTCCTCTGGCTTTGCGCTGCATTCGGCGTTCAATATCTGCATTTTTATACCATTTTCCTCCCGTTTTGCCTACATGGCAGTAATTAGCTCTCTGACGCCTGGTAAATGTCCCTTCTCTCCTTGCCAATCATCTTATGACATCGTTAATCCCACTAGGCCTCTTTCTGTCCAGAACAAGATACCCTTATCTAAGAATTTCACTTTATAGAACATCCTTGAGGTGTTTTGTAAACAGTTTGTCCATTCTGCAGTTTCTAAAATGAAGGATGTTGCAACACCTATCTCTCTTCTTTGGCTCTTACCTCTTTTCAATAACATTACCGAATTCTATGTCTCCGACAGTCTCCGTGTTTATTCAGCACCGTATTCCAAACAGTTTTTTAGTCAGGTTGGCATAATTTCCATCCTGCTTTGGTCTCAGCCATTCGCCATTTTATACAGGCTTTTTAGGTGTTTAACATACAATTTTGCATATTATAGTTATATAAAAATGGTTATAGAATCTTAATAATGTTTACTAAATCCTACCGGTACACTCTATCCTACACAGGTAAGAGAATTGCTCCCTAAATACTCTGGGCGGATATGGCCACCTGCTGAAAGCCCTTCTCCCCCTCCTCACTCTTCCAGCAGCTTGTCCTGCTCTGCATGGCCTCTCTTCATTCTCCCAGACATGCTCAATTCCAAGAGGCCACCCATGTCTGGAAGCAACTTGTTTCAGCACAAACTTTTAAATGAACAAAACAGTATTCAGCACGAGCCAGACCTCTCCCTGTCGACTATTGAAACTTTAGGCAAGTATAGGAAAGCTCCTAAAATACATAGAATTGAACCAGAATTAATCCAGCAACTAACCTGTAAATAGTTCATGATCCCGTTATGTTGCATTGGTGGGGGGTCCTTCATGCCGTTTAACGTTGTTTTCAGCGGTGCGAGGTTAAGACAGGACGTAGGCTGGAGTGTGGCATTCAAAAATGGCAGCACTAGCATTAAATTAATGTTGCACGCTGATTGACGTCAAAATCTACTTGCTCTACATGCTGCTGGCAGTCGTTAAGTGCGCGTGCAGCATCTCCTTTACCAAGGTGGCGTCCGAACCTCTTCCCGTTGGAAGTGTACACGCGCATTTCGGATGCCATTTTCAAGCCTTAGGAAACCGCGTAGCGCCTAAAAAATAGGTGCTGCAGAGCCCAATTTCTCCCCCAGTGTTCACTATTCCCAACATTACTGGGCTATCCAGTACAGAGGCAGTGTTCACTATTCCCAGCATTACTGGGTTATCCAGTACAGAGGCAGTGTTCACTATTCCCAGCATTACTGGGTTATCCAGTACAGAGGCAGTGTTCACTATTCCTAGCATTACTGGGTTATCCAGTACAGAGGCAGTGTTCAGTATTCCCAGCATTACTGGGTTATCCAGTACAGAGGCAGTGTTCACTATTCCCAGCATTACTGGGTTATCCAGTACAGAGGCAGTGTTCACTATTCCCAGCATTACTGGGTTATCCAGTACAGAGGCAGTGTTCATTAGTCCCAGCATTACTGGATTATCCAGTACAGAGGCAGTGTTCACTATTCCCAGCATTACTGGGTTATCCAGTACCGAGGCAGTGTTCACTATTCCCAGCATTACTGGATTATCCAGTACAGAGGCAGTGTTCAGTATTCCCAGCATTACTGGGTTATCCAGTACAGAGGCAGTGTTCACTATTCCTAGCATTACTGGGTTATCCAGTAGAGAGGCAGTGTTCACTATTCCCAGCATTACTGGGTTATCCAGTACAGAGGCAGTGTTCACTATTCCTAGCATTACTGGGTTATCCAGTACAGAGGCAGTGTTCACTATTCCCAGCATTACTGGGTTATCCAGTACAGAGGCAGTGTTCACTATTCCCAGCATTACTGGGTTATCCAGTACAGAGGCAGTGTTCACTATTCCTAGCATTACTGGGTTATCCAGTACAGAGGCAGTGTTCACTATTCCCAGCATTACTGGGTTATCCAGTACAGAGGCAGTGTTCACTATTCCCAGCATTACCGGGTCATCCAGTACAGAGGCAGTGTTCACTATTCCTAGCATTACCGGGTTATCGAGTACAGAGGCAGTGTTCACTATTCCTAGCATTACTGGGTTATCCAGTACAAAGGCAGTGTTCACTATTCCTAGCATTACTGGGTTATCCAGTACAGAGGCAGTGTTCACTATTCCTAGCATTACTGGGTTATCCAGTACAGAGGCAGTGTTCACTATTCCCAGCATTACTGGGCTATCCAGTACAGAGGCAGTGTTCACTATTCCTAGCATTACTGGGTTATCCAGTACAGAGGCAGTGTTCACTATTCCTAGCATTACTGGGTTATCCAGTACAGAGGCAGTGTTCACTATTCCCAGCATTACTGGGTTATCCAGTACAGAGGCAGTGTTCACTATTCCTAGCATTACTGGGTTATCCAGTACAGAGGCAGTGTTCACTATTCCCAGCATTACTGGGTTATCCAGTACAGAGGCAGTGTTCACTATTCCTAGCATTACTGGGTTATCCAGTACAGAGGCAGTGTTCACTATTCCCAGCATTACTGGGTTATCCAGTACAGAGGCAGTGTTCACTATTCCTAGCATTACTGGGTTATCCAGTACAGAGGCAGTGTTCACTATTCCCAGCATTACTGGGTTATCCAGTACAGAGGCAGTGTTCACTATTCCTAGCATTACTGGGTTATCCAGTACAGAGGCAGTGTTCACTATTCCCAGCATTACTGGGTTATCCAGTACAGAGGCAGTGTTCACTATTCCTAGCATTACTGGGTTATCCAGTACAGAGGCAGTGTTCACTATTCCCAGCATTACTGGGTTATCCAGTACAGAGGCAGTGTTCACTATTCCCAGCATTACTGGGTTGTCCAGTACAGAGGCAGTGTTCACTATTCCTAGCATTACTGGGTTATCCAGTACAGAGGCAGTGTTCACTATTCCCAGCATTACTGGGTTATCCAGTACAGAGGCAGTGTTCACTATTCCCAGCATTACTGGGTTATCCAGTACAGAGGCAGTGTTCACTATTCCCAGCATTACTGGGTTATCCAGTACAGAGGCAGTGTTCACTATTCCTAGCATTACTGGGTTATCCAGTACAGAGGCAGTGTTCACTATTCCCAGCATTACTGGGTTATCCAGTACAGAGGCAGTGTTCACTATTCCCAGCATTACTGGGTTATCCAGTACAGAGGCAGTGTTCACTATTCCCAGCATTACTGGGTTATCCAGTACAGAGGCAGTGTTCACTATTCCTAGCATTACTGGGTTATCCAGTACAGAGGGAGTGTTCACTATTCCCAGCATTACTGGGTTATCCAGTACAGAGGCAGTGTTCACTATTCCCAGCATTACTGGGTTATCCAGTACAGAGGCAGTGTTCACTATTCCCAGCATTACTGGGTTATCCAGTACAGAGGCAGTGTTCAC